>NC_143204.1:11047500-11356250 GCF_051530095.1 Phoenix dactylifera | reverse complement strand
CTTTCAGCCAATGACCCCCGATCCAGTTGGCTCAAGACATTAGGTGAAACACCCCTCGGACTTAATTACTCGAACTAGACTACGCCACGAGGCCAGACTTGTCATCATAAGGATTTTTTTTTTATTTTTTTTCATAATTATGCAAGAAAAGAGAAGATAGACTGAACCATATATATATATATTTTATTATATATGTGACTGCATCGTAACTATAGGTCAACCAAGGTCGGATCATAAGGCACCTAAGTAATCTAACTGGGATATTCAACCTCTATCTTTATGTGAAAACCAAATCATGAATCTTATGGTACGAACAAGGATACTTGTACTTCTTTTATGGATAAGGCTAACAAAAATGCAGTTAACAAATATGAACTCCTGAGGCCTTCCTATTGTCATTAAGTACACGTGTGGGGATCTAATAATAGGTCTCTGATCAATCATAGTATGCATGTGTTCCTTGCCTTAATAGTTGCACAAACTCAATATAAAAATACATGTGCATTTGCTCAGAAAAGAAAGTAATAGAATAAATCAAATGCAAAAACAAGTTTTTTTTTTTTTTTTTGGTCAAAATATTTTCTGCCCCCAACTTAAACATTGCATTGTCCTCAATGTAAAAGATACAAGAAACGATATATGAAAGACAATAGAGAAAATAACATTGGAGAGAAGAGTAATACCTTGAGCTGTTATTATCCAAAAAAGAAGACCTACAAAATAAGAAGAAGACTAGAAATAAAAAAAAATATATAATTCTAACTAATATACACATACCTTTATCGTTAAGCTCAGTCATAAGAAGGCTCCCCCAAGAAAAAGGAGTCCTCTTCATCTGCAAAATTCTCAAGAAAAGGTTTTAATCTGTGTCCATTTACCTTAAAAATTGTGCCATCCTGTGGATTCTCAATTTCAACTACCCCGTGTGGAAAAATAGTTTTTACAATGAAAGGACCTGTCCATCTTGATCGTAACTTTCCAGAAAACAGATATAAGCGAGAGTCATAACAAAGAACTTTTTGTGCAGGTTCAAAAGATTTTTTTAGAATTGATTTATCATGCTTAATTTTCATTCATTCTTTACAAAGTCTAGCATTGTTATACGCATCCCAACGAATTTCATTCAACTCACTTAATTGTAATTTTCTAGCTAAACTAGCATCTGACAATTCAAAGTTTAATTTTCTAATGGCCCAATATGATTTATGCTCTATTTCAACAGGTAGATGACATGCTTTAGACTAGCCAATACGGGGACATACCAAGAATAGTTTTATAAGCAGTACGGTAAGCCCACAATGCGTCAGAAAGTTTTAAAGACCAGTCTTTGCGGGATGGATTCACCGTTTTCTCTAAAATTTGTTTAATCTCCCGATTGGCTAACTCTACTTGGCCACTAGTCTGCGGGTGATAAGGAGTTGCAATTCTATGGGTGATACCGTACTTTTGTAATAGGATCTCAAAAGGCTTATTACAAAAATATTTTCCTCCATCACTAATGATAATCTTGGGCATCCCAAATCGTGAAAAAATATTTTCTTTAAGAAATTTCAAAATAGGTTTGTGATCATTAGTTCTACAGGCAACAGCTTCTACCCATTTTGACACATACTCAACACCAACTAAAATATACTCATATCCAAAAGACGGTGGAAATGGGCCCATAAAATCAAAAAGATGCCCCACATGTCAAAAATTTCAATAGCAGTAATAGGCTGAAGAGGCATCATTTGCCTACGAGTTAGACTTCCTACACGTTGACATTGGTCACATGTCCTACAGAACTCGTGGGCATCTTTAAATAGTGTAGGCCAATAAAAACCACATTGCAACACCTTAGCTGCCATTTTCTTAGATGCAAAGTGTCCTCCACAAGCACTGGCATGACAAAAAGAGAGTACACTTTGTATCTCATGCTTCGGAATGCATCTTCTAAAGATTTGATCATTGCAATACTTGAACAAATAAGGAGCATCATAGTAATAATTTCTTACTTCACGCAAGAAATTATTCTTATCATTCGATCCCCAATGCTCCGGCATCCGGTTCGTGACAAGAAAGTTTACAATATCAGCATACCATGGCATAGTAGAAAGTGCAAACAGCTGCTCTTCGGAAAATGAGTCCTTGATGGAAAACTGTGGCACCGAATCATTAAAAACTAGCCGTGATAAATGGTCAGCAACCACATTCTCTACTCCCTTTTTATCTTTGATAGTGATGTCAAATTTTTGGAGTAGAAGTATCCATCGTATTAAGCGTGGTTTGGCCTCTTTCTTATCCAGTAAATATTTTAGTGCTGCATGATCCGTAAAGATAACAATAGGAGCAACAATAGGAGCACCAAGGATATAAGAGCGAAATTTGTCTAATGCAAATACTACTGCAAGCAATTCCTTCTCGGTGGTGGTGTATTTCATTTGAGCATCATTTAAGGTTTTGCTTGCATAGTAGATGACATATGGCTTATTATCCTTGCGTTGTCCTAGGACAGCTCCTATCGCATAGTCGCTAGCATCGCACATGATCTCAAAAGGTAATGACCAATCAGGTGGTCGCACGATGGGTGCAGTGCTAAGCATAGCCTTCAATTTTTCGAATGCCTCTTGACATGTTTCAGTCCAATTGAACGGTGTATCAAGGGATAGGAGGTTACATAATGGTCGAGCTATGACACTAAAGTCCTTGATGAACCTCCTATAAAATCCTGCGTGACCCAAAAATGATCTAACATCTCTAACCGTCTTGGGTACAGGTAGCTTGGCGATTAAGTCAATCTTAGCTCTATCAACTTCCATACCCTTCGATGAAACAATATGTCCTAGGACAATTCTCTTTGGCACCATGAAGTGGCATTTCTCCCAATTCAGTATCAGATTCTTTTCCATGCATCGAGTTAAGACTGCTTGTAAGTGTGACAGGCAATCATCAAAAGAATTGCCAAAAATAGAGAAATCATCCATAAACACTTCTAAAAATTTCTCGTTCATTTCTTCAAAAATGCTGAGCATACACCTTTGGAATGTTGCAGGTGCATTACACAACCCGAATGGCATCCGACGGAAAGCGAATGTGCCAAAAGGACAAGTGAAGGTAGTCTTCTCTTGATCCTCAGCTGAAATTTTGATTTGGTAGTACCCGGAATAGCCATCGAGAAAATAATAGAATTTGTGTCCTGCAACTCTTTCCAAAACTTGGTCTAGGAAGGGTAGGGGAAAGTGATCTTTTCTAGTGACCAAATTCAATTTTCGGTAGTCAACACACATGCGCCAACTCGTCGGAACGCGAGTCGGAACTAACTCACCCTGTTCATTTTTGACTACCGTCAGACCCGACTTCTTAGGAACGACTTGAGTAGGACTTACCCACTTGCTGTCGGAAATTGGGTAAATAATACCCACGTCAAGCAACTTGAGGACTTCTGCCTTAACCACATCTCTCATCGTAGGATTCTACCTGCGTTGCATTTGCCTTGTGGTTTTGGCATTGTCCTCCAAATATATTCGGTGCGTGCAAATTGAAGGGCTAATCCCCTTCAAGTCAGCAATAGACCATCCTAAAGCTCCCTTATGATTCTTTAGAACACCGAGTAATTTTCTTTCTTGGGCATGATCAAGGTCAGATGAAATGATTATAGGAAAAGTGTCCTCGGGTCCAAGAAAGGCATACTTGAGTTCCTTCGGTAAAGGTTTCAACTCGAGCTTAGGTGTTTGTTCATGGGATGGTACTATCTTTGTTTCTCGAGGTGGCAACTGTTCAAATTCCTCTATTCTCGGTCTCCACCCATTGACCATCATAACATCCGAATTATCTAAACCAGGTGGGACCACATCATCAGCAGTACCTTCAGAACACCAATCTATCAAACCATTGTCGGCCGATTCAGTAAATGTTTCTTTTAACAGATATTCTTCTGCAATGGTTTCAACCCATTCAACTTCCTTACTTTCTTCATGATCACTGGGTTGTTTGCCTATACTAAAGACGTTCAGTTCCAAGGTCATATTGCCAAAAGAAAGCTTCATGACACCATTCCTACAATTGATCAATGCATTAGAAGTTGCAAGGAATGGACGTCCTAAGATGACCGGAATCTGAGATGGTGAATTGGAAGCCGGATGTGTGTCCAGTACGATAAAGTCAACAAGAAAATAGAACTTATCTACTTGGACCAACACATCTTCGATAATCTCTCTAGGAACCTTTACTGACCTGTCAGCTAATTATAAGGTCACAGTTGTTGGCTTCAACTCACCCAAACCGAGTTGCTCATATACCGTATATGGCAACAAGTTCACACTCGCTCCTAAATCTAGCAATGCTCGCTCAATCCTAAAATTGCCAATGATGCACGAGATAGTTGGGCAACCTGGATCCTTATATTTAGGAAGAATGTTATGCTGTAAAATTGCACTCACATTTTCAGCCAGAAATGCCTTCTTCTTGACATTTAAACGACGCTTGACAGTGCACAAATCTTTTAAAAATTTTGCATAGGAAGGCACTTGTTTGATTGCTTCAAGAAGAGGTACATTGATTTTTACTTGCTTAAAAAGCTCAAGAATTTCAGAGTTTGGTTCAAGCTTTTGCAAGGGTTTTAATCTTTGTGGAAACGGTGCAGGAAAAGGACATTTGATTTTTTCAGTAGATGTTGGTGCTTCAGTTTCTTCATTATCCTTTTGTTTTGTCTTGGGAGGGTCAGAATCAGGTATGACTTGTGTTTGTTCTGGGACTGGTCGGTCAATAATCTTTCCACTTCGCAAAGTTATTATACTCTTTGCTTGTTCTTTATGCGAAGTTGAAGATGATGCATTACTACCGCCGTAGACTTGAGGGTTAGGTTGTGGTTGAGCTGGTAGCTTACCCTTCTCTTGAGCACTTAAAGCAGTGGTCAGCGTTGTCAGTTGATTTCTTAATTCATCATTGATTTTAGCTTGACCTTGCATGAAAGATTGCAAAGTTTCTTCGAGACTGAATTTTTGAGGGGGTGCGTGTGCATAATGAGGTTGCGGAGGTGGAGGAGTTGGGTTATATACTTGTTGAGGTTGGTCATTCCTCCACCTGAAATTTAGATGGTTCTTCCATCCAGGGTTGTAAGTACCCGAAAAAGGATTATTGAAAGATTTTTGATAGGTATTCATAACATTGGCCTGATCGTGCAAGACTTTCTTGAATGCGGGTATTGTGGGGCAATCAGTGGTGAGATGGCCAGGCATCTCGCAAATCCTACAACACTCGCTGTTATGTTCTACGGTCTTGATGGGTTCAATCCTTCTAAGTTCAATTTCCTCAACCTTCCTAGTAAGGGCTGCCATTTTAGCCTGAATATCATCCTGAGTACTAAGATTGTAAAGGCCCCCGTGTCCAACGCTAGTAGGCTTAGGTAAAGGTTTATTCACTCTATCCCCTGTATCCCATAATTGTGCAGTCTCTGCGAGAGAATCTAAATAGTCCCATGCCTCATCGGGTTGCTTTTCCAAAAATAGACCATTGCATATAGTCTCTATAAATTGTTTTAACTGTGGAGACAACCCTTCGTAAAAGAAACTAATGGTTCTCCATGTTTCAAACCCATGATGAGGACAAGAGAGAAGCAAGTCTTTAAATCTCTCACAGCATTCATAAAATATTTCATGATCTTTTTGTTGGAAATTGCTAATGTGCCTTTTCAAAAAGTTAGTCCTTTGTGCGGGAAAGAATTTTTTCAAGAATTCTCTTTGCATATCATGCCATGTTCCTAGCGATCTAGGTCTCAAGGAGTTCATCCATGTTTTGGCTTTATCCTTTAAGGAAAAAGGAAACAAGGTCAATTTAAGGACATCTTCCGATACATTTGGCACTCTAAATGTGATGCTAATTTCCTCAAAATCTTTAGGTGAAGATAAGGGTTCTCGGATTCCATTCCATGATACTTGGACAGTAATTGAATTACTCCTGGTTTGATTTCAAAGTGTCCTACATTTTCAGGAATAATCATGCATGAAGGTTGACTAGTCCTAGTGGGATGTAAGTATTGTCGAAGTGTCATAACTGGGGGTCTACCTTCATCACCATGGTGACTTCCTACATTATCAGAAAAATTTGCCATCTCACAAGGTGTGAGATACTGCGAAGGAATTTTAAGGATGTGTCCTAAGGGATGATCTAAAGTTGTACGACTTAATCGACCGGTGTCGTCCCTATTCCAACTTAGCATACAAAATTTAAATTTTTTTTATGTTTTTTTAAATAAATATAAATATAAGTACCAACTAAAGATACCCTAAAACGACACCCTAAAACAAAAATCTATTCACAATCAAACATGCAACTAAACATTACACCTCAATTTCTAATGTTTTTCTTAAATTTCTAGACAGCTCCTAACTGGTTTGAAGAGGGCACCTAAGCCTCCAATCTGGTCTAATGAACCGAGTTGACCAGGTAAGCTCCCAGGTAAGTGGAGGGGTCACGATGCGTTCGCAAAGGTCCCACTTAAAACCCACTTGCCTCGAATAGATAAACTGTCTTCCTTATAGGGACAAAGCTTGCCTAGACATCAACTAAGCCACAGAGCAAAATTGGTGCAACTTTCGGTGGTCTTCGTCCTATTGAGCTCGAATGTCCTTAGGGGCCAACGTCTAGTTGATTTTAGTTAAGCTTAGGATATTTATGCAATTGGACTAAGGACGAGTGATGAAATTCCGACCTTATCTTTTTAAATAGGTTCAGCCCTTAGAATATTTTATGCTAATGCCTTATACTATATGCAACAATCAAGAGAATTTTTTTTTTAATATTTTATGACATGACATTAAATTTCATTGAATAAGTGATCAAGCAAATTATTTATTTTTTTAAAAAAATTTTATGAGTTGAAGTTTGAAATTTGAATTCTGAAATTTGAAATTTGAAATTTTAGGTTTTTTCTCTTTTTTTTAATTTTTGAATAATCACCCTTGATCTTTTCTTAAAGTTTTTTTCTTAAATTTTCAATTAGCAACAAGGGTTAATGAGATATGATAACAATAAAATTCTGATTCTAAAATAATTAAATGCAGAAAATTAAAAACAGAAAGCAGTAAGGTTTCGTATTAATCTAATGGTCTTAGAAGTTTCAGAATGGCAATCAGACCATTCAGATGAAATAAAAATAGGTTCTGCACCTGAATACCAAATTTGAGTTCAATCAGACGGTTAATTACTTTGATATCAGAGTTTGATGCAGACTATGCAGGGAATTAAAAAAACAGCATTAAAGAATTTTTTTTTTGTTTTTCGAAAGAAAAAGACTAACTACTAAAGTACTAATTAAATCTAAAATTATACTAATAAATCAGCCATTCCCCGGCAACGGCGCCAAATGCTTGACGCGCTTGCAAAAATATTTTCGCGAAACTAATCTCCCAAGTATAGGAGAATCGTACAAGTAGTAAAATCTCAGAAGTCCAAGGTCGAATCCTCAGGGAACGTTCTATGGATTATTAGCGTAATTCTTAGATGTAATTTTGGATTGATTTTCAGAAATTAAAATCAGAGAACAATATAGCAATAAACAAAGTTCAATGAAATAAAGATGGTAGGGATCTGGAATCCTCCTTGATGATATTGCATCCAAGAAATAAACTCTATGGTTCTTGATTAAAAATGAATAGTAGGATAGATCTAATCATGGTATATGTTTTCATGAACATATGAACTCAATTTCTAAGCATTCGTCGTGCTTTCTACGTCTACGACGAATCAAATACTAAAGCAATCCATATATCAATAATCATAATTCATTAAAGAGCTATCTACGAAATAACTATGCATGGATCAAAAACATATCAGTAAATATAATTCATTCAAGGCAAAAGTTTAGAGTTTACTTCAAAAAGCAATACATCAAAGGTTCCTCCATCACCCTTCACCTAAGAAATCAGCCCTCCATTAACATAAAAGAAAACTCCCCTCTTTTCTTTTCTTTTTTCTATTCTTTTTGGAAACAGAGCATGCTCTGTTTCCCTTTTTTTTTTCTTCTTTGAATAGCCGGCTGAGGCTCTCTGTTTCTTCGAATGAACTCCCCCCTCTCTCAGCCGAGAGGTAATATCCTCTTTTCCTTTGATCCCCCAATTTCGCACGCGGTGGATACCCGTCAGCTGAGATGGATTCCTGATCCCACGGGATACGTGGAGATGCTGAGTATCCCGGATGCGAGAAGGCCGATCGCGGACGAGATTGGGGCTTGGACGCGGAATGGGCTGCTGGCCGCAGGATGAGATTTGGATGCACAAATCTGAGGAAGGCTGAAGATCGTGGGATGCTGGGATGCATGAGCTTGCGGGAGAATTGGACTCGGATGGCTGGATGAGGCTGTGGATGCGGGATCTTCGCGGGATGATGACTGCACGCGGAGAAGACGGACTGCTGGCGCTTGGGATTCGGATGACGTGTGTGACCTTTGCTGGTGCTAAGACGCGGATCTGGAAGACGCCCTGATGCTAGTTGATCGCAGATGCGGAAATCGCGGGATGATGAGCTGCACGCGGACGCTGGGAGCTGATGTGGCTGGAACTCGGGAGAAGCAGATGGATGCGAGGAGGATCGGACGTGGCATGCTGGGAGAAGCTTCATGGGCAAACCGCTGAGAAGAGGTGGACGGCTGAGCTTAAGCATTGAAGCTGGGACGCGTTGTGAACTAGGACGCGTGGGAGATTCGCATGCGGAGAAGACGGACGCGGTTCCTGCGGTCCCGAATCTGGAAGATGTGCGGATGGGCTGCACTCGGGCTGCTTCAAATGGATGCATGGGATGAGACGGGATCTGAGGAGGCTGGGACTCTTGGATGCTACACAAGGAACGACCGCAGGGCATTGGACGCTGGGAGCTGATCACACGCGGAGATGCTCACGGGATGCATCGCGGACGGTTGAATATGGGCTCTGTTCTACAGCTGGAAAGAGATGAATTTATATAAAAATAATGATAAAAATTATAATAAGTGCTAAGGATAAAATATTTAATCATGCAAATGTTAACACCTATTATTTATCATTATTTTGCTAACATTAGGCTAAGTTAATTGGTACTTAGATCGCACTTTTGTGCTCTCATCAGTGATGTCGAATTCTTGGAGTAGAAGTATCCATCGTATTAGGCGTGGTTTGGCCTTTTTCTTATCCAGCAAATATTTTTGTGCTGCATGGTCCGTGAAGATAACAATAGGAGCACCAAGGATATAAGAACGAAATTTGTCTAATGCAAATACTACTGCAAGCAATTTCTTTTTGGTAGTGATGTAATTCATTTGAGCATCGTTTAAGGTTTTGATTGCATAGTAAATGACATATGGCTTATTATCCTTGCGTTGTCCTAGGACAGCTTCTATCGCATAGTCGCTAGCGTCGCATATGATCTCAAAAGGTAGTGACCAATCGGATGGTCGCACGATGGGTGCAGTGCTAAGCATAGACTTCAACTTTTCGAATGAATCTTGATAGGTTTCAGTCCAATTGAACGGTGTATCAAGGGATAGGATGTTATATAATGGTCGAGCTATGACACTAAAGTCCTTGATGAACCTCCTATAAAATTCGGCGTGACCCAAAAATGATCTAACATCTCAACCATCTTGGGAGCAGGTAGCTTAGCAATTAAATCAATCTTAGCTCTATCTACTTTCATGCCCTTCGATGAAACAATATATCCTAAGACAATTCCCTTTGGCACCATGAAGTGGCATTTCTCCTAATTCAATATCAAATTCTTTTGCATACATCGAGCTAAGACTGCTTGTAAATGTGACAGGCAATTATCAAATGAGTCGCCAAAAATAGAGAAGTCGTCCATGAACACTTCCAAAAACTTCTCGTTTATGTCTTCAAAAATGCTGAGTATGCATCTTTGGAATGTTGCAGGTGCATTACACAACCCGAATGACATCCGTCGGAAAGCAAATGTGCCAAAAGGACAAGTGATGGTAGTCTTCTCTTGATCTTCTAGTGAAATCTCAATTTGGTAATATCCCGAATAGCCATCAAGAAAACAATAGAAATCATGCCCTGCAACTCTCTCCAACACTTGGTCTAGGAAGGGTAGAGGAAAGTGATCCTTTCTTGTGACCAAATTCAGCTTTCGGTAGTCGACACACATGCGCCAACTCGTCGGGACACGAGTTGGAACTAGTTCACCTTGTTCATTTTCTACTACCATCAAACCCGACTTCTTAGGAACGACTTAAGTAGGGCTTACCCACTTGCTGTCAGAAATTGGATAAATAATACCCACGTCAAGCAACTTGAGGACTTCTGCCTTAACCACGTCTCTCATCATAGGATTCAACCTTCGTTGCATTTGTCTTGTGGTTTTGGCATTGTCCTCCAAATATATCCGATGCGTGCAAATTAAGGGGCTAATTCCCTTCAAGTCGGCAATAGACCATCCTAAGGCTCCTTTATGATTCTTTAGAACACCAAGTAATTTTTTTTTTTGGGTATGATCAAGTCCAGACGAGATGATTACAGGAAAAGTATCCTCAGGTCCAAGAAAGGCATACTTAAGTTCCTTTGGTAAGGATTTCAATTCGAGCTTGGGTGCTTGCTCATAGGATGGTACTATTTTTGCCTCTCGAGATGATAGCCTCTCAAATTTTTCTACTTTCGGTCTCCACCCATTGATCATCTTGATATCCAGACTATCCACAATAGGTATGACTGACAAATCATCATCATCGGTGCCATTAGGACACCAATCAATTAAACCATCATCGGATGGGTCGTTAATTGCTTCAGCTAACAAATACTCTTCCGTGATGGTTTCAACCCAATCAACCTCCTTACTCTCTTCGGGATCATTGGGTTGTTTGCACATATTAAAAATGTTTAGTTCTAAGGTCATGTTACCAAAAGAAAGCTTCATGACGCCATTCCTATAATTAATTAATGCATTAGAAGTTGCAAGGAATGGACGTCCTAAAATGACCGAAATCTGAGACTGTGAGTTCGAAGCCGGATGTGTGTCCAATACGATAAAATCGACAGAAAAGTAGAACTTGTCTACTTGGACCAATACATCCTCGATAATCCCCCTCGGAATTTTAACTGACTAGTCAGCTAATTGCAAAATGACGGAGGTTGGCTTCAACTCACCTAAACCAAGTTGCTTATATACAGAATATGGTAATAAATTCACACTCGCCCCTAAATCTAACAATGCTCGCTCTATCCTAAAGTCGCCTATGATGCATGAGATGGTTGGGCAACCTGGATCTTTATATTTAGGAAGAATGTTGTGCTGCAAAATAACACTTACGTTTTCAGTTAAAAATGCCTTCTTCTTAACATTTAATCGGCGCTTGATAGTATACAAGTCCTTCAAAAATTTGGCATATGAGGGTACTTGTTTGATTGCATCGAGAAGAGGTATGTTGATCTTTACTTGCTTAAAAAGCTCAAGAATTTCAAAATTAGATTCGAGCTTTTGCAACGGCTTTAACCGTTGTGGAAAAGGTGGAGGAAAAGGACATTCAACTTTCTCGGTAGAAGTTGGGACCTCAACTTCTTCTTTGTCCCTTTCATCGACTTTGGGAACATCAGAATTAGAAGTGACCTGCGGTCTCAATGGGATGGTCTGATCAATGACTCTTCCATTATGCAAAGTCATGATGCTCTTTTCTTGCTCTATATGCGAACTAGAGGGAGCCGTATTATTACTACCATGCACTTGTGGGTTAGGTTGGGGTTGAGCTGGTAGCTTACCCTTCTCCTGGGTACTTAGGACGGTAGTCAACATTGACAATTGGTTCCTTATATCTTCAAAATTTCAAGTATTTTGAGCATTGATATTAGCTTGACCTTGTAGAAAAGATTGTGTGGAGGAGCTGAATGGTGTGACTGTTGAGGATGATTGTTTCTCCACCTAAAATTTGGATGATTCTTCCAACCAAGGTTATAGGTATTCAAGAATGGATCGTTATAAGGCTTTTGGTAGGAGTTCATAGCATTTGCTTAATCGTACAAGACTTCCTTGAATGCCAGTATAGTGGGGCAATCTGTAGTGGTATGACCAGACATATCGCAGATACCACAACATTCATTTCTAAGCTCTATAGTCTTGACCGGCTCAACCTTTCTAAGGTCAATTTCTTCTACCTTCCTAGTGAGTGCTGTCATTTTAGCATGAAGATCATCCTCAGTTCTGAGGTTGTAAAGGCCTTCCTGTACAGAGTTAGTAGGCTTAGGCAAAGACTTATTGTTTCTATCCCCGTTATCCCAAAGTTGGGCAGTCTCAGCAAGGGAATCCAAATACACCCATGCCTCATCAGGTTGTTTTTCTAAAAATTCACCATTACACATGGTCTCTACAATTTGTTTCAACTGTGGAGATAGACCTTCATAAAAGAAGCTAATAGTTCTCCAAGTTTCGAACCCGTGATGAGGGCATGAGAGAAGGTCTTTAAATCTTTTCCAACATTCATAAAATGTTTCATTGTCTTTTTGTTGGAAATTGCTTATATGCCTTTTCAAAAAGTTGGTCCTTTGTGCGGGAAAGAACTTCAAAAATTCTCTCTGCATATCTTGCCAAGTTCTTATTGATCTAGGTCGCAAGGAGTTTAGCCATGTTTTGGCCTTATCCTTTATAGAGAAAGGGAGCAATGTCAGCTTGAGGACATCCTCGGTGACGTTCGGCACTCTAAATGTAATGCTCAATTCTTTAAAATCCTTTAAATGAGATACGGACTCTCGGACTCTAACCGTGAAACTTGGGCAGCAATTAGATTACCCCTGGTTTGATGTCAAAATGTTCTATATTATCAGAAAAAATTATGCATGAAGGCTGACTAGTCCTAGTTGGTTGTAGGTATTGTCTCAGAGTTATAACATGGGGTTCACGTTCTCGATTGTGGTGACTCCCCGCATCTTCATTTAAATCAGCCATCTCACAAGGTGTGAGATACTGCAAAGGAATTTTAATCGACTGGGGTCGTCCCTATTCCACTTTAGCATGCAAAATATTTCTCTTCCCTTTTTTTTGTGTAAGTATAAGTACCACCTAAAGATATCTAAAATGCCACCCTAATACAGTAAAACAAAAATCTATTCACAATCAAATATGCATCAAAAATTACACCTCAATTTCTAATGTTTTTCTTAAATTTCTAGACAGCTCCTAACTGGTTTGAAGAGGACACCTAAGCCTCCAATCCGATCTAGTAACCTAATCGACCAGGTAAGCTCCCAGGTAAGTGGAGGGGTCACGATGCGTTTAGCAAAGGTCCCACTTAAAACCCACTTTTCTCGAACAGAGACTGTCTCCCTTAGAGGAACAAAGCTTGCTTAGACATCGACTGAGCCATAGAGCGAAATTGGTGCAACTTTCGGTGGTCTTTGTCCTATTGAGTTCGAATGTCCGTAGGGGCCAACGTCTAGTTGATTTTACTTAAACTTAGGATATTTATGCACTGAGGTGATTTTTGGGCTAAGGACGAGTAATGAAATTCCGACCTTATCTTTTTTAATGGGTTCAGCCCTTAGAATATTTTATGCTGATGCCTTATACTATATGCAACAATCAAAACATTTTTTTTAATTTAATGTTTTATGACATGACATTAAATTATATTGAATAGTTGATCAAGCAAATTATTTATTTCTTTTTTTTATTAGTTAGAATTTGAAATTTGAATTCTGAAATTTTGAGTTCTTTTTTTTTATTAATAGAACAGAAACTTACCTAAACTAAATCTCTAATTGGATCTGAAAATATGCTAATAAATCAGCCGTTCCCCGGCAACGGCGCCAAAAACTTGGTGCGTTCGCAAAATTGCTCTTCCAAGTACAGGAGAATCGCACAAGCAGTAAAACTCGGCAGTCCGAGGTCGAATCCTCAGGGAATGGTATAAGTATTATTAGTATAATTTCAGATGTGATTTCAGATGGTTTTTAGAAGTTTAGAGAAACTAATTACTAGATTAAGTTCGATAATATGGAGATGGCTAGGGATCCGGAATCCTCCTTGACAATATTATTTTCAACAAATAAACTCGACGATTCTCGATTAAGGATCATATAAATAAAATAGTTCTGATCATGGAATATATTGATTGAATACATAAACTCAACTTCTAAGCATTCATCGTGTCGGTTATGTCTACGACAAATCAAATATCGGAGCAATTCGTGCATCAATAAATATAAACCATAACAAATTATATCTAATAAATAAATATGAGAGAATCAGAACATATGAGAAGATGTAAATCAATTAAAACCAAAGTTCAAAGTTTACTTCATGAGAGCAATAAGTCAAGGGTTCTTCCATCACCCTTGACCAATGGGGTTAGCTAGCCATTGACATGAATATACTAGCCATTGACATGAATATCTCCCCTGTTCACTTTTTTTTTCTTTTTTGAAGCAGAGCCTCCCCTGTTTTTTTTGTGTGGGAACCCCAATAACGTCCGAGAGAGTCGAACCAGATCCCCCCATTTATACAATGAAACATCTCCCCCCCATTTCAAAATTGAACTTCCTCAACACTCAAAAACCCAAAAAAATTCCAAACTAAGGATGCTGGGAGGAGGAGATCGTCCGGGATGCACATCCCGGCTGGCCGCGGGATACCCGGACACGGGATCTGGAAGGCTCGGATGCGGTTCCATCTGGATGGGAAGATACGAAAGTGAGGATGATAGTGTTATTTTGATGATTAACAAGCAATTATCTAGAGTATGTTATAAGTTAAATCGATACTTCATTTATAAGTCTATTACTCTCAGTATATTTGTATAAATTGATATAGATACATTTCATTGTTTATTTGAATGAATCTAACTTTGAGATGCAGCAAAGTGTGGATTGAGTCGACCCAAAGGATGATTGGGTCGACCCCGGCACATCAAGAAAGCATTTGGCACACTTCTGCAAAAATGGCACAGATGAACAGTGAGTTGGGTCGACCCAAGGAAAGCATGAGTCGACCCAAACATCAAGATCCTCAAACAACTCAGAAAATGGTTCTCTGGATTTACTGAGAGGGTCGACCCAAGATATAGTTGAGTCGACCCAAGCTTGAGTCGACCCAAACACTGTGTGGGTCGACCCAAAGGCAAGACAGAACAGAAGACAGAAAAGGTTCTCTGAAAATCCTGTTAGGGTCGACCCAAGAAGAAGTTGAGTCGACCCAACTGAACCTTGAGTCGACCCAAAAAAAGGTTGGGTCGACCCAAGTGAAGGAAGGCTGAATTGCAAGTTTCTGTGTTTCTGAGAGGGTCGACCCAAGGAATGTTTGAGTCGACCCAAGTGAAAGTTGGGTCGACCCAAGGACAGGTTGAACCGACCCAAACACGGGCAGAAGCATAACGGCTAGTTCTGCAGAAGTACTTTTTGTCCTTCCAAAAGTGAGTAACGGCTAGTTTTTGAATTCTAACCATTGGGGCTTGTCCAATGGATGTAAGAAACTATTTAAAGTGGCACTATTCATCAGATAGAACATCCTTTCCAAAGAATATCAAAGAGTACACAAGAAAGAGAAAGTGCCCTAATCTTCCTCATCCAAGTGCTTCATTCAAGAATCAAAGAAAGGGGTTTAGCAGATTCAAAGAGTCATCAAGAGCTCCATCCTCCCTTGAAGAGTGAAGCATCCTTGACAAAGAAGAGAGAAGTCACTACAAGCGATAAATACTTTCTAAACTCTTCTTTGTAGATTACATTGTTTTATTTGCTCATCTAGGAGTTTAAATCTTCTTCCTTTGTTTGTTAAACAACTTGTAAAGGTTGGTTGGTTAGCCCGCAAAACCAACGGAATAGGTTGATTGGTGAACCCGGAAAACCAATTGTAAAGGTTCATTGGTGAGCCCGTAAAACCAACATAGGTTCGTTGATGAGCCCGTAAAACCAACATAGGTTTTTGGTGAACCCGAAAAACCAAGGTGTAAAGATTTTTGGATTGTGAGCCTGGAAAACAATCCAACTGTAATCCGCGGGATTATAGTGAATTCCCAAGGGGTCGCTTGGGGAGTGGACGTAGGTGCTAAGAAGAGCACCGAACCACTATACTTCGTGTTGTTTGTATTGTGATTTGTTTTAGCTTACTAACCATTCATTTGACATAAGTAAGATAGTTAAGAATCAAAAGAAACCAATTCACCCCCCCCCCCTCCTGGCTTGTCACCTTGGGCAACAAGTGGTATCAGAGCGAGGTGCTCCAATAGTACTCATTGATCTCACAATCAAGAGTTAAAGATCATGACAACCCAAGTGGGATATTCTATGAGTGAGGGTCAATCCACAAATAGACCACCTCTATTTAATGGCACAAACTACACATATTAGAAAGCTAGGATGAGGATATTCATTCAAGCTTCAGACTATGAATTATGGTACATCATAACTAGAGGACCTCACACACCCACACTTAATATAGAGGGCACTATCATACCCAAACCAAAAATGGATTGGAATGAAAGTGATAGAAGATTGGCACAGTTAAATGCAAAAGCTATAAATGTACTTTATTGCTCATTAGATGTAAGTGAATTTAATAGAATATCTACTTGCATTACTGCTAAAGAAATTTGGGACAAACTTGAGGTCACTCATGAAGGGACCAATCAAGTTAAGGAGTCAAAAATAAACATATTAATACACAAGTATGAATTGTTTAAAATGGAATCTACTGAGTCCATAACTGATATATTTACTCGTTTTATTGAAATTATAAATGGGCTTAAGAGTTTGGGAAAGTCTTACACTAACTCTGAATTGGTGCGAAAAATTCTCAGGTCTCTACCAAGAATTTGGGAGGCCAAGGTTACCGCAATTCAGGAAGCTAAGGACCTCAACACACTGCAATTAGAGGAGCTTCTAGGATCACTCATGACCCATGAGTTGACAATGAGGCAAAATTCAGAAGATGAGGTTAAGAGAAGAAAGCCCATTGCCCTAAAGACTACCACCCCTAAACAACAAACTGAATCGGAAGATTCAGATGATGATGATGAATTTGATGAAGAAGGGATGGCTATGCTTGAAAGAAAATTCAGAAAATTTATGAGAGGTAAGAATAGATTTTATAGAAAGAAACCCTTCCTCAAAGGTAGCTCAAGCAAAGAAAAGGATAAGGACAAAGAAAAGGAAAAAGAAACTCCTATTTGCTATGAGTGTAACAAACCCGGGCATTATAAGATAGATTGCCCAGATTTGAAATGGATGGCAAGAAAACTGAAAAAGAAGAACTTCATGGCTGAATGGAGTGAAAGTGAGGGGTCAAGTTCGGAAGAGGAAGATCATCAAGAGACGGCCCAAATGTGTCATATGGCCAATGACGATGAGGGGTGTCTTGCAGCTGATAAAGTGGAAAAACGATGGTATCTAGATAGCGGCTGTTCAAGACACATGACCGGTGACGTAGATCAATTTGTCACCTTGGAATCAAAGAAGGGTGGAGTAGTAACCTATGGAGACAATGGTAAAGGGCATATCATTGGAAAGGATAAAATTTTCATTACTCCATCTATTTTTATAGAAAATGTCTTATTAGTTAAGGGTTTGAAACATAACCTGCTTAGCATAAGTCAATTTTGTGATAAAGGGTTTAAAGTCACATTTGAAGCATCAGTATGCATAATCACAAATCCTAAAGATAATAGCATTGTACTTGTAGGACAAAGGCAAAGAAATATTTACTTAGTAGATCTTCATGAGTTAGGCAAGAAAAATGGATTATGCTTAATTACTAATGAAGAAAAGAAAAATGAAACAGGTTGGCTTTGGCATCGTAGACTAGGACATGCTAGTATGGAATTAATATCAAAACTAGTCAAGAATGAACTAATAAAAGATGTGCCAAAATTGATTTTTGAAAAGGATAAAATCTGTGGACCTTGTTCATTGGAAAAACAAACTAAATCATCTTTCAAATCAAAGAATATAGTATCAACAACTAGACCATTTGAACTCATACACATGGATTTATTTGGACCCACTAGAACTGCGAGTTTAGGAGGGAAGAAGTATGGACTAGTTATTGTTGATGATTTTTCAAGATACACATGGGTTTCATTTTTGGCACATAAGAATGAAGCATTTTCAGAATTCTTGAAACTATATAATAATATCATAAATGAAAAGAAACTCACCTTAGTAGCAATTCGAAGTGATCATGGTACTGAATTTGAAAATCAACACTTTGAAGAATTTTGTAATAAAAATGGTATTTCACATCAATTTTCAGCACCTAGAACGCCTCAACAAAATGGGGTTGTTGAAAGAAAAAATAGGACATTGGCAGAAATGGCACGCACGATGTTGTGTGAGTCAAATCTTCCAAAGTACTTTTGGGCTGAAGCTATAAGCACTGCTTGCCATATTCTAAATCGAGTTTTAATACGACCAATAACCAAGAAAATTCCTTATGAACTTTGGAAGAATAAGAAACCAACTGCTAAATATCTTAGAGTATTTGGATGTAGATGTTTCATCTTAAACAATGGCAAGGAGGATCTAAGTAAATTTAATGCCAAGTCAGATGAAGGTATCTTCTTAGGATACTCCACATCTAGCAGGACATACAGAGTATTCAATAAAAGAACTCTAGTAGTGGAAGAGTCAGTCAATATTATATTTGATGAGTTTGATAGTGAGTCTGCTAGGAAAGAAAATATTGTTGATGATGATACAGGAATTATTGACTTTGAAAAATTGAATATTAATGACGTGCCAATTCAAGATAAGGGAGATGATTGCGTACCACCACAATCTCAAAAATTGCCAAAGGAATGGAGGTATGCATATGGACACCCTAAAGACTTAATTATTGGTGATCCATCTCAAGGGGTAAGAACTCGATCATCTCTTAGAAATTTAAATGATTATCTTACTTTTGTTTCACAATTAGAACCTAAGACTTATGAAGAAGCTGAAAAAGATACTAATTGGATAAATGCCATGCAAGAAGAATTAAATCAATTTAAAAGAAGTAATGTATGGACATTAACTGAAAGACCAAAGCATAACTCAGTAATTGGAACAAAATGGATATTTAGAAAAAAATTAGATGAAAATGGATTAGTTATAAGAAATAAGGCTAGACTTGTAGCTAAGGGATACAATCAAGAAGAAGGAATAGATTTTGATGAAACATTTGCCCCTGTAGCTAGATTAGAGGCTATTAGATTACTTCTAGCATTTGCATGTTTCATGGATTTCAAATTGTATCAAATGGATGTGAAGAGCGCATTCTTAAATGGTTTTATTGAGGAGGAAGTATATGTAGAACAACCTCCTGGTTTTGAGAATCATGAATTGCCAAATCATGTGTTTAAACTACATAAGGCATTATATGGATTAAAGCAAGCTCCTAGGGCTTGGTATGATCGATTAAGCAAATTTCTGCTTAATAATGACTTTAGTAAAGGAAATGTAGATAAAACACTATTTCTCAAAAGAAAGGACAAAAATCTATTAGTGGCTCAAATATATGTAGATGACATAATCTTTGGTGCCACAAATGATACTCTTTGCAAAGAATTTGCTGATTTAATGCATGGAGAATTCGAAATGAGTTTGATGGGAGAACTAAGCTTCTTTCTAGGATTACAAATCAAACAAACTAAGGAAGGCATTTTCATTCATCAAACTAAGTATACAAAGGAAATACTAAAGAAGTTTGGGAATGAAAATCATAAGGGAGTAGGCACTCCAATGAATCCTACCAGTAAGCTAGACAAAGATGAAAAAGGGAAGAGTATTGATATTAAGCTCTATAGAGGACTAATTGGATCCTTGCTCTATCTTACAGCTAGTAGACCAGACATCGTATTTAGTGTAGGAATATGTGCTAGATACCAATCAGATCCTAAGGAATCACATCTAAGTGTTGTTAAAAGAATCCTTAGATATTTAAGAGGAACTACAAATATTGGATTATGGTACTCTAGAGACTCTTGTCTAGATTTGTTTGCATACTCAGATGCTGATTTTGCTGGATGCAAATTAGATAGGAAGAGCACAAGTGGCACATGTCAATTCTTAGGAAACAACTTAGTATCATGGTTTAGCAAAAAGCAGAATTCAGTGGCACTGTCAACAGCTGAAGCTGAATATATAGCTGCTGGTAGTTGTTGTGCTCAAGTACTATGGCTTAAGCAACAACTAGAAGACTATGGAGTTAAGCTAGATAATATTCCTATTAAGTGTGATAATACTAGTGCCATCAATCTTACTAAAAATCCGGTTCAGCATTCTAAAGCCAAACACATAGAAGTAAGATATCATTTTATTAGGGATCATGTGCAAAATGGAAACATATGTATTGAGCATATATGCACTGAAAAACAATTAGCCGACATTTTCACAAAACCATTGAGTGAAGATAGATTCTGCATGCTAAGGAGGGAATTAGGCATATGTGATCCTTTTTATTGAAGAAATATAAAAGGGAGCAAGTAGTCTCATGATACATTCCTCCAATTTCTAAAAATCCATGAAACATGAGTCAAACTTGTCATCTATAGATTCCTTACTCATGTATCATTGTCCCAGAAAGAATTTATAAGGATTGGAAGCAAGAAAAATTTTTAGAAGCAAAAAGAAAGAGAAAAGAAAAATTCTGTACTTGGGTCGACCCAACCCAAAATAGGGTCGACCCAACGTTGAGTCGACCCAAGAAATTTCTTGAGTCGACCCAACGTCGGGACCCCACTGTTAAAAGGGGGACCCGAGAGCTCTATTAGGGCACTGTTTGCCCTTGTCCTCTTCTGAATACTCTATTCCCCACTCTCCAAACTCCTCCAAACTCCTCCAAACAGTAGATTACCTTAAGATCTTGGAGAAATGGGACCCAAAAGAGCCGTAGCCAAGAGATCCGGAAGAGTCTCACGGATCCAACGTGAGAAAAGGCAACCTACGGAGCCATCTACAGTGTCTCCACAATGTGAGGCACGTGCGGAGCCACCTCCTCCTCCTTCCCCCTCAGTTATACTTGCAAGATTTGCGGGGAGACCAGTTACAATGGGGAGAAGGATCCATTCCGAGTTCTTTGATCAAGAAGGGTTCCGGTTGAGGGAATGGATCCAAAGGCAAGGTTGGGAGTATCTTTGCTCCCTATATGTGATGATCTACTCCAGATTAGTTCGGGAGTTCTATGCCTTCCTTAAAACTAGAATGGGAGGGCTTATTTCGGAAGTTCGAGGAATTAGGGTTCGAGTTTCCGAGGAGAGTTTGAGTGAGCTACTTCATCTACCCTGCGAAGGAGCCACTCCGGAAAAGCCTGAAAATAAGATGAGAGCCCTTCAGTTGATAATGGAAAATGAGGACTTCGACTTTTCGGAGAAGGTAATAGCTAGCTCTCTTTCTGCTGAAATGAGATTACTACTCAGCATTATAAATAGAATTTTATTTCCGAAGAGCGGGAGATTCGATCTCATCACTGAGCGAGATCTAGTAGTGATGGAGCACATTATTCAGGGTATTCCCCTGAATCTCCCGGCCATGATACTGAGACAGATGAGGAAGGTGATCTGCAACTCCAGAGTATCACTACCTTATGGTATGATACTCACATTGATTTTTCGACAGCACGGTATATCTGTCGAGGAGGAGGCATCCAGGAGTCTGCTTCATACTGACACATACACTGCACGGACACTTATACGCATGGGATATGAGAAAGTGAACGGGCAGTGGATTAATACTGGAGCAGGGATTTAGGGTGAGGCACCAGAGGGTGATGCACCAGATCATGGAGACCCTATCCCTGAGGATGAGGAGCATATGGATCATCCTACTGCACCTTCAGAGGCTGGACCATCGTCATCTGTTCCTCCGAGAGACACAGATGAGTTCTGGAGTAGGATGACTGAGCTTGTGTCAGCTCAGGCGAGGACTATCACAGACGGGCTGACGAGCAGATTAGACAGTATGTCAGCTCAGGCGAGGACTATTACTGATGGGCTGACGAGCCGATTGGACATCATGTCTGCTGAGATCAGTGATCTAAGGCAGCAGATAGGAGCACTTCGGAGAGAGAGAGACCCATGGACCATCTGTGCCACAGGCTGCTGAGTCAGAGATTTCGGCACAGAGTCATCTAGCTCGTCGTGCTCCACGCCAGACACAGTCTCACCAGGCTCGACCTCCCCTCGCCACGTACACTAGGAGGATGAGGACTAGATCCCAGCCATTAGATACTCTCTAGGCTGATATTAGCATTTCTGTTTAGAGCCTAGGCTAGATATCTAGTTCTCATATGTATTTTGCTTTTATCATGTATCTTTAAACTTTGATTAAGGAACATTGTATTTGTTTTTGTTTTTGGGCATGAATGTACTAAAATGTTTCTATTTTGATCAATGACGTTTGAATGTTTGTTATTTATTATGTCTTCTCTCATGCATCTATTTGATGATAACAAAAAGGGGGAGAAGTAAAGAAAGAGTAATAGGGGGAGAAGTAAAGATAAAGTGATAAGAGGAGAAGTAAAGAAAGAAGGAGAAATAACGAAATAACTTGTAAAACAAATTGAAAATCATATAGGAAAGCATATACATCCAAGGGGGAGCAATTTGCAACAATGAAAATGATCAAGTCAAAAATTTCTCTCAAATTTCAGAATTTGGCACATAGAATTTCAGAATTTGGCACGCACCTTTCACACCTCGATACATAACCTAAAACTCATGTTTTATCTCAAATTTTTGGAGTTTCATCTTTAATGAATTATAAATGAAAGGGGGAGCAATTCAAAAAGTCAAATTGGCAACATTTGAATGATATAGGGGGAGACTTCACTCTTATATATGAAAAGCTGAAATTCAGCAAGTTAAGCCCTTTCAAAAATTGATTTTAAGATAAGTATCAATAGGCTCATACTCTTTATTTTGTAATCATCAAAAAGGGGGAGATTGAGGATGATAGTGTTATTTTGATGATTAACAAGCAATTATCTAGAGTATGTTATAAGTTAAATCGATACTTCATTTATAAGTCTATTACTCTCAGTATATTTGTATAAATTGATATAGATACATTTCATTGTTTATTTGAATGAATCTAACCTTGAGATGCAGCAAAGTGTGGATTGAGTCGACCCAAAGGATGATTGGGTCGACCCCGGCACATCAAGAAAGCATTTGGCACACTTCTGCAAAAATGGCACAGATGAACAGTGAGTTGGGTCGACCCAAGGAAAGCATGAGTCGACCCAAACATCAAGATCCTCAAACAACTCAGAAAATGGTTCTCTGGATTTACTGAGAGGGTCGACCCAAGATATAGTTGAGTCGACCCAAGCTTGAGTCGACCCAAACCCTGTGTGGGTCGACCCAAAGGCAAGACAGAACAGAAGACAGAAAAGGTTCTCTGGAAACCCTGTTAGGGTCGACCCAAGAAGAAGTTGAGTCGACCCAACTGAACCTTGAGTCGACCCAAAGAAAGGTTGGGTCGACCCAAGTGAAGGAAGGCTGAATTGCAAGTTTCTGCGTTTCTGAGAGGGTCGACCCAAGGAATGTTTGAGTCGACCCAAGTGAAAGTTGGGTCGACCCAAGGACAGGTTGAGCCGACCCAAACACGGGCAGAAGCATAACGGCTAGTTCTGCAGAAGTACTTTTTGTCCTTCCAAAAGTGAGTAACGGCTAGTTTTTGAATTCTAACCATTGGGGCTTGTCCAATGGATGTAGGAAACTATTTAAAGTGGCACTATTCATCAGATAGAACATCCTTTCCAAAGAATATCAAAGAGTACACAAGAAAGAGAAAGTGCCCTAATCTTCCTCATCCAAGTGCTTCATTCAAGAATCAAAGAAAGGGGTTGAGCAGATTCAAAGAGTCATCAAGAGCTCCATCCTCCCTTGAAGAGTGAAGCATCTTTGACAAAGAAGAGAGAAGTCACTACAAGCGATAAATACTTTCTAAACTCTTCTTTGTAGATTACATTGTTTTATTTGCTCATCTAGGAGTTTAAATCTTCTTCCTTTGTTTGTTAAACAACTTGTAAAGGTTGGTTGGTTAGCCCGCAAAACCAACGAAATAGGTTGATTGGTGAACCCGAAAAACCAATTGTAAAGGTTCGTTGGTGAGCCCGTAAAACCAACATAGGTTCGTTGGTGAGCCCGTAAAACCAACATAGGTTTTTGGTGAACCCGGAAAACCAAGGTGTAAAGGTTTTTGGATTGTGAGCCCGGAAAACAATCCAACTGTAATCCGCGGGATTATAGTGAATTCCCAAGGGATCGCTTGGGGAGTGGACGTAGGTGCTAAGGAGAGCACCGAACCACTATACTTCGTGTTGTTTGTATTGTGATTTGTTTTAGCTTGCTAACCATTCATTTGACACAAGTAAGATAGTTAAGAATCAAAAGAAACCAATTCACCCCCCCCCCCCTCTTGGCTTGTCACCTTGGGCAACAGAAAGATACTGGAAGGAGGCAGATGGGGTGTGGGGATCGCTGTGAATCGTCTCCGAAAGCTAGACGCGCGGAAGGGAGTTGATTCGGAAGGAGCAGGGATTCGGACGGACGAGTGAAGCTGAGACGATCGCGAATCCGGAAGACTAGGGGAGGCTGAGAGGCGCTGGGCGCGGAGGATGCTAGGATTCGGATGATTGAAGGAATCTGCCACGGGATCTTTGGCATGTGTCGTGGGAAGGAGCTGATAGCGGAAGATTGTGGATACTGCTATGAACCTCACGAACGGCTGGGAGGCGCGTGAGGCGGGCGGAAGAAGGGGGCGTTGATCGCGGGTGCTTCGCAATGCTATGGAGGAGGTGGACGGCTGGGAGGTGATCGGGTTGCTGGGAAGCTTCACGGGAGAAGACGTATGCGGTGAATACGGACGCGGCGAAGAGGGGATGCTGGGATCGCATGCTGGGAAACTTCTCAGGAGGAGGAGATGGATGCGCTGGAATGTGGACGGTGAAGATGGAAAACAACTGATGCTGGCGCTTGGGATGATGCTGATTTGGAATCACAAAATCAATTGACTCTAGATGGCTGGAAGCTTGGGTTGCATCGTGGTATATGGGAAGTCGCTCGGGTGCGCAGAAGAAAAGTTATGGACTCTGTTCTGCAGTTGGGAAGATGCATTCTTTTTAGATGAATTTATACAAAATAATGATAAAAATTATAATAAGTGCTAAGGATAAAATATTTAATCATGCAAATGTTAACACCTATTGTTTATCATTATTTTGCTAGCATTAGGCTAAGTTAATTGGTACTTAGATCGCACTTTTGTGCTCTCATCAACAGCTTGACAAATAATGAACACTTTAGCTAGATAAATCGAGCAATAAAATAATAATAATAATATACTACAATTAAGCATGCAAAATACAATTATTCAAAACCAAATCGGTACGCTATCCGTTCATTTCAAATTTTAAATCTTGTTTATAAATCAAATTCTTTCAAATCATTATGTTCATCTCGATAGCCATAAACTATGCCCAAATTTCTACCTTGTGGCTAGGCCAAAATATGAGCTCATCAAACTGCCAACGTGTAACACCCACTTGCAGGGTGTCGATATGCTAACGTAAAATGCCAATGTATAACCCCTATTTATAGGATATCGATATACTAACGTATAACCCCCACAAGCAAAATGTCGATATACCAACATATAATCCTCACTAGAAGGGTGTCTATATGCTAATGTATAACCTCCACTGATAGGGTGCCGATTTGTCAACGTATGACTCCCACTTGCAGGAAGGGTGTCGATATCGTAGCGAATAACTTTCACTGGAAGAGTATCGATATATAGTCTGGCTGTGAGTCTAAATTCATTTTAAAGCAAAACTCATTTTTTTTATATTAAGTGTTCCAAATCAAAAAATATATAAAATCATACAACATCGAAATTAATCAAACGTAATCCATATCAAAATCAAAATGTGCAATTAAGAATCATACAATATTCCAGAAAAAAGCATATGTAATAATAAAATACTATGCTTCAAAAAGGATAATTCGATTCAAAAAATATTTATGCGATAAATCTAGAAAAAGAGTTACGTTACTTACTTTCCGAGCGAATCCAAAGTATCAGTCCAATCAGTTTCAAAAATTCTTCTAATATTTTGGTATTTAGAAATTATCAAATTTATTATGATTATTCCAAAAATAGAAACCTTAATTTCAATACTCTCATAGGACTGACCAAACGAAAGTGCCCGACACTCGGGTTGGTCTAATCATGGCAAAACTCATCTAATCATGTTTGAACTAGGATAGAGATAGTTCAATAGAGATCGGAGGTGACCAAATCTAATATTGTTTAGAAAGGGTCAAGATGAGGCTAGCATGCTGCCCGTTGACCATAGATTAGGGCCTTTCACCGATGTTGATCCAGAATCACAAAGAGAAGTATCTTACTAGGTCTATCATTTCTAGAGTAAAAGTAGAGAGAATGTCCAGTAGAGAGAGAATCAAGAGAGAGAAAAGAAGGAGAAGATAGAGAAAGAGAGAGAACAAGCTTCTCTCTCTAACCAAAAAAAAAGAAGAAAAGGAGGTGGCTGCAAGTGGTGCCCGAAGATAGGAACCCACGACCGGCCAACAGGTGGTGCCTAAACCATTAGAAATAGAAGTTTCAACTCCTTAAATCACAGAATCGAGGTGTCTCGGTGGCTGGAACTTCGACCAAGGCTACAGACCGCCATTGAGGAATGGAGGGAGCCCTTAGTGACAAAATAGGCAGCAGAACCAGCCAAACTTGGAAGAAAAAAAGAGCTTGCTTTCTGAAAATAGGAGAAACAGGGGCTTTGCCCCTTCTTGGCCAAATTCTGGCGATCATAGGCTCGAATTGGACTTCCAAAGGTTATAGAGGAGGGAGAGAAGAGTTATCTAAAGATTGTCGAGTTCTTACTTGGCTTTCTGGCGATGAATGGCAGCAGCGATGATGCAATGGCAATCGATGATCGAGAAAAAAAATCTAAAAAAATCAATAACTACTCTTCGATTGGAGTTAGTTCTTCAGCAGGGGGATGGGGAGGGAGGGGAGAAGCTTATATAGAGCGAAGATTAGAATTTTCTAATCTCCGGTAGAGTCCAAGGAGGAGGAGGAGGACTCATCCTCCTTTGCCATGCTCAACTAGGGCTCTGCCATGGTTCTGGTTTAGACAGGCCTTCAGGCTACATTCGGATGTTAGGCTGGGCCAACAGGCCAGCCCAATGAGGCTAGGCCTTACAAATAGCGATCTTAGTTCATAAGACTTGAGATTATTTGCTTCGTAATTGTCATCAACTCCTAAGCTTGGTAACTTATTTGCTGGTTTGTTGGCTTCTCTAAAAAGTGTGGCTTACATAGAAATGATCAACAGAAGTAGCAAAATAGATGATATGAGGATACTTTCTAACCATTGAAAAGCTATTGGAAGACTCCCTTATCTAATTAAGTATAGTACTTAAATCTCCTTCTAACCAATTTTTTTGTTAATTTAAGATGGTCGATGGTTGTTTGCATTCCTTCACATCCTGCTCTAAGTTTGGTATCTAGAGCTAAAAAGCTTTAAATTTCCTTGCTCCATGAATTTCGGGGCCTATTATGATCTCAAATAACAAAACTTGCCATGACTTCTCCATTCTTCCATGAAGCATCAAAATTGAGCTTCGTGACTTCATAAGAGGGGGTATCCTTGTAACCAATTTAGATTATTGTGGGATTGAGCTCACTAACCTGTCGGTTCCTCAGAGCTATGACATGCTGAACACAGTTGTGCTCATTGTAGCTTCATGCTATTCTTTTGCAATCCAAAGCATCCATCCCACAAAAAACATAAATCATCTATCAATGTTTGGCACTCTCTTATCAAAAAGGTGTCCCACCAGGTTTTGCATGGAGTTGAAGGCTGGTATTGTTGGGTTGTTCCTTCCAATGTCATTTTCCCGACTTCTTTTGCAACTGAGCAAGTAACTATATATGTTCAATATCTTTCTTTATACACTAGCATAGATCACAATCATTGCTTTAATTATGGAAGAGTCCCCTTCCTTCTAAAAGATTTTTGCATGGTAATTGGCCCCGAGTTATTTCCACCAATAAAGCTTCACTATTGGAGCTGCTTCTATTTTCCAAACCCATTTTAAATCATTAGTTTGATCTATAGGTGCTGCAAAATCCTTCTTGATCATTCTATTGACTTCTCTAACTTTCAGATTAGTAGAACTAGAATCCTTCTAAATCAATCTATCTTCACATTGTTGCTTGGCAATCGGTATAGACATCACTTGTTCCGCTGTCTCCTTGGCTTATACTTGCATTAATTAGAAGTTGCTAATTCCATGTCCCACCCGTGTTAATTAGATTTGAAACTTTCTAGTTGTCTTAGCACCTATTTAGATTGGGAGAGATGCAGCTTCGATTAATAGGAATGTTACTAATCCAAGGGTCTTGAAACACATTAATCTTTCTGCCACCTCTAACCTGCCAATAGAACCCACATTGACGCAGAATGTATAGCTCTCTGTATTTGTTGAAGACCCTTTTCTATATTGATAACTGTCCCAACATGTGAAATTATATTTGGCTGGCTCCACTTTGCTCCAAATTATTTCTTTGCTTAGTATCAAGCTTCCACCTGCCTTCGCCTTGAAAGCATCTCTTTTGATCTTGATCTACTGAAGTCCAAGATCTCCTTAGCTTTTGGTCATACATACTTTCTGCCATGATAAAAGATGAAGTTTCTTTTATTATCAAATTTATTCCTTGTTTAATACCAAACTTCCAGCTGCCTTTGCCATGAATGCATTTCTTCTGATCTTGATCTGCTTGTCATGCCCCAGATCCGGAGTATGACACGGCCATGCTACTGAGGGGTACAATCCATGATAATACTAAGCCAAACGTTTCATTTAGCTTCCAATTCCATCTCAGAAATAATAGAATAAATAGGAGTCTAATTTTATTATCCATTAAATGCAACCATTATTGGTTCAGAGCTTCCAAATTCAAACATAAATACCAAACCTATAATCCTTAATATTTAGAAAATTATTGACTACAAATTCATAGTCAATTTAAAATATTAAAATTCTTCTATTAAATTACCAAGGTTGCTAGCGTGAACTCCAAGCCTGGACTAACTTTCATCCCTACTGATCCTATTTCTCTGAGGAGAGAAAAAAATAGAGATTTATGAGCGACACAACTCAGTAAGTAAATCTTTCACTATTTTACCAGATCAAGCATAAGATTTTGCATGAATCGATGAATTATATAAAGAAAATAATAATTATTGCAAAATAGAATATATCATAGTATCATATAATGAAGTCATAAAGTCACTTATGCCTATATAAATCATCAATATGTCATAAACATGGTTCCAGATGTACAACATAAATAAAATCATATTATTTATCATTTAACCATATCATTAATTAAATTACTTCTTTTAGCCTAAATGTTAAGGTCACTATTATACCTATAACAGGGTCGTAATTGATAAATACCAACTACTATTATCCATTGGTAGGGTCATATGCTAACTACTATTATAAGTTCAAAACAATTATGGAACTATTATTTCACAATAAATCATGAGTTTCATAATATCATATCTTTGATTTTTGATTTTAAGAAAATATGATATTATCAACATTTAATACTATTTTCATATTTTCATAATATCAGAAAATAAGTAAAAATTTTAAAAAAATAATAAGGAGCGTAAGATCTACTTACAAGTTTAAAAATTAGTAAGAAGTATAAGGCTTGCTTATCTCTTTTGTCTTAGACTGTTACACCTCGCTGGACGACTCCGCTATACCTATTTAAAATATTAACAGCCATGGTGGGACGATAGAGAGGTAGCTATCTAAAGTAGGGATGGAAACGTTTGTCGATAGTGCAGAACTTTCTGCCATGGTGGTGGGAAATAAAGATTAACCAAGTAAGAGTTGTATTATTGCAAGAAAAAAAAAAGGTGAAATTTGATGAGCCCTCAAAGTGGTAGGAAAAAAAAACTAGAATTTTGGATGTGGGGAAATTTAAGAAAAGAAAGGAAGTGAGCAATTTCCTACTCTAATACCATGCGAAGGAGGAAATTTGTTGCCAAAAGACGTAGTTTTCATATTAGCTAGGATAATAGGCTTATATAAAGAAATTTAGCAACATATAAAGGGGTAAGTAAGTTGGTCAATGATACAATACATATAAAGAAAATCTACATAAAGATGTATAATCTTGGGCTAGAAGCATGTGATGAGATTTGATTAAGAAATAGAATGCATATGGGTTGCATAGCTGGCCATAATAAGAAATGATTTTTATCACATGGAATTGCATAGCAAGTCATGTCTGTTGAATCTAGTTGCATGAATATCAAGAAATAATTTTTATCATATGGGATTGCATAGCTAGCGATATCTGATGTATTTGGTTGCATGATTTTCATTATTCAGGTTGGCTAAGTAACTAAGCAACATAATCTCTAGGGTATTATCCTAGAGAGCATGCAATGGCTACAACTGCTTCACTCAACTATCATGCCCAAACTATCCAAAACTAAGCATTCTGCAACTCTGAAAAAATACGATAGAGTGAGATGAGCTTAACAACCTAGTAAGAATTCTCCTTGTACACCAATATAAATAAAATAAAGATAAAAATTGGCAAATAAAAAATCTCAAAGTGAGGCAAAAATTATAAAATTCTATCCCAACTATCCAGCTCAATAAACGGGTCCACACATACATATATACATCATTAATCATCAAATGTCCATTTAAATAAAGTGTTATATCATTTCTTTTTCAAATAAAACTTTTTGTTCAATAGTGGTTGTAAGTATCTGATCTTCCATTTCTCAATACAATGGTCTAGATCTGACAATAGCAAACCTTTTTTTTTGGACTAACCACGATCATGCTATAGCTTGTGACCGAAAATCCACAACACCCATGCATTATGCTAGGATAAATACACGTAATACCTACGCATCAGCCCATGGCGGTTATAGATAACTTACATGTCAGTCTATAGCGGTTATACATAGTACATATTCATAAGCTTGTGGATGATCCGATCGGAAAAAGAAAGATTTTCTTCAAACCGCTTAACTTGAATCTCTCAAAAGAAACTAGAAGAAGATGGAATATTGTGAAAGTAGGATTTAAGTCCCCTTTTCTTTTATTAATCATTAAAAAAAGAAGGTACATAGTCTCTATTTATAATGTGAGGTCCGCTCTAAGACAATTTGAGTCGAATTCTTCTTCCAAACCTAGTAGGACTCTCTTTTTCTAAAATAGACATTTTTAGTAGAAATTTTCTAAAAAAGCTAAAAATTTTGAGGAGGTAGATATCAACTTCTACATTAAATCTTTCTTCTGTTGCTTCGTATGATTTTTCTCATATAGAGATCTACACTTGGTCAAAGTTTTATTGAAAAGAAAATTTCTAATTTGACAAGCCTTTTTTAGGATCTCCATGATGGAATTTTATCCTAATTCAACTTTTTAGTTGTAGATCTATAAATGATACCCAATTCTAAATCTCAATCGGGTATCGTATGACCAAATTATAGCATCCTAAAGTTTGGCCTGCGAGCGGTTTTTCGATATGGCAGATTTTACTCTTAAACCCTATCCAGCCTTGTTAGTAGTGGCTAAAATACACATCGAGTCTAGTGATCCTTTTAAACACTACAGGAAAAAGGACCTTACCCGACGCTTTTGTGGAGCTTTGCCGACGCTAATTAGCGTCGGCTAAAACACCCCCGACGCAAAGCCAAGCGTTGGCAAAGCGTCGGATATACCAGAGTGGCAAAAGTTTTTGCCGACGCTTGAGTAAAGCGTCGGCACAAACATGGCTTTACCGACGCCTACATAGCGTCGGCGATAAACCGACAGAGCGGTTTCCCCGACGCTTTTTTGCGTCGGCAATTCCTGATTTACCGACGCTTGTATAGCGTCGTCGGCATTAACCTTTCCACGACGCTTTTAAGCGTCGGAAATTGCTCAATTGCCGGTGGTGCCACGACCTTTTTTACCGACGCTTTTTTGCGTCGGCAATTCCTGATTTTCCCCGGGCGTTTCCCCGACGCTTTTTTGCGTCGGCACAAGCATCAGGGACCTCTTTACTCATGGACCTCTTTATTCCGTGTACAGAGAGCAAGATGATATGATCCATAGGAGATATCCATCAGAATTCATCCCCAAAACACTGTTTTTTTTTTTGTTTGTTTCTTTCGGTGAGCAACGTTCTTAAAACACATTCATTATACTGCCAAATCAGAAAACTAACAGAGTACAGAGAAGTAATAATTAACCACATTTTCTGGACATGACAATCCTTCCTTTCTACACACCGCTTGATTACAATTCAGAAGTGAACAAGACTAAAAAAGTCCTATAGTTTAATCTATCTGACATCACCCAAGATACAAAGCCCCTTACAAAAGATAGTTTCAAAGACTTCACAGAAGACCTCACAGATAGAAATTATTCTCGAACTCCCGCGAGTTGACTTATATAACACTGCATGTCCATGTGGATATTTAGAATTCACACTTCTTCATTGGCATTGAGAGCTCTTTCTAATCGGAATCAGTCCAAGGCCTACACGAAAAATGAACCAAAAGACCACTCCAACAGCACTTGGTTTAGATCAGCTCGGTAGTATCACCTAATGGCATGTCAATTAGTTCTACCTTCACTGAACCAAAAAATTCATCCAAGAGCCAGGTCTCAAGCGAGGAGAGTGGCATGTGTGAATCTGAGATTGTACTGCTTTCACCTTGGAAGAAGCTTGTTTCAGACATCTCTGGTGTCGACGAGTCCACATTGAGCAATGATTCAAGCATAGTTGGCGCTGCAGTGAGATCATGGTTGGCTGCACTGGCTGATTCCTCGCTGGAGGATGAGTCAGTCCCAACCATATTGTTGATCGAATGTTGCGTAGACTCCGAATTGGTCTGAGCTGCTCTCGACTTGGGTGGATTCTTCATCCACCCTTCGAGCAGTCGTGATATGTTCTCAGTATTTGATGCATAGGGTGTCATCGATGACGATGTTGCCGGTTGGCTTAGTTTTGTAAAAGAGTAGCTGCCATTGGAGGGCTTCAATTCTGCTAGGCAATTGGGCTTGTCTAGCAGACAGTGCCTCTCTTAAAGCTTGCTTTGCCATATGGATGTCAGTTTGGAGCCTCCTCTCCCACTGGCCTTTGGGGACAGATTGATCACAAGAAAGCCCACCACTCATTGAGCTGCCATCACCAGCTTGGAGCTTCTTTAGTTTCTTCTTCAGATGGGTGTTCCAATAGTTCTTGATGTCATTATCAGTTCTCTCTGGGAGATAAGAAGCTATGGCTGCCCATCTAACACACCAATATAGGCATAAACCACAGTGAGCCTAGGACCAAAGTACTTCATATTATATGATAAGAACATATATTAATTTATAAGTTGACTCAAATTGTGCAAAGAAAGCTCATATATTCTAAAGTTTTTTTTTTCGGGATCTAAGGCATGTTTGCTGATATTTTACCTATTGCCAAGAAGAGCTTGGAGATGGATTATGAGCTTCTCCTCTTGTTCTGTGAAGTTGCCTCGCTTGATCCCTGGCCTCAGGTAATTAGTCCATCTTAGCCTACAGCTCTTGTTGCATCTCATCAGCCCTACCAAACACAAGAGAGGATTTAATAAACGAATAACTACACAGCGTAAACAAAATTGGACACTAAAGACCACCTTTTTAGATCTAGAGTTGTAGACCCTCTGCATCCAAACTAAATTAGGGTCTCAATTAGTAACAAGCTCACCATGTGGAAGGAGAGATTGAAGAAGAAGTCAAGAGGATATCTAATCAACACACTAACACATCACGACAGAATCAAGAAAACTAACCAAGAAGAACTCAAAAGGATATCTAATCAACACACCAACACATCACAATAGAATCAAGAAAACTAACCAGTTCACGGAAGGCCACCCTTTTTGGTGATCCAAAACTACATAAAGCCTCAGCAAATAGCTAACTCATTTTGGATATGATGAGAGGCCATCCTGTCAAAAGGGGACGCAGAAGGGCGTGATAGAGAGGTTAGAGGAGCTTAATTACCAGTACTAGTAGGCACATCCCTCCAGTTCCCAGGGAATTCCTGATTTAAAAAAAAAATAAAACAATAATCAGTATTATAAAATACAAATTACAAAACATATATTATAACAATATGAACCTGTATTACATTGATACATTGACACAAATACTCAGATCATTCAAAATATGAATATTGATATATCTGATTAAAACTCCATGTTTTTAACTCATGTATCAGAAAAGCTGCCATACAAATTACAATGTACTCTGAAAAAGCAAATTACAATGTACTCTGAAAAAGCAGAAACATATACATATCAAACTCATAAAAGATAATCTAGAATGCATCAGGGACGGGATTCAGCTCCATCATCATCATGTCTACAAGCGTTTGAAGAATCAGGAATCTACAAAAAAAAAAAAGAGAAAACATAAAAGTAAGGAATAATGTGATACATTAACTCATATCATAATTGATAATATGTAAAGTATTGAAATATAATAAAGTTAATTACCTGAGAAGGTAGAAATCGTTGTAACATGGATGTAATATTCGTAAGCTGAGACTGCAAATTTGCTTGGTTTTGCTTCAGCTCTTCAATAGTTGCTTGAAGATGACGAACTTCTGCAGTGTTACTACCTTCTCTGGCATTTCTTATATATGTGCCTACTGAAGACAACTGAGTGGGGGTAACTCCAACGCCGTAACCCCGCACTCGACCATAACGCTCTGGGCCCATCAATTCAGTAAGCACTTGAGCTTCAATATGATTGTTCGCGTCGGATGATGATGACCCCCCGACGCGCTCTGAAATAAGATTTGTTGCCCTATCCTATATCTCTCAAAAAAAAAAATCAAATTAATGTATGCGAATAATAGAACCAAAAAAAAATACAGCACAAGTCAAAGATGAATACATACAACTAAAGCATCCCATCTCACAGCAAGTATCCTGCATAAAAAAGTGCAGAAGACTGGAAGTATTAGTCTTATTGTTCATGGACATGACATCTTCAATCTAAAGTAACTATCAAGTTGCACACTTCATAGAAGGGCATTCACCATTTAATCATTTCTTTCACGATAATCTTTCCCAAACCAATGGTCTCACCTCTTAATGATCCTCAAGTCAAAGTTTTATTCACTTCTAGTTTTGCCAATTTACTCCTCATCTGCTGACAGTGTTTTTAGAAGAATATAAAAGAAATAAGCAAGCTATGTCAAATCTACACAAAGAAATACTCCAATGGGGTAGATTCAATTACATCAAGAGTTAGCGTAAACAAAATTAGTCAATGGAAATCATATCGTATTGTATATTGTATTACAAGCAAATACCCAATAAACCCATATATAACATACCAATTTTCTCAACTTGAAAATACCATACAGACTGACATCTTTAACATTAGCAGTAGAAAGAAATAACTAGGACAAGAAAAATGATGGTCAACCAGGGTAGCACTTCTAATTCCAAAATGTGCAAATTAGGAGATAGTTCTTTATAAATTATTATAAAAGTTACTTTCATTTCTGAATTTAGCAAAATGTTTTTAAAAAAAAACAGAATGGAAAATGCCTTTGTTGTATAATTTTCCAACATTAAATGCTACAATATAATTATACCAAGTGACTCCATCTAATCAGTATGAAGGTACATACTCTTTGTTGTTTATTATAGGCATTTGAGATTAATATATTTTAGAAAATGTAATTTGGCTAGATGTCAATTAGTTGAGATTATCACAATGTAACTTTCACCATATAAAATTCAAACGTTAGATTTAGATGGCATCATAAAGATCATTTATTTTTATCAAAGTTTCTTCTCGCAAGTTCATTAGGAGATACAACATCTGAATTATTCCTCATGATAATAGTCCTAAATGCTCTCCTTGAGATGATCGGAGAAGAAACTACTACAAAATCTAACATTAGTTGCTTAAACTGTTGAACCCATGACTTAGAACAAAATCTTTCCTTTTGTTTATTAAGTTCCACTACAAGAAAATACACTTTCAGCGACTAAGATTCTAGTCGCCGAATAACCATATTTGGTCGCCGAAACCTTTTCGCGACTAGCATACCCTTCGTCGCCGAACCCTAGTCACTGAAAGGTTTTAGCGATCAATATTGTGTGGTCACCTAAGGTACACCAACAACGACCAACGTTTGGTTGCCGAAGAAAATTATCAGCGACCAAATTTGTTGTCGCTAATTTCAACGCCGACCAAATAGTTGGTCGTGGAAGGTTTGTCTTCCGCTACCAAAAAATGGTCACTGAATGTCTATCTTCCCCCACCAATAGTTTGGTCGCAGAATGTATTGGAATGCATTGGCAACAAACATTTTTTAATGGCAGAAAGTATTAACCTGTATTTAATTAACAATTCAAAATATAAGCGTAATATTTATTTTTGGGCTCATTCCAAATCCTGTACAAACAACACAGCCTATCCAATATCCATATTGTACAATACATTTGCTCATCCAAATAGAAGTATACACAATGTTAGAGAATCCATAATCATTCATTATAAATATCATCATCTATAAGTCTAAAGTCAAGCATACCTATTAACCATACATCAAAATGTTTCATCCATACCATATGTTAAGGTGATAATCATCACCAAACACATCAAAATGTAAATTAAAAATTCTAAAATATCTGATGTTGCTATTCATCCAAACAAGCATCATGTAGACAAAAATATTCTTATACCAAAAACTAGATTCTGCTTGTAGATAACTCCACCATGATCATCTGAACAAAAGCTATCCATGCACCAGAAACTAGATTTCACATGCTCATAACTCCACCATGTATCTGAGAAAGCAAAAAAGAATACACAATCAATAACCACATGTGAATAATAATAAACTAAAATTCAAGTATAAGTTCACAATGACATTTCGTTTAATTTGGTCCAAATCTCTAAATAATCTACGTAATATAAATGAGAATACGTACCAACGAGTATTTGTACCACCAGTTGAATACATGGCCCCATCATGATGGATAGATGACTTGTGCGTTTGAGTCTTTCCTTTTAAGAACCCTGTCACCAAACTTGTAAGATGTGCAATTTGCTTCTGTTTTTCCTCTCGCTCTTTCTTTTCCTCCTCACGCTCTCTCCTCTCCTGCTCCAATTGCCTCCGCAGCTCCTCACGCTCTATCTCACGCTCCGTCTTCATCTCTTCCATCTCAGCTTTAAGTTTCTGCAACTCCCCAACATGGTCTTGTGAAAAAAAGTTTCTGCAATTTGCTTTAAGTTTCATCAAGTTAGATTGATTAGTTTATAGATTTATTTTTGTACCCTCCAAAAAAAACTGGCAGCAGAAATCCTATATAAAATGATGGGTAAACAGATAACAACTATGCAGCCAGACCTTCAAATGCACCTAAAGATTAGCATGTATCTTGAAGCATTTGTCACCTTCCATTCTGGAATCAATATCAATCAGAGAAAGAAGTGAAAATCTCTGAATGTACTGAAGCAGAAGTACTTTCTACACAGCAGCGATGCACATGACATAATAAGCACATGGTAGATTGAGTCAGGATCCTCTCGAGTTTTCGACTGAACTGGAGTCTCTCAGTTGTCAATTACTAACAGAGGACATGAAGATTGAGAAGCCCTGCGGTGGCCGCGGTGGCTGCGGTGGCAGCGAAGGAGGAGAAGCCTGCGGTGGCTGCGGCGGCGGCGAAGGAGGCGGCGAAGGAGGAGAAGCCCTCCGCGGTCGCTGCGGCGGCGGCGAAGGACGAGAAGCCCCCCAACGACCCCCACCTCTCCCTCTCCCTCTCCCTCTCCCTCCCGGCCTCTGCTAAATCAAACAACGGCGGACCCCCACCTCTCCCTCTCCCTCTCCCTCCCGGCCTCTGCTAAATCAAACAATGGAGGACCCCCACCTCTCCCTCTCCCTCTCCCTCCCGGCCTCTGCTAAATCAAACAATGGAGGACCCCCACCTCTCCCTCTCCCTCTCCCTCTCCCTCCCGGCCTCTGCTAAATCAAACAACAAAGGACCCCCACCTCTCCGTCTCCCTCTCCCTCTCCCTCTCCCTCCTGGCCTCTGCTAAATCAAATAACGGAGGAGGAGTACATACCTTGAAACGCCGACACCGGGCGAACGGAGAGGCGACGGGCGAACGGAGAGGCGACGGGCGAACGCGATGGGTGAAGGCGACGGGTGAAGGCAGAGTTAAAGCTTTACCAAATTAAAAAAAAAAAAAGTAAAAGCAGAGTGGAGGAATAGGGAATTAGAATTTGTTTGGGTTAAAAAAAAAAAAATTAAGCAGAATTCACCTGTATGCAAACTTTTCGCAACTAAATTTTTTTTAGTCGCTGGAGGGGAACCTTTAGGAACCAAAATGTAGTCGCCAAAAATTTTACCTCCAATCCGTCAATTTGATTTTGCTTTTCCGTGACTAAATATATATTTAGTCGGTGTAGGATAATTATTCCGTAACTAACAAGAATGTTGGTCACAGATAGCCTTATTTTCAGCGACCAAACTTTAGTCGCCAAACGTTTTACCTCCATTCCGCCAATTTGGTTTTGATTTTCCGCGACCAAATATGCATTTAGTCGGTGTAGGACAATCATTCAGTAACTAATAAGGATGTTGGTCGCAAATAGCCTTATTTGCAGCGACCACTATTCATTTAGTCGCCGAAAGTGGTCGCTGAAAGTGTATTTTCTTGTAGTGTTCGGATCTGTTTAATCATTGAAATATATTACTATTATTGATATATATCTAGGATGTAAAGAACTGAATCGCTCCTTCAAACCTGGACTGATGGATCTGAGCTCATAATGAATATATTACTATTTTTAATGTAATATCAGATGACTTTTATCAAAGATATTGGATTCGGCTATCAATTTAAAATTTCGTTATCTTCAGACCACAAGTGCCAGATATGCAATAAGGGTTAATTTAAAGCATACGCCTCTAGTTCCATGCCCGATGAAAACAAAACATCAAACCAAACAATTAGAAATTAACCAATATAAATATAACTATTTTTTTCATAGCCATCACTACTGATGTTGCATGAACAAGAATACAAGCATCGGATTCAGATTTGTACCTAGCTAGCTAAGACAAAACAGAATATATGTATATATATAACTGAGACTCAACTAGAAAAAAACAGAGAGAGAAATATCAAAATATAAAAGATAATATATAAATTTAACTAAATTTAAATATTAATTTTTTTGCAAAGACATATATTTCTCCTTCAAATTTTCTAATTAACTTAACAAATTTATAAAACTGTTGGGGTATGTGGAGACCTTTAGTGATGAAGAGAATTGAAGGAGAATCAATTCTGAATAGTTCCGTCTGGTGGACTGTCGGAGTCGACTCGAGTTACAGTCGAGTCGACTCGGGAACAGTCGAGTCGACTCGAGGTCTGTCGAGTCGACCCGAGAGGAGAAAGCCGCAAAAACCATGTTTCTGTCTGGACTGTCAGAGTCGACTCGAACTACAGTCGAGTCGACTCGGAGCATCGTCGAGTCGACTCGAGATACAGTGGAGTTGACTCGAGATCGTGCCAGTCATACTGGAAGTTGTCCAGACGTGCCCGAGTCGACTCGAACTAAAGCCGAGTCGACTCGAGCTCGCGGAAATCATACGGATGAGTTTTCTTTTGGTGTTTTGTTGGCGTTTCGACGGCTATGATCATCTGAAGGTCTTGAGACTATATATAGGACTCATGAGAGCCCTAGGGTTATAGCGATTGGCCGTATATTTGAGAGATACTCTTGTTTGTGAGGCTAGGGTTCTAGAGAAGAAGAGGATTGGGATCCTACTTCTTGTGCAAAGGGAATTCTGTGTGAATCTCTTGTAGATCGATCGCTTGTGATCGTTCGGGTGTGTGCTATCTCTGTAATCAGTTCATCCTTATTGAGATTTGGAGCGGTGGAGGACGTAGGCTATTTGTAGCCGAACCTCGTTACATCTTTGTGTTTGCTTTGCTATTTTCTTCCTTCTTCTTCCTTTGATCTTTGATAATCCGTTGCGATGCTCAAGTGTTTTACCCTACTGATACCACGGGGTAATCTTTTGCCCTTCGTAGGCGGAGCGAAGAGGTGATCCTTGAGTCCGGAGTCGAGGGAGCGAGAGAGTGCTTATCCGTTTATATCTCTCTTGCTTGTCCGACGTCGGTGGCGGCGCTGGTGTGAGTGGGTTCCGGCGTGGGGTGCCGACAATAATTGGTATCAGAGCTATTGGTTATTCTGCAATGGCGGATGAAGGGAAGTTGCGAATTGAGAAGTTCAATGGCACGAACTTCGGGTTTTGGAAGATGCAAATAGAAGATTACCTTTACCAGAAGGATCTCTATTTACCTCTTGGAGGTAGAGCAAAGAAACCAGAGAAGATGTCCGATGAAGACTGGGAGGTCCTCGATCGGAAGACGCTCGGCACCATCAGATTGTCACTTGCATCCCAAGTGGCATTCAACATCAAAAACGAGAAGACGACGATGGAGTTAATGGCAACATTGTCGCGGATGTACGAGAAACCCTCAGCATCAAACAAGGTATTTCTCATGAAGAGGTTGTTTAATCTTCGTATGAAAAATGGCGGCAGCGTAGCAGAATACCTCAACGAGTTCAATGGACTCACGGCCCAGTTGGAGTCAGTGGAGATTAGTTTTGACGATGAGATTCGGGCATTGCTAATCCTCTCCGGATTGCCTGATAGCTGGGAGGGCCTGGTGATGACGGTGAGCAACTCTTCGGCAACGGGGAAGTTGATTTTTGATGACGTTGTGGGAGTGCTTCTGAGTGAAGAAGCAAGAAGGAAATCTTCTGGAGCTACGGAGTCGTCTGGAAGTGCACTAAACACCTCTGACCGGGGAAGACAAAAGAAGGACGGTCGATTTCGAAGCGACTCGAAGTCGAGATCCAGCAGGTCTCGAGCACCTCAGAACAAGGGAGCGAAGTGCTGGAACTGCGGGAAGACGGGGCACTTTAGGAGGGATTGCAAATCTCCTAAAGGGAAGCAAGGCGACCACACCGAAGGAGTCAGCAAGGATCTGGCAAATCTTGCTGAAGACGGTGATATGGATGCCCTCGTTCTATCTTTGTCTACCTGTGACGAGTCTTGGGTGATAGACTCGGGCGCGTCTTTCCATGCTACATCCCAACGGAAGCTTCTTGGAGGATATGAGAAGGGAGACTTTGGCAAAGTCTACCTAGGGGATGGAGAGCCTTGCACCATACAAGGAAGGGGAAGCGCGGAAGTGAAGTTGGTTTCTGGATCTTCACTTGAGCTTGAGGACGTACGGCACGTACCTCAACTGCAGAGGAATCTGATTTCTGTTGGACAGTTGGCGAGCCAGGGGTACAAGGCTACTTTCACAGCTGATCAGTGGAAGATATCCAGAGGTTCGTTGACGGTGGCTAGTGGCAAGAAGGTTGGGACACTTTATGTCACCAACGGCACGGAGAACTCTATTGGAGTTGTTGCAGCAGATGTGGACACCAAGTTATGGCATTGTAGACTTGGGCACATGAGTTATCAGGGACTGGAGGTGATGCACCAGTTGGAAAAGCTGCAGGGTCTCAGGAGTGTTGAGATGGACTTCTGTGAGGATTGTGTTCTCGGAAAGCAGAAGCGTGTTTCATTCAACAAAGAAGGTAAACCTCGGAAGCAAGAAAAGCTAGATCTCGTGCACACGGACGTGTGGGGGCCTGCACCAGTTTCTTCCATTGGTGGATCTCAGTACTATGTTACTTTTATTGATGATGCTACCAGGAAGCTTTGGGTGTTCTTCTTGAAGCACAAGTCAGAGGTATTTGGGGTCTTCAGGAGATGGCAGGCGATGGTAGAACTCGAGACAGGAAAGAGGTTGAAATGCCTGAGATCGGACAACGGTGGTGAGTATTGTAGCAGGGAGTTTGAGGACTACTGTGCAGATGCTGGGATCGTCAGGCAAAGGACAGTTCCAGGAACACCACAACAAAATGGAGTTGCTGAAAGGATGAACAGAACAATTAATGAGCGTGCCAGGAGTATGAGGATACATGCTGGATTGCCACAACAGTTTTGGGCGGAAGCAGTTAACACTGCTGCCTACTTGATCAACAGAGGGCCATCAAAGAAACTTGAATTTGGGATTCCTGAGGAAGCATGGACAGCGAAGAAGATTGATTTGGCGCACTTACGAGTATTCGGTTGTACCAGTTATGTCCATGTTGATTCCAGTCAAAGAAGCAAACTAGACGCCAAATCAAAGAAGTGTATTTTCGTTGGATACGGAGGTCAACAGTTTGGGTACCGGCTTTGGGATCCCGAACACAAGAAGATCATTCGTAGTAATGATGTGGTATTTAATGAGAAAATGCAGCAGAGCACTGAATCAGAAACAAAACCTGTTGAGCCGTGTTTTGTGGATCCTGAAGAGGAGTCTACAAATTCTGGTCAGAAGACTCAGTCAGAGCAAGAACCTGAAGCAATGGCACCCCCTCCACAACTAAGAAGGTCCACTCGTAGTACTCATGGGAAGCCTCCTCAAAGGTATGATGGGACTCTTAGTTATTTGCTGCTCACAGATAATGGCGAACCTGAATGCTTCACGGAGGCATTGGAGGTTGATACCAGGAAGGAGTGGGAGTTGGCCATGGATGATGAGATGAAGTCATTGGAACAGAATCAAACGTGGGATTTGGTGGATCTGCCCAAGGGGAAGAAAGCACTGTCAAACAAATGGGTTTACAGGCTGAAGGAAGAGCAAGGCGGGAAGAAGCGATACAAGGCCAGACTGGTTGTAAAAGGATTTCAGCAGAGAGCAGGTATCGACTTCACAGAGATCTTTTCTCCTGTAGTCAAGATGAGTACTATTCGAGCGGTGCTGAGCATGGTGGCAGTAGAGGATCTTCACTTAGAGCAGCTTGATGTGAAGACGGCCTTTCTCCACGGAGATCTCGATGAGGAGATATATATGCAGCAGCCGGAGGGATACATTGCAGCTGGCACGGGTGACTTAGTCTGCAAACTAAAGAAAAGCCTCTATGGTTTGAAACAGGCACCCAGACAATGGTATCTCAAGTTCGATAGTTACATGCTTGAGATAGGATACAGGAGATGTCAGGAGGATCACTGTTGCTACTTCCGGGACTTCGGTACATCTTACATTATCTTGCTATTGTATGTTGATGACATGTTAGTTGCAGGAGCTAGCATGCATGAGATTGCAAAATTGAAGCTGAAGCTGTCAAGAAAATTTGCAATGAAGGATCTAGGAGCAGCAAAACAGATCCTTGGGATGCGGATCAGCAGAGATAGGTCTAAACATATCCTCAGACTATCTCAGGCGGAGTACATCAGCCGAGTACTCAGGAGATTCTGCATGGAGGGTGCCAAACCTGTTGGCACACCGCTGGGTGCCCATTTTAAGCTCTTAAACGGGCAAAGTCCGAAGACGCAGGTGGAGGAGCTCAATATGTCAAAAATCCCGTATGCATCGGCAGTGGGGAGCTTGATGTACGCTATGGTGTGTACGAGACCAGACATTGCTCAAGCAGTGGGAGTTGTGAGTCGCTTCATGAGCTGCCCAGGCTTGGAGCATTGGCGCGCGGTCAAATGGATACTGAGGTATCTGAAAGGCACTGAGCACATGTCATTGTGCTATGGAGGTTCTGAGATCCGGTTACAGGGCTATGTGGACTCAGACATGGCAGGGAACTTGGACGGCAGGAGAAGCACGACAGGGTACTTGTTCACCTTGGGCAGTGGAGCCGTCAGTTGGATTTCCAGGTTGCAACCAGTTGTTGCATTGTCGACTACGGAGGCGGAGTATGTGGCAGCCACAGAGGCGTGCAAGGAACTAATATGGCTTCAAGGCTTGATGAAGGAGCTTGGGAAGGAACAGAAGGATTGCATGTTATATTCAGACAGTCAAAGTGCAATTCATCTGGCGAAGAATTTAGCTTTTCATTCAAGGACGAAGCATATTGACATACGGTACCACTTCGTGAGGTCATTGCTCGAGCAGGGACTCGTCAAGTTGGAGAAAATTCATACAAGTCAGAATCCTGCAGATATGTTGACGAAGGTCGTCACGGTGGAGAAGCTGAGGAGCTGTTCAGCTTCTGCTGGTCTTCATGCTTGAAGACGTTGAGGAGGCATCGTACCGATTTCACTAGGATGATCCAGTTTCAGTGGGAGCACAGAGGAGAACCAAGTAACAAGAGAATATACCCAAGGTCTCCAAGTGGGAGATTGTTGGGGTATGTGGAGACCTTTAGTGATGAAGAGAATTGAAGGAGAATCAATTCTGAATAGTTCCGTCTGGTGGACTGTCGGAGTCGACTCGAGTTACAGTCGAGTCGACTCGGGAACAGTCGAGTCGACTCGAGGTCTGTCGAGTCGACCCGAGAGGAGAAAGCCGCAAAAACCATGTTTCTGTCTGGACTGTCAGAGTCGACTCGAACTACAGTCGAGTCGACTCGGAGCATCGTCGAGTCGACTCGAGATACAGTGGAGTCGACTCGAGATCGTGCCAGTCATACTGGAAGTTGTCCAGACGTGCCCGAGTCGACTCGAACTAAAGCCGAGTCGACTCGAGCTCGCGGAAATCATACGGATGAGTTTTCTTTTGGTGTTTTGTTGGCGTTTCGACGGCTATGATCATCTGAAGGTCTTGAGACTATATATAGGACTCATGAGAGCCCTAGGGTTATAGCGATTGGCCGTATATTTGAGAGATACTCTTGTTTGTGAGGCTAGGGTTCTAGAGAAGAAGAGGATTGGGATCCTACTTCTTGTGCAAAGGGAATTTTGTGTGAATCTCTTGTAGATCGATCGCTTGTGATCGTTCGGGTGTGTGCTATCTCTGTAATCAGTTCATCCTTATTGAGATTTGGAGCGGTGGAGGACGTAGGCTATTTGTAGCCGAACCTCGTTACATCTTTGTGTTTGCTTTGCTATTTTCTTTCTTCTTCTTCCTTTGATCTTTGATAATCCGTTGCGGTGCTCAAGTGTTTTACCCTACTGATACCACGGGGTAATCTTTTGCCCTTCGTAGGCGGAGCGAAGAGGTGATCCTTGAGTCCGGAGTCGAGGGAGCGAGAGAGTGCTTATCCGTTTGTATCTCTCTTGCTTGTCCGACGTCGGTGGCGGCGCTGGTGTGAGTGGGTTCCGGCGTGGGGTGCCGACAACAAAAACAATATTTTAACAAGTCATTTTAATATTTGTAACCTTAAAGAAACGACGACTACCCACCAACTCTTAATATCACAAATTAGAGAATCAAATTCATTATTTAAAGAGGCGACCATCATTTATAGAATAGCAATCATAAAACAAGATGAAACTTAAATGCAAATAACATAAAGTAGCCCTTCAAGAGCATAACAGGTTAAAATCCCCATCAAAAGAATGACCCATGACATATGGCAGCCACGGATAGCCATAGAAAGTGCTCTGGTCTAGAAATACTACTAGTCTACCATCCAAAATCCCTTTGCTTTCTCATCTACTGCTTAGCGCTCTCTCTTCCATTGTTCATTGTTTTGCCTAACCCCAATAACAGGAAAATATGTATGAGGATCAAGACGGAGAGTATGAGGATCACTTACCTCAGACGACGGCGATGTCGACGACGACGGAGTAGCTAGGGCTCGCTCGGGATGGAGATGAGCTGTCGGCGCACAGCTAGGGCATCGACCGGCAGAGGATGAGGAGACAGGGCCGGAAGAGAGTTAAAGACAAGAAGAAAACAAAGAGGAGGAGGAGGAGGAGAAGGAAGAGAAGGAGGAGTAGGAGGCTTACCTCAGACGACGGCAAGGTCGACGGCGGCGGAGTAGCGGAGTCTTCGATCGCCGATCGGGGCTAGGGATGGAGGTGAGATTAGTTTGAGGTGGAGGAGGAGGAGGAGGAGGAGAAGGAGGTGGCTTACCTCAGAAGGAGAGGTCGACGGCAGCGGGAAAGTCGGCGCGCTCGCAGATAGGAAATGAGGAGAGGGGGCCGATCTAGGGCTCGCAGATACGAAATGAGGAGAGGGGGCCGATCGAGCGAGGGGGTGGGTTTTAAGTTTTCTAACGACGCTTATAAGCGTCGTTGTTTCTCAAGCTTATAACGACGCTTTAGAGCATCGTTGTTTGTTTCGCTTTTCCAACGCTAACCCAAAGCGTCGGAAAAGGTTGGCGCTGAGCCAACCTTTACCGACGCTTTCCCCTAGCGTCGGAAAAAGTCAGTCGGCAAAACTTTCATTTGCTGTAGTGAAATACTCGTAGTGGCCAAAGTGATTCACATCGGGTCTAGTAATCCTTTTGACTATTTGTAGTGGCCAAAGTGGTCCACATCGAGTCTATTGATCCTTCTGAATGCTCGTAGTAGCCAAAGTATTTCACATTGAGTCCAAAGATCCTCCTAAACACTCATTGTGGCTAAAGTGTTCTACATCAAGTTTGGTGATCCCTTTGAATGCTTGTAGTCGCCAAAGCGATCCACATAGAGTTTAGTGATCCATTTGAATACTCGTAGTGGCCAAACTAGTATACATCGAGTTCGATGATCCTCTTGGATCAGAGCTCTTCTTGTTTAGAAAATTTAGCTCTTGCTAAATCAGAACTGAAGGTGAAAAAAATGTTTGCTTTCCTACTTTACGGTTGAACCACTTAGTTTTGCTTGGAGATAGAGTTGTTGGTGCTCGTGTTGAAGGCATCGCTAATTGAGATACAATCTCGGTGAGTTGAGCTATCTTCTTCTCTACTTGTGTGAGATGTTTCATCATCTCATCATCCATCGAGGTAGAACTGCAACTATACTCGTCTTCAATCTTCAAAAATATTTTAAGCATGGGTAGCCCTTCTCTTGACTACTTTTACCGCTCGTGCATCTGGACCATGCACTAAGGCTCCTATAGATATAGAGGACCGAGGCTCGGATACCAACTTGATCCAATCGGAGAGAAGAAGGATTTTCTTCAATCCGCTCAACTTGGATCTCTCAAAAGAAACTAGAAGAAGATGGAATATTGCGAAAGTACAGTTTAAGTCTCCTTTTATTTCATTAATCATTAAAAAAATAAGATATAACCTGTATTTATAATGTGACGTCCGTCCTAACACAATTTAGGTTGGATTCATCTTTCTAAACCAAGCAGGATTCCCTTTCCTAAAATGAAAATCTCTAGTAGAAATTTTTTAGAAAAAGCTAAAAATTTTGAGGATGTAGATCTAAACTTCCACATCAACTTTGTGTGACGTCGCTTCGCTTGATTCTTCTCGGATAGAGAGCTATGCCCGATCAAAGTCTTATCAAAAAAGAAAACTTTCAATTTGAACAGCTCATTTCGGGGTTTAAACGGTGGAATTTTATCTCAATTCAACCCTCTTGTTGTAGATCTCAAAAAGGTATCTATTTTCAAAAAAAAAAGATCATCTCATTCGGGCATCGTTTGAGCAAATTATTGTATCTTGAAGTATGGCTTGCGACTCGGCTTTCTGATGTGGTGGATCTCATTCTTGAACCCTGTTCAGCCCTGCTCGTAGTGGCCAAAGTATTCCATATCAAGTCTAATGATTCTTCTGAATACTCATAGTGGCCAAAGTGATCCACATCGAGTTTGGCGATCCTCTTGGATATCTATAGTAGCCAAAGTGGTCCATATCGAGTCTGGTGAACCTTTTGAATACTCGTAGTGGCTAAAGTGTTGCATATTAAGTTTGGTGATCCTTCTGAATACTCATAGTGGCCAAAGTATTTTACATCGAGTTTGGTGATCCTCTTGGGTACTCGAATGGCTAAAATGATCCATATCAAGTTTGGTGATCCTTCTGAATACTCGTAGTGACCAAAGTGGTCTACTTCGTGTTTGGTGATTCTCCTGAATTAGTGGACTATCTATAATACCCATACATAAGCCTATGGCAACTATCCACAATTCCCATGCATTAGCCTATGGTAGCTATCCATAATACCCAAGTGTAAGTCCATGATGTCAATTCATATAACCAGGTTAGTCTAAATACCTCTCAACTATCAAATTATTCAATCTTTATTATTTTCAAATAAAAGATAAGTTAATACTTATATTCCATGCTAAATTTCAAAGCAATTGGTATCATATTCTAGGCAACCAAAATCATTGATATCTGATACATGTATAGTTTAAAGAAGCATATTTTTATATATTCATAAGTGAGCATGCAATGAACCGAAATCTATAGCCCATTCAAAACCAAAAACCATCGGTGCTGCATGATACGTAAATGCATAAATAAACATATATATACACACACATACATATATATATATATATATATTATATATATATATATATATGTGTGTGTGTGTGTGTGAACACAAAAGGATTCTTACCTCTACGAACTGCAAAATTTGGATACAGTATTTATCAGTTCATGTGCGGACCTTATATAATCAACATGTCTTTGATTAGCCACTATCAATATTAGTTAATTGAGTATTTGCTAGTTCCTAATTTTAGATTTCAATATCCGAATTAGTCCTACTCTAATTTTTCTATCATGCATTAAAGCTAAATAAATATAAAGGAATTAGGATTTTACCGTATTTAAAGGACTAGAGTGTGAATCCCCCACTTAGCATCTTTTTGCTCGGACGAGTACTCCCTCACACGGAATCTAAGATTGACCATCAAAAGTAACCTATTCATGGGTTGGACAGCATACCCAGGCTGCTCGGGCCCAATGACTAGAGTGTTAAAAACCCTGTTCAGCATCTACCGGTGAACGACGAGAGAAACAAGACCTGGCTCCAAGAAATAGAAGCCCAAGTTGATCCGGGCTTCAGTTTGCTCACACGTGGCTAAGCTCCATCGTGCGGTTGTGGAACACCGAGAGGAGCAGCTAGAGAAGAGAATTTTCGTGATGGATTTTTCCGAAACAGGGGTGAACGGCCGAACAGAGGAAGCTAATTTCGTCCCATCACTTGGCCGAATAGGGGTGAACTACCGAACAGGGGTGATGGATTAAAAAATAATAAAATTAAAATTAATATATTAAATAATTTTATTATATAAATATAAACTACAATAATATATTTCTAATATAATTTAAAATTATCATTAAATAATAATACAATAATAATATGATTAATGATATATTATAACATAAAATACATCATAAATGCAATATATAATATAATATAATATACAATATATAATATAATATTGATATAATATATTAACGATATATTGATATACCAATTTTTTTAGATTACACAGTATATTTGTTCTCAAATTTCTGTAAGATCACTGTCCTAGGGTGATTTTAGATTTTCGAACTTAAGGATGGGTATCCTATCACTTGATTAAATGGTGATTTAAAGAGTGAGGGTGGTTTAGGATCATTGCCACATAGGATCATCATGGTGTAACCAAATATGGTGATCCCATCACTTCCACCTACATCATTCTTGATCTTGGGATGGTCATCCCATACCAAACATTTCTATAGGAAAGTATGTAGATCAGGTCAACCTATGATCCCACCTAGGTCTCAAACCTATTAGACCTGATCCTATGTATTTTTGAAGGCCCATGGATTGGTTTGGATCAAAAATCTGAAATGATTTGGAAAGAGGGCCGAGTTTGGGTTTTGTAATTTTCAACTCGAACATACTTGACCCGACTCTTTAATTTGGTTCAACAAAAGAATATGCCCGGCATGATTCTGATCTAGTATGGCTCAACAATATCATATATAACTAGCTTCTCCTTCTTCCTAAATGTCTTTTCTTCTTTAAATGAACCCTCATCTAAACTAATCCTCTATGTTCATCCTACCAACTCCATCTCCTCTCACCTACTCTCAACTAATTATATTCAAGCATTCATTGCTTGCTTCAGTTGATTCTTATTTATAATATTCCCAAGTATATTAATATTTGTTCTTTAAAATTTTGCAAATTTGTACCTTTCCATATCAAATTAGAAAAATATTGACCAAAGACTTCATGTTTAAGTTGGCATTCTTTTACTCATATATCGAATTTTTCAATGTTTAAGAGTTATACGGAATCTGTAACTTGTGAGCATCTTCAGTTATTAAAAACCTAATGGGACTTTGACGAGAAACAAAAAACTACATTGATATGAAAAAATTGAAAGCAACAACATCTTGCTTGATAAGATGGGAAAGCTTCATGGACAATTTCCTACTTGAACAGTTTAATTACTTCAATTTTGTCACATGCTTCTTTCCTCTCCAAGGAAGACTTCCATAACCAATAACAAACACGCCACAATGAATCATCAAGTCAATATCTTGGAGATCCAACCAAACTAGATGAGTTCTATACTGAATTTTTACTCCACAAAGTACATAGCATCTAGAATCATGCCTTGCATTTATTACATACGTATGATGAACATTTCAAAGCCTGCATTCACTCTTAAAGGCTAACCACTTTACCAGCACAAGGCGAAGGATTCCCAGGATACTATTATTGATGCCAAATTACAGGCTGCAATTGAATCTACCTACCAACTTCCACTACTCTTTCCTTTGGTTTTCCTGTACATGCGAAAGAGGTTGAAGGCAGATAAACCAGAGAGGCTGACCATGCTGAGGCTAACCACAAATGAGATCACATTTCCCTCCCCAACCTGGGTACAGAACTTCCCATAGAGATTGCATATCTTCATCCATTGCAGCTCGGACTGCCCAAACTCGATCCCCGAGCACCGCTGATTGTGCCGCCGCTACCACTGCAGCTAGTGTCACATATGCCATCACCTGCAGAGGCACCATGGTAAGTACCGACCAGCTCTACGTCACCAGACTACGCATTGGAGCTTGATGTATTACAATCATCTACAAGGTACTGACCAGCTCTGTGTCACCAGGCTACACATTCGAGCTTGATGTATTACAATCATCTACAATAGGAGCATATAAATAGGAGCATGCAGACTTGCTCAGCAGTAAAATGGAGTGGTTTCATTGAGTGTAGCAGCCAAGAATGTAGAAATATCAAGCCATCTTGGTCTAACCTTATTAGGGGTGGCAAAATATGACCTGATCTGCCAATCTGATCCGTGTTCGACCCACCATAAATAGGTTTGGGTTTGACCTAAACAGGTTCGGATCGTAAACAGCTTGACCCGTTTAACTTGTTTATTAATTAGGTCGGATACAGATTTTAGACGTCTGATCCGTTTAACCTGTATAACTTGTTTAACTGTTGGGTTGATAAATAAGAACCACAACCCACAAGATAAGGTCTAGGGCCAGCCCAACTCCCCATCTCGGCCCGATTTCACCGCCTCGGCCAAACTCCCGTCTTGGCTCAATTTCCACGCGAGCTCCATGGATTTGTTACGGTTAGTTTATGTCCTGAGTCCCAGACCCCGTAATTTCTTCCAAATCCAAGCCCTTTTCCCCATGACCACCCAGGCCTCAACAACTTACAGCCTGGCATTCGGGTGGTTCTATATACACCCCCCCTATTGCTCAGGACACCCCCCAAAAATTAAAAAAAAATTAAATACTCTCTACACCCCCCCATTTGCTAAGGACACCCCTAAAAAATTAAAAATTCCTAAATTACCCCCCACCCTCCCCACCCCCTCACCTAAATTGCTCTCTACACCCCCCAAACCCCCCCCCCCACCCCGCTCTTCCCCTCCAAAACACCTCGCCAACGCCCAAAACCCCCCCGTTCCCTCTTCTCCCTCTCGTCGCCGGCATTCTCCCGATCTCCGACCACCTCGCCGGCTTCTCCCGGAACCACCTCGCCGGCTTCTCCCGAAATTTTTTTTTTCACGGTTCGTGCTCCGTTCGGCACTGGATCGCCGAACAAAAGGCTTCTGTTCGGCTGAACAGTGCCGGACAGAAGCCTTCTGTTCGGCACTGTGCAGCCGAACAGATCTGTTCGGTTGAGGGTTGCCGAACAGAAGGCTTCTGTTCGGCACTGTTCAGCCGAACAGAAGCCTTTTGTTCGGCGATCCAGTGCCGAACGGAGCACGAACCGTGAAAAAAAAAATTTCGGGAGAAGCCGGCGAGGTGGTTCCGGGAGAAGCCGGCGAGGTGGTCGGAGATCGGGAGAATGCCGGCGACGAGAGGGAGAAGGGGGAACGGGGGAGGAGGGGTTTAAGGGGGGTTTGAGGGGTGTTTTTTTTTTTTTCTTTTCAAAACGAAACGGAGGAGGAGGAAGGGGGGGTGTATGAGAAAATTTCAAGGGCAATATGGTAATTACACTAAAGGTTAGTTTGGGTATTTTTTTTTTTGGTTTTTGGGGGGTGTCCTGAGCAATAGGGGGGGTGTATATAGAACTCCCCCTGGCATTCGCTTGCTCGGCGACAAATCGCCTTCTCCTGTATAAAATATAAATTTTCCCTCTGAGTGCCAAACCAAAACCATTCGAGGAGGTGGGAGGAAATCGCTGGTTATCATCATTTCCTCTGAGCGCCGATGGGCATCTGCACCTCATGCAAGGCGGTCGCGGCGACGGTGATGCCGATGGGGACGGCTAAGGTGATCTTCAGTCTTCACGGACGGCGAGCTCCGGGAGTATGACCGCTCCATGAGAGTCTCGCTTGTGCTCCAGAAGGATCCCACGTGCTTCGCCTATGACGTTGACATGATGGAGATCGATGGGTTCGTCTCTGCCGTCGGCACTGGCGAGGAGCTCCGGCCGGGGAACCTCTACTTCCTCCTCTCAAGGACAATGCTGAGGCACCGGCTCTACGCGGAGGACTTGGCCGCGCTCGCCGTCCGAGCAAGCTCTGCGCTCATGAAGGCGGCCCCCGCCGGGAACGGATCTGGCGAGGGGTGGCAGTGTCGCCGCTGGTGTTCAACGTCGGGTCCGGAGAGGGCACAGTGGCAGGCGGCGAGGTTCAGGTGGCTGAGGAGGAGAAGGGGAGAAAACCTAATAAAAAGGGGCATGGCATTGGGCGGAAACGGGTTAAACAAGTCGGATGGGTTAAACGAGTTGGATGGCTTAAACGGGCTACCTGTTTATTAAACAGATTAAATAGGTCGGATCGGATTACCTGTTTAATAAACAGGTTGGGTTCAGGTTTGAAATTTCTGACCTGTTTAATAAATAGGTCGGGTTCAGATTTATGATTTTCTGATCCGACCTGCATTTGATCCGATCTATTTATGTTCGATTCGATCCGATTGTCATCCCTATCTTACCATCCCTATCCTATGGTCACCAACCGCGACTGCAGACTAAACCGTAGCCAGTGAAGTGGCAAAGATAATGAAAGGACACGAAAGTAGCAGAAAGTCACATTGCGGAAAAGTTTGTACTTCCGTTGTTCATTTTGGAAGGGCATTGCGAAGCGCATCATTGAGTGAAGCGAATTCTGCTGGGCAATGAGTTTCTCAACCCAACGAGCCTGATAGCGAGGCAACGAATTTTCCGCTGGTCGACGGATTCGCACGGAATATAATGTTCTTAGTAACGGAAGTCACCCTCTGTAAGATTGCTGGAAGTGCTAAATGTGCACGCGGAATACAGTGGACCTGTAGAAAAAAATATCTAACTGCTTGGGCCACGGTCCCCTAGGTGAGAAATCACCACCTTAAATTTGGTGGACGGAAGCACCCAACCAGTTGGAGGACCTGTAATATTCGGCTCCGCTAACAATAAAAAACTGGGCCTAGTTCAGACGTAAGAGTTAGGATGGGAGGACAAAAAAAACCCTATTTGATTTGACGTAGAAGAACGAAAAAAAAAGAAAAAAAGAGTAGAGGCTTGTTTGACGTGGAGTAAGAGATAAAAAAAAAAGAATACAACCCTATTTTACTTTTCTAGATTCTATATTTATAAAATATTATTTTTACATTGAATAATTTGTTTATCGATTCATATGTGATTTATAAATTTTATGAAATGCTATTTTAAATAAAAAATATTATTTTAAATGCTATTTACAAAAAGTCATCTTTCGATAACCATCCTGGACATAACCTCACTGAGGCTGGGACACACTCCCAAATCATAGCAGCCTGCTGACAGCCAAAAAGGACATGGTGGATAATCTCCTCCGCCTCCTGACAGGCCCAGCAACCTAGGAAAATGTCCACCCTCCACTGTGCCAAAACTCTCCTGATGAGCAGATAGCCCCAGGCCACCTTCCAAAGAAACAAGATCACTCGGGGGTGGATGCGCAGCCTCCAGATCCACCTCCCCTCAATCTGCCGCACTAAAGTCCTCCAGAATAGCTGGAGAAGATCTCGAGTCCGCACTTCCGGTCTGCCAATCCTGCCCCACACCTTTCTGTCCTCCGCCTCGCCTGCCGGGATTGGCACCACGAGCACCCGCTCTACCCGTTGCTCTCCAAATATTCGTCGGACAAAGTCCACATCCCAAACTCGCTCGCCATGGGCAAACAGGTCACTGACCTTGCACCCCTCCAGCTTGCCCAGGTCAATGTAGGTGGGCCATCTGCTCGAAGGTTTTTAACTTAACCTTCTTTATATCTTTGGTAGGAGCTTGTAGAAATATTAGTCATTCAAATGACGAGAATTTCTTACCTTTCGCCGCCTGCACCACCACCAAATAAAAAGAAGGCAACAAGCCAAATCTGGTTTTGTCCGCTTAAGACTGGAATTTTACGGTACATGAGCCGGAGCATGTAGCTTAGAACGCTCATATACTAGTGCTGGTTCTAGGGAAATATTATGACTAGGAATTATAACTAATTTTGGTTGCTTCGTTGCGCATCCTGCAATTTCCAATTAGTGTGCCAAACATGCAACGTTGTATGAATAATAATTTTGCCTTTTATTTCAATAATTATATATACTTTTGAAGATGCAGCGTGAGACATTGCTTTCTACAAAGAAGATAGCTATTTACGTAAGTATGTCCTTCACATTTGAATTTTAGGCTAAAGGAGGCTCTTCTTAAGCATCAGGAATTACAAGTGAGTAGGGTGATAGTTGAGACCGATAGTCTCACCTTGCTCGCTATCTTTAGCCATCTTTATCCATGGTTTCAAATCTTGAAGATGCATATGATTTATCCCAACATTAAATCCATCATATACGAATAATAATATTACGATTGGAAAGCACAAAGGAGTAGTAAAATCTAACCAACTTCAGATATGTATCTTATACGGTATTCAGTTCGATAGACGCATCTAATGACCCTGAATGGGTACGCAAGGAGTGGCGATCAAGCACAAGGGTGATTTCCGGCCCACGGCTGCCCCAAAGGTCTCGGTCATTTCCACATCGTTGGGGCCCATTCCATTCGGAAGCTTCCAGTCAAAATAGTAGAGTAGGTGGGACAGGATCAGCTCCATTTCGGCCAACCCAAAGTTCATCCCAGGGCAAATCCTCCTTCCCCGACCGAAAGGCAGGAGCTCAAAGCTGTTACCCGTGTGGTCCACCGAGCTGCCGTCGAACTTCTGTGGCTTGAATTTTTCTGGGTCCTCCCAGTACCTTGGATCCCTTCCTATAGCCCAAGCGTTGATCATTGCCCGGCTTCCAACGGGAATATCGTAGCCATCCACTTGGCAACTCTTGGTGCAGACCCTCGGCAGCAGCAGCAGAAGTGGTGGGTGATGGATTTATTAACTTTAATGAATCATAAATCATACCTTGAGTCGTTAAATGGAATTAGGGTTTAATTAAAACGGGATCCAACATTCTCCCACTTGGACCATATTGACGCCATTTGCCAATATGGGCCACAACTTGATGGGATCCCAACATTCTCCCACTTGGACCATATTGACAAGTGAAATATCCTTAGCATTTGAATTTTATAATCTTTATACGCGTATTTTTTTTATTCTGATATCAATTTTGGGCAAACTTTATTACTACTTTGAGAATAATAATACGAACCATGGCGGAAATAACACCTATTTGATTGGCGTATAACCTTCCATAATCACTATATTACTAAATCATCATAACCAAACCCTTATCAATGAATTTCTCATGAAATCCATTCTTTAATCACAATTTCTGCTACCATAGTATGCATAAACCATATGAATTCATTAAAGCAGAAAATACAATAAATGTGATTTACAGCCATCTAAAATGTGCACAATAATACATCAATTAATTTATACAGAAAAGGCCCATTTGACCGACATGCTCCTTATGCAATCCCGGGGCTATTGCTTTGGTCAAAGGATCTGCCAACATAAGCACATCATTGATGTATTGAATTGAAACTTTATGGTCATTACATTTTTCTTTTATAACAAGATATTTCACCTCCATGTGCTTATTTCCATTGGATATCTTGTTATTCTTTATTGAGGAAACTACAGCTAAATTATCACAATATAACTTTATAGGCCTTGAAATAGTGTCCACGATCTGTAGGCCTGTGATAAAGTTCCTCAACCAAATAGCCTGTGTAACTGCATCATAGCATGCTAATAACTCAGCTTCCATTGTTGAAGCAGCTGTCATCTTTTGCTTCGAACTCTTCCACGAGACTGCACCACCAGCTAGTAAAAAGATATAACCTGATGTTGATTTTTCACTATCTGGACATCCCACAAAGTCTGAGTCTGAGTATCCAACTATCTTCAAGAGATCGGATTTGTTGTATGTGAGCATATGATCTTGAGTCCCTTGAAGATATCTCAATACTTTCTTTGCAGCTCTCCAATGTTCCATTCCTGGATTAGCTTGAAATCTCTCCAATAATCCAATAATATATGCTATATCGGGTCCGGTACAGACTTGAGCATACATTAAAGTTCCAATTAGCGAAGCATATGAAAATGTTTTCATATGCTCCCTTTCAATTTCATTCCTCGGAGATTATGATTGGCTCAACTTTTCACCTTTAGTAATAGGCACTAGGCTTGGTTTGGAATTTTCCATACCAAATCTCTCTAACATTTTCTTAATGTAGGCTTTTTGAGATAGACAAACTTTTTCATTAGATCTATCTCTATAAACCTCAATGTCGATGACATATCAGGCTTCACCCATATCCTTCATATCAAAATTACTGGAGAGAAATTGCTTAGTCTCTCTAAGCAATGCCAATTCACTACTAGCAAGCAAAATGTCATCTACATATAGGACTAGAAAAATAAATCAACTCCCACTGATCTTAAGATATATGCATCTATCAACAATGTTTCTACAAAGCCAAACGTAGAAATGACGTTCTTGAACTTAAGATACCACTGTCGGGATGATTGCTTGAGTCCATATATAGACTTATTTAGCTTGCAAACTTTTTGACTCTGATCTTCTGAAACAAAACCTTCAGGTTGTTTCATGTAAACTTCTTCCTCTAAATCTCCATTAAGAAATGCAGTTCTCACATCCATTTGGTACAACTCTAAGTCAAAATGAGCCACCAAAGCCATAATTATCCTTAAAGAGACCTTCTTTGAAACTGGAGAAAATGTCTCATGATAATCAATGCCCTCCTTTTGAGTAAATCCTTTGGCAACAAGTCTGGCTTTATGTCGCTCTACCTTGCCCTTGGAGTCTCTTTTGGTTTTAAAAACCCATTTGCAGCGTATTGCAGTAGCTTCAAGAGGTAGTTCAACTAGATTCCAAATATTATTTTTAGCCATAGAATCTATCTCATCTTTCATAGCATCTAGCCATTTGGAGGAATTTACTGAATTTATGGCTTGTGAGAAATTTATTGGATCATCTATATTTCCGATGTCATAATCGCTTTCTTGAAGGTATACTATATAATCTGGTGGAATTGGAGATCTCCTTACCCTTGATGACCTTCTTAAAGTTGCTTCTTGATCCACTGGTTCTATAGGTGGAGGAGCAACATTCTCAGTGATAACTGGCACAGATTCAAGTGGAATATTAAAAGTAGACTCATCCTCCTCCAAATCCTTATCAATGATAGGTGGAGGAATCATTAGCAGCTTATTTGAATCTTGCACATCATACGGAGTTTGCTTTTCCTCAAAATTAATTTCTTGAGGTTTTATACTCCCACTGATTTGGTCATTTTCAAGGAATCTAGCATTTCTTGTCTCTACAATCCTCAAAGTATGATTAGAACAACAAAATCTGTATCCCTTGGACTTTTCTGGATAACCAATAAAATAACAACTATTGCTTTTAAAGTCCAACTTTTTCTCTTGTGGGTTGTACACCCTTGCCTCAGCTTAACACCCCCAAATGTGTAGATGTCTTAAACTAGGTTTTCTACCTGTCCAAACTTCATAGGGTGTTTTTGGGACAGCTTTAGTAGGAACCCTGTTTAGAATATATGCAGCGGTTTTTAAGGCATCACCCCACAGAGAAATTGGGAGAGTTGAGTGACTAATCATACTTCTTACCATCTCCATTAATGTTCGGTTTCATTTTTCCACAACTCTATTTTGATCAGGAGTACCAGGCATAGTGTTTTATGCAACTATACCTTGCTCTTGAAGAAATCGAGCAAATGAACCTAAATGTTGTCCAGTTTCAGTATACCTACCATAGTATTCACCACCTCTATCTGATCTCACAATTTTAATCTTTTTATCAAGTTGTAACTCTACCTCTGTTTTGAAAAGCTTAAAGGCATTTAATGCCTCAGCCTTGTCATATAACAAGTAGAGATATCCATAGCGTGAGTAATCATCAATAAAGGTGATAAAATATTTATGACCAGTAAAACATGGGGTCGAAAAGGGCCCACATATATCTGTATGTATGAGATCCAATAAATTTGTGCTTCTTATGGCACCTTTCTTAAACTTGTTAGTCTGCTTTCCCTTGATGTAGTCTAAACAAGTTTCAAAATCACCATAGTCAAGAGTTGGTAAAATTTCATAATTTACTAATCTCTTGATTCTTTTTATGGAGATATGACCTAGTCGTCGATGCCATAACATAGAGAAATTTTCGTTTATCATGCTACGTTTTAATCCATAATGTTCTTTATTTTGTAGGGATAAAAAAGATAGCTCAAAGGATGTATCAAGGTCTAATTTGAATAAACCATCCTCTAAAAAGCAATTACCAACAATAATATTATTTAAGGAAAGGTTTACAAATGACCGTCCAAATGAAACAGTATATCCAAAGGAAGTAAATTTAGAAATAGATATCAAGTTTCTTGAAAATCCAGGTACATAGAAGGTATTTTCTAGATACAAAATATGGCCAGTCTTTAAGGTCAATTTGAACGTTCTAACAGCTTCCACATGTGAACGCATCTTATTTCCCATTATGATGCTTCGTTCACTTTCCGTTGGAATTCTTTTGTTCAACAATCCCTGCAAAGTTTTACATATATGGATAGTAGCACCAGAGTCAATCCATGATGACCCAAAGATTGATTTAAAGATTGATTTTGATGATCACAAAATCTTGAAGTATAAATACTAACGTTTGTGTTGCAAGGAGAAAGATAGTTATTTTGCAAGGAATATAGCAAGTTGGAAGAACACAAGAAGGCCTCCAAAGCTCTCAAGAAAAGTTGGAAGAAAGCTACAATTTATTGACCCAAGTTTCAAGTTCAAAGGACTCAAGTTGGAAGAGCAAATTCAAAGGAAAATCCAAAAGAATAGTCCTCGAGTCGACTCCTGGATAGTACGAGTCGACTCCAGGGAGTAACAAGGCAGAAACACAGAGAAGCTATTTTGGACCCTGAGAGCCGAGTCGACTCCTGAGAAACTCGAGTCGACTCCGATGGTTGGCAGGTCGACTCCAAAGGAAGCTAGAGTCGACTCCCAGAGGAAAACAAGCAAAAAGTCAGAAGGCCAATTTCAGACACTGAGAGCCGAGTCGACTCCCGCAAAATCCGAGTCGACTCCGAGGCAGCGCAACCCCAAAGACAGAAGACGGCATTTTCGTCTCTGAGAGGCGAGTCGACTCCAAGACAGTTCGAGTCGACTCCAAGGCAGCGCGACCCCAAAAGACAGAAGACTGTTTTTTGGATACTGAGGGCCGAGTCGACTCCGAGACAGTTCGAGTCGACTCCGAGACAGCACGAGCCAAAAGACAGAAGCTCGGGAGTTCGGACTCTGAGCACCGAGTCGACTCCCAGAATTTCCGAGTCGACTCGAGTAAGCAAAGTTGAAAAATGCATCCATGGATTCCTTGGGATGAGCCGACTCTAAAAGTGCAAGGTCAGCTCCAGATTTTGGCGAGTCGACTCCGGGTTAAGTCGAGTCGACTCCCAGTCGAGAAGACCACTTTAATTCAAATCTGGAACAGTTGCCGAGCCGACTCCAAAAAAGCATGAGTCGACTCCTGCTACAGCCGAGTCGACTCCAGATCGCGCGAGTCGACTCCGATCCCAACGGAAACTTTGTCAGGAGTTGCAGACTGTGCACAACGGCTCTATTTTTGTCTCTAATGGCTAGATTTCTGTTCCCACGACATGTAAAGCTATAAAATCAAGAGGAGAGCTAGGGGAGAAGGTATGGAAGTGGGAGAGAACATTTAGGGAAGAGATTTCAAAGAGATTACAAGGAAAATCTCCCATAAGCACAAAAGGGCCATTCAAAGCAAAATAGAGAGAAGAAGAGCATCCGAGTGAATTCCAAAGCTTCCTCTCCAACTGTGTGCTGCCTCAGTGATCCTCTACCTCGTGCGAAATCAGAAGAGGGTCAAGTAAAGAAGAAGCCGAGTTTCCTCATCTACACAACTTGTTTGAGGGCTTCTCTTTACCTATTTATTTATATTGTTATATTTTCTTGTTTAAGAAGCTTTGATTTGTTTTAAATTCGTGTTCTAATATCTTGTAACTTGATTCAATCAAGGGATTGAATCAAGGGGTTAAGGTTTGTTGGTGAGCCAAAGGGAAAAACCAACGGTGTTAGGTTGTGGTTGGTGAACCTTTGGGAAAACCAACTGGGTTGATTGTGAACCCGAAAAACAATCGTTGTAAGGTTGTGGTTGGTGAGCCTGTGAAAAAACCAACTGGGTTTGATTGTGAACCCGAGAAAACAATCGGTTGGTTCTAGTCGGTGAGCCTGTGAAAACCGACCGAGTTCGTTGTTAACTCGCAAAACAACAAGTTGGGTTGTGAGCTTGTAAAACAACCGGCTGTAATCTGTAGGATTATAGTAAAATTCCCAAGAGGTCTTGAGGAGTGGATGTAGGTGCTGGGGTGCACCGAACAGCTATATGTTTGTTGTGTTTGTAATGCCTCTTGTCATTGTCTAACTTACTCACTTACTTACTTAGATAAATTGCTTGCTTAACTCTTATCCGCGCATCCTTTAGTTGCAAGCATATTCAATCAAGTCACATTCTATACATCAAACTGTTGCTAAGTTTAAATTTCACTGTGCAACTATACAACTTAGCATAATTAATTGAAAAGTTTTAGAAGTAGTCTAAAAGTTTTAAAAGACCCAATTCACCCCCCCTCTTGGGTTGTATCTACTGGGCAACAAGTGGTATCAGAGCAGGTGCTCAAATATTATTTGTAGTCTTAACCGACTAGAGCCAAAGATCATGACAACCCCACATAACGTATTACTTGCTGAGGGACTTTCCACAAACAGACCTCCACTGTTTGATGGATCTAACTATATTCAATGGAAAGCTAGAATGAAAATCTTTACTCAATCACAAAACTATGAGTTATGGAATGTCATAACAAATGGCCTACACACACCCACGAAATTAATTGAAAGTATGTTCGATAAAAATTTGGCTGAACTAAATGCTAAGGCTATGAACCTTCTCTACTGTGCATTTAATAAAAATATTTTCAACCAAATTTGTATATGTTCATCTGCCAAACAAATATGGGATACTCTTGAAGCAACTTATGATATTTCCGAAGAACCCCATGTTAGTTTACTTGAGGATAATTGCAAGACTAACATTGAGCATGCAGGAAACACTCTAAATCAGGAAGAAAGATTCAAAAGCTTCCTAAAGACAAAGAAGAAGAGGAAGCTAGAAGAAAGGAAGAAAGAGATAAAAAGGAAGAAAGCCTTGACCAAGAAAGAGTCAAGCAAGAAATTAAAAGTTAGGAGCAACAATGATGATATTAGCTCCAAGGAACTACAAGAGGTAACTAACTCGTGAGAAATTAAAAGTTAGGAGCAACAATGATGATATTAGCTCCAAGGAACTACAAGAGGTAACTAACTCGTGCTTTATGGCACAAGAAGACAAGGTAAAATCTGAATCTACTCTTACCTCAAATGATTTTCAAGAAGAATTCTCTTATGATGAATTATTAAATGCTTTTCATGATTTGTATGGTGAATGTAGAAAATTAGCTGTGAAGAATAAAAATCTTAAGAAACTAAATCTGAAAATTTCAAAAGAAAGAAATTCTAATGATGAAATACAAGATAAACTAAATTCTGAAAATGAAATTTTAAGGTTAAATTCAGAACAATTAATTCAGAAAAATCAGAATTTGATTAAAGAAAATCAAAACTTAAGTAAAGAAATTAACCAATCAAAATCTCTTATTAACAAATTCAATGAAAGTTCAGAAAGATTAAAAATAATGTTTGAAAGCCAATGTGTTGCTTATGATAAATCAAAATTTGGCTTGACTCCTTTACTTAATAATAAATCTCTAGAGAAAAAGATTATCAATTCACCAAGCAAACCATTAAATAAGATAACTTATTTCAAACATGAAAAGAATGGACATAACAACCTTACCTATAGTTCTAGTACAATTAAATCAAATGGTAAAGTTATTACTATTAAACAGATTTGGGTTCCAAAAGGAACCATATGTCCTAATTCTCAAGGACCCAAGCAAGCTTGGGTACCCAAAATAAAAATATGAGGATGTAGACATAGATGTGCCAAGATACCCATGGAACAAATAGATTCATACAAATGGGTGTTCTAGACACACGTCAAAAAAAATGAAACTCAAAACATACTTATGAAAAGTAATTTTAAATAAAAAATAATAATAATAATAATAATGAAATCAGTAATCCTTGCATCTCACCATTATTTTTGCTTTAGTATTTGATTAAAATATGAATTGCAACTATTGATCAAGTTTGTGATATAGAAAATACTTTTAGAAAAATAATCAAATCACTTCATTTTTTAGTATGATTTACTCACTATTGGATAAGTAGCTAAGAATAACTCTATGAATTCTCTATATGCTTGATTGAGAGTTTTTATCCATGGCATTATTGTTTATCGATCATAGATATGAAAAAGTGCACTTGGTATGGAATACCAAGATTAAAGAAACCATCTTTGGGATATAAAATCAACTCATGCTAGTATGTACTTAATCTCAAAAGACCTTGCCATTGGCTTACTTAGAGTATCTTCTAAAAGGTCAGAGTTTACTATGCATGTTAATTAAGGAAACAAACAAAAAATCAATTTCTAAATCTAAAAGATGTTGTTTCCAACACTAAGTTTTCAAAAGCTTACATTGGTTTTGTTCTTGGCACTTAAATTGAAATATTTTCTGCATTGGCACAAACTCACAAAAAGGGATCAAATGAAAAAGGTTTGCAAACTATGAATCATGGCATAGTGTTGAAAACCAATTTTGTATTAAGTTGTGCACAGAAAATAATATTGAATTCAATTATTTCTGCACCAAGAACACTATAAGTAAAATAGGATTAATAGAATCCTTGAAGAAATGAAGAAGGCAATATTGTATGATAGTCATCTACTTAAATAATTTTTTTGTTAAAAGCTATCATCATTGCTTGTCATATATATGGTTTCTATTAGGTCTATTATTGATGAAAACTCCATATGATCTTCTGAAAAATAGAAAATGATCTGTTGCATATCTTTCATATTTTTCAGTAGCTTATGATATGCTTGATATGGTCTTTTGAAAATAATGCCAAATCTGATAAAGATATTTCTATCCTTGGATATCATTCATCAAGCAATGCGTATAGAATATTCAATGAAAAGATTTTAGTTGAAGAAATATCAATTCAGTTTATTCTTTATGAGACTAATGATTTATTATCAAAATACTAAAATCAAATTATATATGTATATGGTTAATCTTTTACATATAACAATCTGAAAACTTGTTAATAATTAGAACCAAATTGAGTTTTTCAGAAATGCACTTAATGAAGAAAAATTGATAACTACTAAAAGACTAAATCAAGAAAAGATGAAATAAATCTTGATGAAATTCTTGCATGATTAGAAGTAAAGATCACCATTATCATTTGCTTGCTTTATGAGCTTTATATTCTGTCAAATGAATGTGTAGAATGCACTTCTATGTGATTATTTCAGATCTATGTAAAATAACCACCTTATTTGAAAACATTCATTACAAATATGATAAAGCAATTTGTGATTTGGAACAAGCATCAAAAGCATGATAGAATAATTATTTTATCATATACCTAATAGACCAGATTGTGTGATCATTATATGCCCTTGTGCAAGACTTCAATCTAACTCTAATGAATCATAATTTATTGATAACAAATGAATCATAATCTGAATTTTGATAGAAACAATTGTTTAAGGCAATTTGATCAAAACTTAGCTAGCATGCCTTATTGACAATTATCTTAAGCAAATAGAATCTAAGCTAAATTGATGTTGAAAATAAGAAATTGATTTGATCTTGATAAATCCTTCTATTGTCTCACATGCTTGTACTTGAACCATATTGGTTAATGAAACCATCTTTTTAGTTCAAGTGATATGTGCTTGCTTATACTTAGGGAATCTCTTGAGTAAAGTGACTCAACATTCAACTAATATCATATCTTATATTGAGTCATCTAGTTAAAAATATGGTGGATGAATGTTTTGTATCTTGAAGAAACTAATAACTTTCTTTCAAGGAAGAAAAGGAGCTTGCAGGATCCTTGAGCAAGAAAATGAGAGATTCCAACTTGAAGGACACCTCCATAAAAGGTACAATAAACATTCACATGTAAACAAGAGAGAGGACTTTAGATACCTCTCTAGTAGGTTTTTGACTTGAAGAATGCAGAATGATTCGGTAATTTTAGATACCTCTCTCATAAATTAGCTGAGCAAAGTCATTAATTTAAATCTTACTATGGCATGATTAAAGTCTTTAATTATTAATTTCTTGATATCATGTCTATATATGTATTGATTGACTTATGCTTTTAAAAATTGTTTCATGGTTTGCTCAAACTAAAATATTCCTTTGCCTATATCATAACCATGAAATACACAAGTATATACTTAAAATGTTGATTTAAAATGACTTGTGAGAAGCTATGAATTCTTGAGCATAATGAAAATGTTGTTTGCTTGATATACCTCTATATGATACATTTGATTATTTCTTTATTCTGCTCTTTCAAGTAAATTACTTGAGAATAACAAAAAGAAAGAGAGATAAAGAAAAGATAATGGATATTATTCAAGAGAAGTAAAATCTAAGTAAAGGCAAATACTCCAATCTTAAGAAAATGCAAAACAAGCATAATATATTCAGCATATTTGTGAGACTTGTGTGAGCATTCTTTTGGAATGATAAAATCCGTAATGAATTACACTTAAATAGAGGGAGAATTTAAAGTGAACATTTTAACCTTTCTATATTGCTCATCATAGGGATGGTGCCAATGGGGAGGCTAGTGGTAGTATCCGGTACTATTTGACCCAACTATTCGGTGTAGGGTATATTAGGGACGGCACAAGAGGGAGGCTAGTGGTAGTACCTCGTGCCCCTTCCAACTCCACCGGATAGGGAGCAAATAGAGTATAGAGCATAAGAAAATAAAAATGAATAACAAAGTAAATGAAAGTATATAAGAAGGATCAAGTCAAGCTTTAATCACTTGGAAACACACTTTAAGGATGAAATTAGTGGAAGATTATATTTAAATAGGGGGAGTTAATTCGAAAAGAATTGATTTTGATTCTTGACATGCTTGGTCTTAATATGTTAATGCATGACTTAACATATAATATATTTTGCATGTGGCATGATGCTTTAAATTACGGACTCTCAATATTGTGTAATGCTCCATGCTTAAATAATTTGATTGAATATTTTATTCCGGTACTATTGAAAAGAAATTTCAGATTTGTCATTCACGATTATCTTTGAAAGTTAAATAGAGTTGCAAAAAGAAGAAGAGAAGGATATTTCTATTTTGAATTGATCTTGATCTATCTTTCTACTTGCCTAACTTTGATACATAATGTCCTAATACTTGTTAAAATATCCTCCATTGTGTATCGAAACTCAATATTAAATATAAAGATTCTGAAAGTGCTCTAATGTTATTGAAATATGTGTTTTCAATCATAATGATTTAAGATGAGCTACAATGTGGAAGATACATATCTCAAATTATGACTTTGAAAGACTCTATTGAAAATCTTTATGAAATTCAGAATCTGATTTTGTATAAAAGCTTAAACTCAATATGATCTCTAAATAAAATCTTAATGTAAGAAAAACAAAATTAATTTTGATGCCTTGGTTGATTGCTCTGATACGCATCCGAAACATATCATTTCTTATCTTTAAAGTATACTAATATTGGTCTAAATGATGTGTCTTTCAATGATCTTAATTGCAAACAAATATTTTTAAATATATAATTTTATTTTGATATTAAAAAGATTTATTGTGCTTCATGTATACATTGCTGAAAAACTATAATTAAGAAATTGAGTTCTATAAATATATATACTTCAATGATCATCTATATGTTTTTCTCTCCTACATTATTAAAGACTTCCATCAATATATATATATATATATATATATTATTAAGAGAGTGAATGATCTTAAGTCTAGAAACATTTCAGCTCACTCAAATGATTCTTAAAAGAAAGAAAATGTAAATGCTTTTAAAAGAATTTGAGCTTCAAATGAATCATTTTCTGATTAATATTTCAGTACATTTTCTCAAAGATTAAGAGGAAGCATAACTTGTTCTTGAAAGATTAAAAAGAGTGATTGCTATAAATTTTGAATAATTCTAGATCACTCTACATTCTTGATATCATAAAGTTTCAGTTTTATTCACGTTTATCATTAAAATCTGAAATTCAACAAAAGAAAAGAATGATTAAAGAAGAATGCATCTTTTAAGGGGGAGCTTTAGATATTCAGTATCTTTTTATGGATTGATTTTAATGAACCTCCTTATATTGCAAGACTTGCTTTAATTATATAATGAGTTTATACCTTGAGATGAGTTCTATAAAGGTTGTCTTATCTCAAACATTGAGTCTTATAAAAATAAGCTGAAACTTATAGAAAATATTTTTTTTGAGATTGACAATTTTACTGAACATTATCTTCAAATTCTAAACTCTTAAATGGAATGATCAATTGAGGGGGGAAAGAAAATCTTAGAAGGAGAGATCTTATGGAACTTAATCGCATAAATCTATAACTAAAGGAGAGAGAAAGCATACTAAATAAAAAGTGATCCTAATGCTCTCCAATATGTATCATCTGAAATTTAATCTGAAAATCTTTATGATACACCTTGAGGCTTGTTATTTGGTTAATATATCTTATGCATAAATCATGAACCAAATTGCAATTCAAATAGTTGATCTTAAGAGCCTCTAATTTAATAAAAAAGGGGGAGTATGATATGTTGAATTTGCTTGAGTATCTTTTAGAAAATCTATTTTGAAATTCACTAATGAGTCCTAATTGGCTTGCTCTTTAGAACTTCAAATTTTATGCCAATTCATATTTTTATGTATCAAATTGTGCTTATTTTCTAAAGAAATAAAAGAAAGTCTTTAAATGAGCTCTAAGATGTATCAAAAATTGCATATTTTGGTATTTGTACCCCAATGTTCTTATTATCATAAAAGAACTTTGAAGTCATTAAGAATTAATGATCCAACATGATGATATGTTTTTCAAGTATATAAGTTTTGCACTTATACTCTGAAAATTAATTAAATTGCTCTCATGTTGATAAAATACTTAATATATTGGGCAAAAGATCTTAAATGAACGAGCTTTCATACTTATTATTGAAGAGAGGTTAGATTTCCATTCGTGCTTTCTTTGAATATCATTCGTGGTACTTCTTGAATTAACTTAAGAAAGATTCCATCTACACTTGAGTTGAAAACTATCCTTGGAATCACATTCAATGTGTTCTGCTCTGAAATTATCTTAATTGGCTCTGATCTATGCTCATTAATCTTATTCTAATATTATTGCCTTGAGTTATATGATTCATATCCTTGCAATAATTTGACATGCAAATCAGAGTACAATAAGAAAAAGAAATATTTGAGTAGTCTTATCTTTGTGCTTAATGTTTCACTATCTTTTTGATGTTGTCAAAAAGGGGGAGAAATACCTAACTATATGTTCATAATGCTTTATATTCTGTATGTTCTGAGTTGAATACAAACCAGCTTATATTTAGATATGTTGATTATGTTAAGCTGATTAAATCTAAGGCATTATCATGAAGTATGTTTTAACTTAGCTATGCACTACTTCTAGAACACAATATATTTTATATTGCATATACTCCAAGTTTTGTCATCATCAAAAAGGGGGAGACTGATGACCCAAAGATTGATTTAAAGATTGATTTTGATGATCACAAAATCTTGAAGTATAAATACTAACGTTTGTGTTGCAAGGAGAAAGATAGTTATTTTGCAAGGAATATAGCAAGTTGGAAGAACACAAGAAGGCCTCCAAAGCTCTCAAGAAAAGTTGGAAGAAAGCTACAATTTATTGACCCAAGTTTCAAGTTCAAAGGACTCAAGTTGGAAGAGCAAATTCAAAGGAAAATCCAAAAGAATAGTCCTCGAGTCGACTCCTGGATAGTACGAGTCGACTTCAGGGAGTAACAAGGCAGAAACACAGAGAAGCTATTTTGGACCCTGAGAGCCGAGTCGACTCCTGAGGAACTCGAGTCGACTCTGATGGTTGGCAGGTCGACTCCAAAGGAAGCTAGAGTCGACTCCAGAGGAAAACAAGCAAAAAGTCAGAAGGCCAATTTCAGACACTGAGAGCCGAGTCGACTCCCGCAAAATCCGAGTCGACTCCGAGGCAGCGCAACCCCAAAGACAGAAGACGGCATTTTCATCTCTGAGAGGCGAGTCGACTCCAAGACAGTTCGAGTCGACTCCAAGGCAGCGCGACCCCAAAAGACAGAAGACTGTTTTTTGGATACTGAGGGCCGAGTCGACTCCGAGACAGTTCGAGTCGACTCCGAGACAGCACGAGCCAAAAGACAGAAGCTCGGGAGTTCGGACTCTGAGCACCGAGTCGACTCCCAGAATTTCCGAGTCGACTCGAGTAAGCAAAGTTGAAAAATGCATCCATGGATTCCTTGGGATGAGCCGACTCCAAAAGTGTAAGGTCAGCTCCAGATTTTGGCGAGTCGACTCCGGGTTAAGTTGAGTCGACTCCCAGTCGAGAAGACCACTTTAATTCAAATCTGGAACAGTTGCCGAGCCGACTCCAAAAAAGCATGAGTCGACTCCTGCTACAGCCGAGTCGACTCCAGATCGCGCGAGTCGACTCCGATCCCAACGGAAACTTTGTCAGGAGTTGCAGACTGTGCACAACGGCTCTATTTTTGTCTCTAACGGCTAGATTTCTGTTTTCACGACATGTAAAGCTATAAAATCAAGAGGAGAGCTAGGGGAGAAGGTATGGAAGTGGGAGAGAACATTTAGAAAAGAGATTTCAAAGAGATTACAAGGAAAATCTCCCATAAGCACAAAAGGGCCATTCAAAGCAAAATAGAGAGAAGAAGAGCATCCGAGTGAATTCCAAAGCTTCCTCTCCAACTGTGTGCTGCCTCAGTGATCCTCTACCTCGTGCGAAATCAGAAGAGGGTCAAGTAAAGAAGAAGCCGAGTTTCCTCATCTACACAACTTGTTTGAGGGCTTCTCTTTACCTATTTGTTTATATTGTTATATTTGCTTGTTTAAGAAGCTTTGATATTTGTTTTAAATTCGTGTTCTAATATCTTGTAACTTGATTCAATCAAGGGATTGAATCAAGGGGTTAAGGTTTGTTGGTGAGCCAAAGGGGAAAACCAACGGTGTTAGGTTGTGGTTGGTGAGCCTTTGGGAAAACCAACTGGGTTGATTGTGAACCCGAAAAACAATCGTTGTAAGGTTGTGGTTGGTGAGCATGTGGAAAAACCAACTGGGTTTGATTGTGAACCCGAAAAAACAATCGGTTGGTTCTAGTCGGTGAGCCTGTGAAAACCGACCGAGTTCGTTGTTAACTCGCAAAACAACAAGTTGGGTTGTGAGCTTGTAAAACAACCGGCTGTAATCTGTAGGATTATAGTGAAATTCTCAAGAGGTCTTGGGGAGTGGATGTAGGTGCTGGGGTGCACCGAACCACTATATGTTTGTTGTGTTTGTAATGCCTCTTGTCATTGTCTAACTTACTCACTTACTTACTTAGATAAATTGCTTGCTTAACTCTTATCCGCGCATCCTTTAGTTGCAAGCATATTCAATCAAGTCACATTCTATACATCAAACTGTTGCTAAGTTTAAATTTCACTGTGCAACTATACAACTTAGCATAATTAATTGAAAAGTTTTAGAAGTAGTCTAAAAGTTTTAAAAGACCCAATTTACCCCCCCTCTTGGGTTGTATCTACTGGGCAACAATCCACCATGTGTTATGAGGTACATCAATAAAATTTGATTCATAACACACTAAGAAAAGAGAAGTACCTTTCTTTTCGAGCCATTTCTTGTACTTGGTGCAGTCCTTTTTCAAATGTCCCTGTTTCCTACAGAAGAAGCACTTTATTTGCTTTTTGTCAGTCATTTTAGCTGACACTTTCATTTTCTTCTTCTTGATAGGAATATGATGACTGGTACCACCAACCTCTTTATATCCTTTTCCCTTATGAGAGGTGAGATAAACACTCTCTTGCCTCTCTTGTTTTATTCTCTGCTCCTCATCAACACACATGGCTAGAAGTTGATTCATAGTCCATTTTTCTGTATGTGTGTTGTATGAGATCTTAAATGGTGCATACTCCATAGACAGAGAATTAAGAACAAAGTGTACAAGAAAAGTCTCTGACATGTCTACTTCCAATGATTTTAATTTGGCAACGATGTCACGTAATTCCATAATGTGCTCACGTATGCCACCATTATCATTATACTTTAAGGAAGCAAACCTTAATATTAAGGTGCTGGCTAGGGATTTCTTTGAGCTCACAAATTGCTCTTCTACTACTGTTAAATTTTTTTTGCAGTTTTGCAATCAGGAATTGATCCCCTTATCTTTCTGGAGATATGATTTTGTATGAGTAAAAGACTTAAGCGGTTTGACCGCTTCCACCTCTCATACAACTTTTTCTCCTCTGGCGTAGTTTCCTCCGTGGGGACAGGTGGCATGTTCTCACGAAGTGCCAGATCAATATTCATGCACCCTAAAGTAAATGTCAGCCTTTCTTTCCATTCCGAGAAATTTGAACCATTAAGTATTGGGATGCATGATGTGGATTGTGAAAAAACTGTCGGAAACAAAGCTGCAAAACATATGCTTACTATCAATATGCATGCTATAATTACGCTAAAACCTTATCTAAATCACTAACTCATGTTAGCAATTTAATGAGTAAATCAAAATTAACTTTACATGATTTACCCCTTTATGATAAAACTAATGCATTAAGTGTGATATTTAATGAACTTTATATATCTAGTTAGAAAAATCTAAAGAATAACAGCCAGATTAGCTCCAGATCGGTGGTGGAGCACTAGGCTCACTAAAGTACCAGCCTTTCTTAGGCACGTATGCCTTTTTGACAAGCTTTTCTTAGACACCGTTATTCAATGGATAAAATTTTACTAGATACTGTTCATAAATAATGAAGAATTCAAGGCCTTTGGGCAACAAGATTTCATCATAAATATCATACTAATAATATTATTTCATCCCATCATTAACTTTGTATAATGACTTCCCTTTGGGGCTGATTCATTATATATGATGCAACTATTCAATTTCATGAGATGGTGATAAAAGACTCTTTATTGATTAAATTAAATTAGAGAATTCTAAAATTTATGGGATGCTTTGGCTCGTCTCATGCATATATCACCCTTTTATCATGAAAATATGAATAATATAAACAATCATGTATCATCATAAGAAAGCATCTAAATTGATCATTTATGTAATAAATTCATTATAGGGACCAATATGTAATAATCAGTGTACTGTTCTGTAATAAATCCTAAGTACAGGGATCAAATAAATATATTTTAGGACCTTTCTTTAACTCAACTTTCTTCTGGAGACTGTATACAAATTAATGTAATGAAATTTGAGTACAGGGACCACATAAATATATTTAGAGCACCTTTCTGTATTTTAACTTTTGTCTGGGGACCGTATATGAATTTCTGAGGCCCCTTTTTCAAAATAACATATTGTCAGGGGTTTCATTGTAAAAGGCCCAATTTAAACAAAAGGATTCGGGTTTCGGATTGCGGGTCGAAACCCAATAACCCGAAACTTGTTAATCCCTTCACCTTTTTTTTATATATCTTTAAATGGATTCGGATTTCGGGTTGGAACCCAAACCTGAAACTCGATCCGCTTACTTCATATTTCCCAAATGAGGCTGATCGAAAGAAGAGGAGGAGGCGGCCAAAATCGATGATCTCCTCCCATCCTTTCGGTGGTGCAACCGCCGCTGCTGGCTGTACGGAGGCCGGGAACACGGCCGCAGGGTGGGGCCGGAGGCCGGTCGGCCGCGGGGTTCGGCCGTAGGGTCGGCCGCGGTGCGGTCGCGGGCCGTAGGGGCATCGGCCGCAAGCCTTGCTGCGGGCGCCGTGGGAGGCGCGGCTGGCACCGCTGGCAGTGGCCATGGCCGCTTAGCGGCGGGCCGCAGGACATGGCGGCCGAGTCCCCCTTTCCCCTTTTTTTTAATTTCCTTTTCTCCGCCCGCGGTGGCCATGGTGGCCACGGGGAGTCACAGCCGCTGCGGGCGCACCGAGGCGGCGGGCTGCAGGGGCTGCCGGAGAGTCGGGCCTTGGACGGTGGCACTGTTGGCCACCAGTTGGACGGGGAGGGCTCTCCCTTCCTCCCTTTTCTTAAACAACGGTGGAAGGAAGTGAACCGTTTAGTCCCACATCGCCCAAATGAAAATACTTCATTTCTTTAAGTAATATGGGCAAAAACGATCCATCCCGAGATAGGAGTTTAGTCCCATATTGGTCGGACAAAAATCTTTCCAATGTTTAAATAACATTGGGTTCTCCCATTCACTCGTCCGATAGGTTAAACTGGTATAATTTATTTTAGAATCCATCCACTCTGATACCATTGATGGATTGATTAACTTTAATGAATCATAAATCATACCTTGAGTCGCTAAATCCATCTTGAATTGAACTTTGAGATGCGTGCGCAGCCTCGATCAATCAAGATTGCTTTGATCTGGATAGAGATTAGTGAGAGATCTTCTGGAGAGAGAGCTCTTAATGCATGTATTAGAGAAGGGGTCTAACAGGCTATTTATAGCCCTCTTCAGGGACCAAACGTCGTGATTAGTTACACCCGTGGAGAGTCACCCCCCATCAAGATAATCCTCACTAAGATAAAATTACCTTAATGCCCTTAAGCTTATCAAAATTTACGAAATTCAAGGGACACTTGTCAAATGTGGGTTCTAATTAAACGGGATCAGGGTTTAATTAAAATGGGATCCAACAATGGGTGCAACCTTAGAGTCTCCTTGATCACTAGCTTCATGTAGTGGAATTCCCTCATGTCCCCCCTCCTCAATCTTGGCCCTTCCCTTCAGCACTCACTGCACCTCCGCTTGAGCCTTCTCCATCATCTCAGGGTGCCTCATTAGTTCCGCCATCGCCCATACCATCGTTGTTGATGCTGTCTTGGTCCCTGCGACGAACATATCCTGAAAATTTATGATGAGAAACATGAGAATTCGAAGCAGCATATGTCTCGCCATAAACACTTTCTAAGTAGCGTTGTGGAGTGATTGATTATAACCCTATTTGATTTTGATGAGCTTAAAGCATTTGAGTATATCTTATGTTTACTAATGAATTCAATCTAGTGTTTCAGTGATATCCTTGTAAATTTATGGCTAAGTGTCTCTAGATTTGGTTCAAGACAATTTGGATAAGTTAAGAAGTCAATGTGAACCAAAGTCTAAGACTCGAGTCGACTCCGGGATATTTCGAGTCGACTCCAAGCGTATCAGAAGCACTGGCACAGGCTCGAGTCGACTCCGGGACATTACGAGTCGACTCCGACTGAAAACAGACAGACGAACAGAAAGATACAACTCAAAACCTGTCAGCGAGTCGACTCTTGAAAAGCGCGAGTCGACTCCGATGCTTGCTGAGTCGACTCCAGAGTAGTATGAGTCGACTCCAAGGAGTTACAGACAGAAAGACAGAGAAGTCATTTTGGACCCTGAGAGCCGAGTCGACTCCTGAGGAACGCGAGTCGACTCCGATGGTTGGCAGGTTGACTCCAAAGGAAGCGAGAGTCGACTCTCAGTGTTATACAAGGCAAAAGTCAGAGAGCAACTTTCGGACACTGAGAGCCGAGTCGACTCCCGCAAAGCCCGAGTCGACTTCGAGACAGCGCGACCCCAAAAAGACAGAAGACAGTATTGTTGTCTCTGAGACGCGAGTCGACTCCAAGATAGTTCGAGTCGACTCAAAGGCAGCGCTACTCCAAAAAGACAGAAGACTGTTTTTCGGATACTGAGAGCCGAGTCGACTCCAGAACAGTTCGAGTTGACTCCAAGACTGCACGAGCCAAAAGACAGAAGATCGGGAGTTCGGGCTCTGAGCGCCGAGTCGACTCCCAGAATTTCCGAGTCGACTCGAGTGAGTGAAGTTGAAGAATATCTCTATGGATTCCTTGGGATGAGCCGACTCCAAAAGTGCCAGGTCAGCTCCAGACTTTGGAGAGTCGACTCCGGGTTAAGTCGAGTCGACTCCCAGTCGAGAAGAACACTTTAATTCAAATCCGGAACAGTTGCCGAGCCGACTCCAGAAAAGCATGAGTCGACTCCTGCTACAGCCAAGTCGACTCCAGATCGCGCGAGTCGACTCCGATCCCAACGGACACATTGTCAGGATGTGCAGAATGTGCAGAACGGCTAGTAAAGTGTGTCTAACGGCTAGTTTCCGGGGGGAATGGCTTAAATAGCCACAGAGAACTGTAGCAAGGTAGAGAAGTAACATTCCTTTCAAAGAAAACACAATAACTTCATCTGCCAAAGGGATTTCAGCGAAAAAGAAGGAAGAGAGCCATTAACTCCATTCAACCAACTCTTCCCAGCATTAAAGAAGTCTCCTTCTGCCTTCAAGTCTTCAAGACGTTCAAGAGGAGACCCAAAGTTCGAGAAGCCCTCCACTACATCATCATAAACTTGTTTGAGGGCTCTTAACTTTTCTATTATTTATATTGCTGAATATCTGCTTATTTAGAAGCTGTATTTTTCTCTTTGTTCTTTCTATCCATTTGGTCCTTACTTGATTCAATCAGGGGATTGAATCAAGGGTGTAAAGGTTTGTTGGTGAGCCTAGGTTGAAACCAACGTGTGAGGGTTCGATTGTGATCCCGGAAAAACAATCGGGTGGTTCTAGTCGGTGAGCCTGAGAAAACCGACCGAGTTCGTTGTGACCTCGTAAAACAACAAGTTAGGTTGTGAGCTTGTAAAACAACCGGCTGTAATCCGAGGGGTTATAGTGAATTCCCAAGTGAGGCTTGGAGAGTGGACGTAGGAGCAAGGGTTAGCTCCGAACCACTATAAAATCATTGTGTTTGTGATTGCATTTGTCTCTCTTACTTTCATTTCATTCACTGCCCATAGCATCTAATTAATCAACTTGCAAAAAGTATTAATTAGCATCTCACAAACCATTTAAGTGTAATAATTATTTTAAAACCCAATTCACCCCCCCCCTTTTGGGTTGTCTATCTGGGCAACAAGTGGTATCAGAGCCGGAACTCTTTTACCCAAAGAGTAAAAGATCAAAATGACAACCCCATTTGGATCTTCCCACATTGAGGGCCAGTCTACCCAAAGACCCCCATTCTTTAATGGATCCGACTACTCATATTGAAAGGCTAGGATGAGAATATTTATCCAAGCCCAAGACTATGAGATGTGGACCATAATACTAAATGGACCATACATCCCTTCCATTTATGTAGAGTGTGTCACTGTACCCAAACTTGAAAAAGATTGGGATGACAATGACTTTAGGAAGGCACAACTCAATGCCAAAGCAATGAATGTGCTTTACTGTGCATTAGATAGAAATGAATTCAATAGAGTCTCTACTTGCATTTCTGCAAAAGAGATTTGGGATAGACTTGAAGTGACCCATGAGGGCACGAATCAAGTCAAAGAATCTAAAATAAATATATTAGTTCATAAGTATGAATTATTTAAGATGGATTCTAATGAAACAATAACTTGCATGTTCACTAGATTTACTGACATTGTCAATGGCCTAAAAAGCCTTGGCAAAAATTATACTAACAGTGAGCTTGTCAGGAAGATTCTTCGCTGTCTACCAAGGTCATGGAAAGCCAAGGCGACGGCAATTCAAGAAGCCAAGGACTTGAACAAGTTTCCACTTGAGGAGCTTCTTGGATCCCTAATGACGCACGAGCTCACAATGAAACAACACAGCGAGGAAGAGTCCTCTCACAAAAAAAAGGTAATAGCATTAAAATCTGTTTATACTAACAAAGACTTATCTTGCAGCAGTAGCAGTGAAGAAGAAGATAATGAGGGAGATGATGATGAGGCTCTCCTTGTAAGAAAATTCAGAAAATTCATCAACCGTAAGAAGACCTTTCATCAAAGGAGAGGCCCCTCAAGTTCCTATCACAAGGATAAAGGTAAGAAAAGGAAAAATGAGGGGATCGGATGTTATGAGTGTAAGAAGCCGGGGCACTTCAGAGCTGAGTGTCCTTTGCTGAAGAAGGGGAGCAAGTACAAGAAAAAGAAAGTCCTTGTCTCCACCCTATCAGACTCCGACACATCATCATCATCATCGGATGAGGAGCAAGAAAAAAAGGCCAACCTTTGTTTTATGGCTAACGACAATGAGGTAACATCCGGAACACATTTAGATTTTACTTTCGATGAATTATATGATGCCTTCAATGAATTAATGGACGAGTACAAGACAATAAACCTTAAAAACAAAGAATTAAAACTAACTAACCAAACTCACCTCCGTAAGTATGATACATTAGTTAAGGATAAAGATGTTTTTATTAAAGAAAATGCAGAACTTAAGACTAGCAACCAAATCTTGAGTCAAAAGAATAATACCTTAACTAAAGATAACGAAAGGCTGAACAAAGAAATATTAGAACTTAAAAACAATAAACATATATTAAAAGAGAGTCTCACAAAAGAACTAAATGATCTAAAAATAGAAAAACAAAAATTGACACTAGAACTTGAAAAGTACAAACCTTTTGTACAAAATTTACATATAGCTCAGAAAAATTAGAGATGATACTTAATAGTCAACGAGCTGTATTCAATAGAGCTGGTTTAGGGTATAAACCTAAAAATAAGCAAAAACTCCTTAGTAATTTCTTTGTTAAAGCTGGGGAAAGTAAAACTAAGAAAATAACATGTTTTTGCTGTGGAACATTAGGACACAAAGCAAATGTATGTGATTATAGAAAAGGAAAAACTAAAAAAAAAATTAAAAGGATTTGGGTTCCAAAAGGAACCAACATTACTAACCATGAAGGACCCAAGAAAACTTGGGTACCTAAAATTGTATGATTTGTTTGTGTAGGAGTGTCTTGCAGCCAAAGTCGACAAAAATTGTTGGTATTTGGACAGTGGCTGCTCAAGACACATGACGGGTGACAAGGATCAATTCTTCACCCTTGAAGCTAAGAAGGGAGGTGCTGTGACTTTTGGAGACAATAACCAAGGTCACATCATTGGTATAGGTAAAGTACCTTCAATCTTTATTGATAATGTTCGATATGTTGATGGTCTTAAACATAATTTACTTAGCATTAGTCAATTGTGTGATAGAGGTTTTGATGTTTTGTTCAAACCATCCTTATGCATAATAACCAACTCAAATGACAATAGTTTAGTTTTTAAAGGAATAAGACGAGGAAATGTGTATGTAGTAGACATTGAGGATCTAGCCAAACATAACCCATGTTTAGTTGTTAATGAAACTAAGGACAATGATGCTAGTTGGTTATGGCAGCGTAAGTTAGGTCATGCAAGTATGGACACAATATCAAAGCTAGTTAAAAGAGATTCCTTGATAGGTTTGCCAAAACTAAAGTTTGAAAAGAATAAAATATGTGAAGCTTGTCAATATGGCAAACAATCAAGGAACTCCTTTAAATCAATAAATTGTGTCTCTACCTCTAGACCTCTAGAACTACTACACATGGATCTCTAGTTATTGGGACCAACTAGAACCACAAGTCTAGGTGGAAATAAATATGTTCTAGTTATTGTAGATGATTATTCTAGATACACTTGGGTCATGTTCTTAGCTCATAAAGATCAAGCATTTACAGTTTTTAAGAAATTTCATAAGGAAGTAACAAATGCTAGAGATATTTCAGTCATAGCTATTAGAAGTGACCATGGAACGGAATTTGAAAAGCATTTATTTGATGAGTTTTGTAGTAAAAAGGGGATAACTCATAATTTTTCTGCACCTAGGACACCACAACAAAATGGAGTTGTGGAAAGGAAAAATAGAACTCTAGAAGAAATGGCTAGAACCATGTTATGTGAAAATAACCTCCCTAAGTACTTTTGGGAAGAAGCCATTAATACCTCATGTCATATATTAAATAGAGTTTTATTGAGACCCATTATAAAGAAAACACCTTATGAACTTTGGAAAAATAGAAAATCCAAAGTAAATTATTTTCATGTCTTTGGTTGTAGGTGTTTTGTTCATAATAATGGGAAAGATAATCTAGGAAAATTCGACTCTAAATCTGATGAGGGTATATTTTTAGGGTACTCTACAACTAGTAAAGCCTATAGAGTTTTTAATAAAAGAACTCTAGTTATAGAAGAATCTATACATGTTGTTTTTGATGATTCTAGTAATATCTCTTCTAGTAAGAGAGTTAATCTTGATGATGATGCTGAAATTCTTGAAGAAAAGATTGATGAGATGATATTACAAGATGATGAACAAAAATTAATTGGAAATGCATCATCAAGCCAAGAGGCTATTGTGGATCATGGGCTGACTAAGGCTTGGAGGTATGCTCACGGGCATCCTAAGGAATTAATTTTAGATGATCCATCTCAACCTATTAGGACTAGGGCATCTCTTAGGAACTTAAATAATCATCTAGCTTTTGTCTCACATTTTGAGCCCAAACACATAGAAGAAGCTGAAAAAGATGTAAATTGGATAAATGCAATGCAAGAAGAATTAAACCAATTTACTAGAAACAAGGTATGATAATCTAGTTGAACGACCTTCTGAATATTCAATTATAGGTACCAAATGGATATATAAAAACAAACTTGATGAAAATGAAATTGTAATAAGGAATAAGGCTAGACTAGTAGCAAAGGGGTATAATCAAGAAGAAGGTATAGATTTTGATGAAACCTTTGCTCCTGTGGCTAGACTCGAGGCAATTAGATTATTATTAGCATTTGCATGCTCTAAGGATTTCAAATTATTTCAAATGGATGTAAAAAGTGCATTTTTAAATGGGTATATTAATGAGGAGGTGTATGTAGAACAACCTCCTGGTTTTGAAAATCATCAATACCCTAATCATGTGTATAAACTGAACAAAGCACTTTATGGTTTGAAACAAGCACCTAGAGCATGGTATGAAAGACTTAGCAAATTTCTACTAGAACATGAGTTCTCTAGGAGAAATGTAGATACAACACTGTTTCTAAAGAAGAAAAACAAAGATATGTTAGTAGTACAAATTTATGTTGATGATATTATTTTCGGTGCTACTAACAATTGCCTCTGCGAGAAATTTGCTGATTTGATGCAGAGTGAATTTGAGATGAGCATGATGGGAGAGCTGAACTTTTTCCTCGGGCTTCAAATCAAATAATCTGAAGAAGGGATCTTCATCAATCAAGCTAAATACATCAAGGAGATGCTTAAGAAGTTTGATATGGAGGGAAACAAGTCAATCAACACACCCATGAGCTCATCATGCAAATTAGACCAAGATGAATCAGGTAAATCTGTAGATCAAAAGATGTATAGAGGTATGATAGGATCTTTATTGTATCTCACTGCAAGTAGACCTGATATCATGTTTAGTGTATGCATGTGTGCTAGATATCAGTCTAATCCTAAGGAATCTCATCTAATTGCAGTCAAGAGAATCTTTAAATACCTAATAGGAACAAAAAATATAGGTTTATGGTATTCTAAAGAATCTAGCCTGAACTTAATAGGATACACAGATTTAGACCTTGCTGGTTGTAAACTTGATAGAAAAAGCACCAGCGGGTCGTGTCAATTCTTAGAAGAAAATCTAATCTCATGGTTTAGCAAGAAACAAAACTCGGTTGCATTATCTACTGCTGAAGCTGAATATGTTGCAGCCGGGAGTTGTTGTGCTCAAATCATGTGGATCAAACAACAATTGGAAGATTATGAAATTAAACAAGATAAAATTCCTATTAATTGTGATAACACTAGTGCTATTAATCTAACTAAAAATCCAATTCAGCATTCAAGAACTAAACATATTGAGATAAGACATCACTTCATAAGAGATCATGTACTGAATGGTGATGTGACACTTCAATTTGTTTGCACTGATGATCAATTAGCTGATATCTTCACAAAACCCTTGTGTGAAGAGAGATTTAGTGCGCTTAGGAGAGGATTAGGAGTGATTGATCCATCCTAGTGATATTCTCTTCTAGTTCATTGATTTTGATGATTATCTTGTGCTAAATATGGAGTTTCTCATCAAATCAGATCATAACTTAGTGATTGTCCCTTGGTTGGTACGAAAATAGCATGACTTTTAGGTGCGTGCCAGAGTTCGAGTCGACTCGAGTAAGTTTCAGAGTCGGCTCACACGGGGGAGTCGACTCGCACATAGACGGGAGTCGACTCAAGATCGATGGCGGCATAAGGGGAGTCGACTCGCCCATAGACGGGAGTCGACTTGAGGTCGATGACAGCATTAGGGGAGTCGACTCGCGCATATTTTGGAGTCGACTCGAGGTCGAGTCGACTCGAGACTTACAGGAGTCGACTCGCGGTCGGGATCCGAGTTTTTAACCCTAATCCAAGCGTTTAATCAAAACTTCTATTCACCGCCGCCACTGTTCACAAATCCTAGAGCCGTCTCCTACATCGTCTCCGACCGTCCTTAGGGTTTTTCCCGTCGACCTTCTTCCGTCCATTAGGGTTTTACCCCATCCCTAGGTCAACCATGCCCTGCAAGTCGGTTGTCCCAAGCCGGAAGAGGCCCCAACCCGCGAGCGGCACTGAGCGACGGTCCAAGGCTCGGAACGATCCCGTGAGGCCACAACCTCCGGTTCGTTCCCCGCCAAGGCCGGTACCCTTGCGACCGTGCGCCGGGAAGGCGGTCTCCACCGGGAGATACGTCAACTTCGACTATCTCTCCCGGGAGGGCTTCACCATAGGAGATAGGTTGAGGGCCCAGGGACTCGAGTTCTTTTGTTCCCTAGATCTCCCCACATACCCAGGTCTAGTTAGGGAGTTCTATGGAACAGTACATAGGGGAAATGGTGGGATAGAGGGGACCGTAGCGGGTGTCCCATTATTTATTTTGGAGGATATCATTGCTCAAATCCTCCATCTTCCCCAAGTAGGGGTATCTCCTACTCATCCTGAGGATAGGACTGAGGCCCTTACGGCCATTTTAGGGAGTCCACCCCAGTCTCCACTCGATGAGGTGTCCGCTAGTTCACTGTCAGTTGAAATGCGGCTCCTCTTGAGTATCATCTCTAGGACCCTTTTTCCTAAGACCGGCCGCTTTGATTTTGTATCTGAGAGGGACCTAGCCCTTATGTTCTACATCCTTCAGGATACTCCAATTAACTTTCCCAAACTCATTTACAGATACCTATGTGAGCCACTAGACAGACCTAGGCTCACCCTTCCTTATGGGATGCTATACACTCTTATCTTTAGGGAGTCTGAGATCCCCATTCCTGAGGGGGAATCCTCTCGCGCACTGCGATGGACAGATCGCATGGGTGAGGGAACCCTACACAGGATGGGATTTCATAAGGTAGAGGGAATCTGGGTCAGGAAACCATCCTCCTCCACACCTACTACTAGACGCTCCCCCAGTCCTGATCCAGTTTCAGACTTTTCTACCTTTCCCTCCACCTCAGCACCCTCCACCTCAGCCGGACCCTCCTCCTCAGCTCCACCCACTCAGCCGATGGAGGTCCGGATTTCTCCTGAGCAGCTCCGGGAGTTGCGGCAGGAGATTGTGCGGGATCTTCGGGACGACCTGCTGAGGGAGCTCCGAGGTCCAGCCACTGCCCCTTCTTCTGCGTTGGTTCCCTCACTTTCAGCCGTGACCGAGATGACGGCTCATCTGAGGGAGGAGATCTTCAACGTCAGGAGCCTGATACAAGCCCAATTCTCCAACTTGAGCGATGTCACAAGCAACACAAGACAGATGCGAGATGACATCCGACACGACATGGGCAGCCTGAATCAGGGGGCCGAGCGCTTGGCAAATGTCTTGATTGCCAAGTTGGACACACTCCAGCAGACTCTGACCGAGCTATCCACGACGCACAGTAGGGCCACCTCGGCCATTATCACCCAGCTAGGGAACGTCACGGATGGAGTCAGTCTCATAATAGAACAATCCAGACTGAGGGGAGGAGCCACATCCTCGAGGAAGCCCTAGCTTATTTTGTTTACTTTGACATGTATTTACTGCTTTACTTATTGTATTCACAAATGTACTTACATATACATCAATACAATGAGTAGACAATTTTTTTCAATATTGTGCACATTGATCTCTACTTGCTTGTGTGTTCTGCTTTCTTCCTTTTTGATATGATGACAAAAAGGGGGAGAAATATTTAATAGATATGTAAAAGAAATCAAAATGAAAATCAATTAAAAAAAACTCTTAAAACACACAATAATTTGTTCTTAGTGGGTTCGATACCTCGAGGCTCATTATCTCTCTGTTGGGGCTCCTAATGGAGTAATCTCCAGAATCTATTCAAGGAATATTCGGAGATTAGTTGAATCCTACTTAAGAACAAATTGGCAGATTTTTCCTCTAAAAACTAAAAATTTAAGTTCAAAAGCTTTCATACACTAAAAGAAATTTCAGAGAATCAAAACAAAGTTGAATGCATGTGTTGAGGGGGAGAATCTGAATTTTTAAGAAAGCAAAATCATTAAATATATATAAGCCAAACAATTGATTGCATGACATGAAGGCTTATATAATTCCAAATGAAAGGGGGAGCCTTAACGTCGAAATTTATTGTTTCACACCTTTCAAGTCTGGATAAATTAAAACTAACTAGACACTTGAATTCATTTTCAAATTTTACTATAATTCTCCTTGTTTGTTGAGCAATTCACTTTACATATACTCAATGTTTTGTCATCATCAAAAAGGGGGAGATTATGGAGTGATTGATTATAACTCTATTTGATTTTGATGAGCTCAAAGCATTTGAGTATATCTTATGTTTACTAATGAATTCAATCTAGTGTTTCAGTGATATCCTTGTAAATTTATGGCTAAGTGTCTCTAGATTTGGTTCAAGACAATTTGGATAAGTTAAGAAGTCAATGTGAACCAAAGTCTGAGACTCGAGTCGACTCCGGGATATTTCGAGTCGACTCCAAGCATATCAGAAGCACTGGCATAGGCTCGAGTCGACTCCGGGACATTACGAGTTGACTCCGACTGAAAACAGACAGACGAACAGAAAGATATAACTCAAAACCTGTCAGCGAGTCGATTCTTGAAAAGCGCGAGTCGACTCCGATGCTTGCCAAGTCGACTCCAGAGTAGTATGAGTCGACTCCAGGAAGTTACAGACAGAAAGACAGAGAAGTCATTTTGGACCCTGAGAGCCAAGTCGACTCCTGAGGAACGCGAGTCGACTCCGATGGTTGGCAGGTCGACTCCAAAGGAAGCGAGAGTCGACTCTCAGTGTTATACAAGGCAAAAGTCAGAGAGCAACTTTCGGACACTAAGAGCCGAGTCGACTCCGGCAAAGCCCGAGTCGACTCCGAGACAGCGCGACCCCAAAAAGACAGAAGACAGTATTGTTGTCTCTGAGACGCGAGTCGACTCCAAGACAGTTCGAGTCGACTCCAAGGCAGCGCTACTCCAAAAAGACAGAAGACTGTTTTTCGGATACTGAGAGCCGAGTCGACTCCAGAACAGTTCGAGTCGACTCCAAGACTGTACGAGCCAAAAGATAGAAGATCGGAAGTTCGGGCTCTGAGCGCCGAGTCGACTCCCAGAATTTCCGAGTCGACTCGAGTGAGTGAAGTTGAAGAATATCTCTATGGATTCCTTGGGATGAGCCGACTCCAAAAGTGCCAAGTCAGCTCCAGACTTTGGGGAGTCGACTCCGGGTTAAGTCGAGTCGACTCCCAGTCGAGAAGAACACTTTAATTCAAATCCGGAACAGTTGCCGAGCCGACTCCAGAAAAGCATGAGTCGACTCCTGCTACAGCCGAGTCGACTCCAGATCGCGCGAGTCGACTCCGATCCCAATGGACACATTGTCAGGATGTGCAGAATGTGCAGAACGGCTAGTAAAGTGTGTCTAACGGCTAGTTTCTGGGGGAAATGGCTTAAATAGCCACAGAGAACTGTAGCAAGGTAGAGAAGTAACATTCCTTTCAAAGAAAACACAATAACTTCATCTGCCAAAGGGATTTCAGCGAAAAAGAAGGAAGAGAGCCATTAACTCCATTCAACCAACTCTTCCCAGCATTAAAGAAGTCTCCTTCTGCCTTTAAGTCTTCAAGACGTTCAAGAGGAGACCCAAAGTTCGAGAAGCCCTCCACTACATCATCATAAACTTGTTTGAGGGCTCTTAACTTTTATATTATTCATATTGCTGAATATCTGCTTATTTAGAAGCTGTATTTTTCTCTTTGTTCTTTCTATCCATTTGGTCCTTACTTGATTCAATCAGGGGATTGAATCAAGGGTGTAAAAATTTGTTGGTGAGCCTAGGTTGAAACCAACGTGTGAGGGTTCGATTGTGATCCCGAGAAAACAATCGGGTGGTTCTAGTCGGTGAGCCTGAGAAAACCGACCGAGTTCGTTGTGACCTCGTAAAACAACAAGTTAGGTTGTGAGCTTGTAAAACAACCGGCTGTAATCCGAGGGGTTATAGTGAATTCCCAAGTGAGGCTTGGGGAGTGGACGTAGGAGCAAGGGTTAGCTCCGAACCACTATAAAATCATTGTGTTTGTGATTGCATTTGTCTCTCTTACTTTCATTTCATTCACTGCACATAGCATCTAATTAATCAACTTGCAAAAAGTATTAATTAGCATCTCACAAACCATTTAAGTGTAATAATTATTTTAAAACCCAATTCACCCCCCCTCTTGGGTTGTCTATTTGGGCAACAAGCGTGAAAATAAGTAATTAGTTAGGCATACTGACCATGATTACGCCCTTGATGTTGGTGTCCGTGAGAGGGAACTCAAGTCCACCATTTTCCTTCAGCCCTAAAAGAACGTCGACCAGATCTTCCTCTTGTTCATCATCCCCTTTGTTGCTAATTGTCATGGTTCTCTTCTCTTTGTGCTCCTTGATTATCTCCTCAAGGATCTCATCCATCTCACGCCGAAGTTTCTCTGACACGGATCTCAATCCACTGAGAGTGTCGATAAAGCTCAGTGAGGGGAACATATCAGCTACACAAAATCCAGAGGCCAACACCAACAATTTCTTGCACACCGAGATAAAACTCTGCCCAAGCTTGCCTGTCTTGCCAAATGTGATTCTTGAGATCACGTCGTTGGTTAGTACGAAAAGCTTCTCGGAGAGGTTAACAGGAGATTTGTTCATCATGGAGATATCTCCCATGAGGTTCGAAATCTCTCACTACAGGAAAACCAACTTTTTTCGGCGCTTTTGGAAACCTTTAGCGATGCTTATAAGCGTCGGCTAAAGTACCGCCGACGCAAACAGAAGCATCGCCAAAGCGTCGGTGATACCGGAGTGGGAAAAATTTTTTTCGACGCTCTTGAGAAGCGTTGTAAAAGGTAGATTTTTAGCGACGCTTTTTAGCCACGCTTAAAAGCGTCGCTAAAACGGCCTACGCCGATGCTTATAAGCGTTGGCTTTGGCCCCAAGTTTTTTTTAAAAAAATATTTTTCATCGGGGACTTGGTGTCCCCGATGGTTGTTGGCTTAACTCCCTTCCTCAGCATGGCTATTCCTCTCTTCCTTCTATATCACAGAATTTTACTCCCAACCCGTTGGTTTCTCCCTGGTATTGTATCAGTAGAACTCTTGATTTGTCTATACATTGATTCCCATATGTCAGTCTCTTCAATAGATATCTAGGGCCTCACTTCCTCTCATTTCCAGCTGCAGCTCTCCGATTTCCCATCTTCTTCCTCGCAGCTATCTCCAGCAGTAATGGAGATTGTGTGGCCAGCACCAGCTAGTTGAAGAGGGGTTTGGGGAGAACCAGACTGAAACAGAATAGTGCTCCTGGGGAACCCATAAATCTCCCATAACGACAACAAGACGGTTCACTGCCGCCGAAGCATTCGGCACCCTTCGAGTATGTAGCCGATATTTCTGAAACAGCATAAGAGAACATTTTATCAATGCCATCTGAGAAATGACAACCAGATGAAACTTTAAGAAGCAAGAAGCAAAGAGGCAATCAAATTGAATCCAAACCTACCACAAATGGCTCTTCACTTCATCATTGGTGAGCCCGTCAACCTTCATCAGTTCTCTGATCTGCTTTGGGGTAGCCACTGCATCAAGAGAAACTTCAGTCAGATCAAAAGAACGGAATTGCGCTGTTCTAATTACTGGGAATTGCAAATACCTTGGTGGACCCTTGTCCCCGATGGTGACCAGGAGAAGCTTCATGGCAACCTCATCTTCCACAGAGTCCTCCCCGGTCAGGAACTCCAGCTCGGCGTCACTGATCTTAACTATGTCGGCCTGGTCCCAGATGCTCATGATCTACTCTCTGGCCTCCGCTGTCGACGACCAAAGGGGCAGCCGGCGATTGTGGTCATAGGAGAGCAGAGCATCAGCTTCCTTGGCTACCTCCATCGCCCTCAGATGCGCCGATCTGCAGGGTTCCAGAATCAAGAAAATGAAAAACAAAAAACCATTAACAATTAAAATGAAACTTTGGATGCTAAAAGGAACTAGAAAGAACATACCGTAAAAATTAAAGAATCAAAACATACTCATCTCTCACGATCTCCTTCTCCAGCCGCCTCCGAGCCCTTCGAACGTTCCTCGGGGCCTGTCGAACTTTGGATGCCACGAGCCGCGGCCTGGGCCTCTGATGAGGGGAGGGTGAGAGGAGGAGGAGTTCTTGGAGGGAGATGGGGCTGCAAGGGTGGATGGAGAGGTGAGGGGGAGATGAAACTTATGAGATGGACGGGGGCCTCCATTTGCCTGCATCCATGGCCGCTCATCGCGTCGGACCACAGCCCGCCCGCCGTCACCGCCGTATCCTCAGCTCGGAGGGGTAGAACACCTTTCTCGACGGCCACCGTCGTCGTCAAAGCTCGGAAGGGGAGGGGGATCCGAAGCAGAACAAGTTGGATCGGGGAGGAAGGAGGGGGGATGGCGGCTGGGTGAAAGGGTTAGGGTTTGCTCCGCATGCGAGAGAGAGAGAGAGAGAGAGAGAGAGAGAAGGCAAGGGATCGGGGAGGAAAAAGGAGGGATCGGGGGTGTTGGGCCCTTTTGGCCTCCGACGATGCTTTAAAGCGTCGTCGTATCCAAATTTCACCCGACGCTAACAAAAAACTTCGTCGAATTTTTGCCCCCGCTTGAAATGCGCCGACGCTGTTTGATAGCATCGGCGATGAAGAGTCGGCAAAACCATAATTTCTTGTAGTGTCTTCTTGTGGAAGCATCGCATAGGACTTGACATGCTTTGTGCTTAATAGCTCGACGGTGCATATCTTTTGCAGCTGCCGCCAGTAGTTACCGTAGGGAGTGCAGGCGATGTCGCTGCAATTGTAGTACACCTCAGCGATGAGTAGTCTTGGTCGGGTGGCAAAGATGAGATCATGGGTCTTCATGATCTCTCTCGCGGCCTCCAGAGAGGAGATGATTACATGGTCGACTTGTCCGAGCTTGAGATGCATGACAGGCCCATATCGCCAGGACAGGTTTCCGAAGGCACGGTGAGGGATATTTCCTAGTAAGTAGTGCAAGTGTCCTATGATGGGGAGCTTCAGTGGGCTTGGAGGCATCTTCATTGCTGTGGATTTGGCTACCTTGAACACTACAAGAAGAAACAGGAAGGAGGAGAAAAGAAAGGGGAAGGAAAGGAAGTTGAGTTCCATGGCTGGCATTAGTCGAGTTCTAGGTTTTCTGACGCTTTGTTAATGCCTTAATGGAGTGTTGGCTATTTATAGGAGTCTATATAAATAGGAGCATGCAGAGTTGCTCACCGATAGAATGGAGCGGGCAGTCAATAATGTAGAAATATCAAGCAATCTTGGTCTGACCTGCTGGTCTCCAACGGCGGCTGCAGACTAAACCGCTGGCAGTGAGGCGACGACGATAATGAAAGGAAACAGAAGTACTCGAAGAAGTCAAATGGCTGGTCTCCATCGTCGAGTTTGTCAAGCCACGTGATAGCAAAGTAACGGGTTAGTCAACGCATGACATTAAGGGTATTATTAGATGTATGTCCTAACAATTAATGTGCCTGACAAATTATTTATTCTGGGATATAGTTTTATACTTGACTTTGTTATTATTTAATAATATTGGACATCTTTTTTTATTCACGTTATGTATGTGTCTATAAATCGTCCAAGAAATTAATAAGATGATACATATTCTCAAGAGTTGAAAATTTGAGCCATATATCATTGGTGATTAATCCCTAAATGCTCTTGATCAATGGATCATCATGGAGACGGTGATTGATCCGATGAGATTAGTGCACAGATTGCTTTCCTTTTTGGATGGACAAGTCTCGAGTCCACAGTGTAGGACACTGGAGTGATAGTGCAGATGCTTGTTAGAGAACAAGGGTACCTAACGTGACCAATGCAAGAGTCACTTGGATGTCTATCTGCTCGTTAGTGACTTACTTGATGTTGCAGTTGAAAGTGAATCCTAGGTTCTTCGGTGTTAAGCATGCTGATTTTTTTTTTTAAAAAAATCATGGCTGAACCTGATCGGGTTGCCTACGTACCCCTTCATAAGGGGGATCAGGCCATACATAGTTCTTTTTAAGTTTTAAAACGCAGCGGAAAAATCGAATCAAATAATTTAATTCATGCATGCTTACAAGATCAAATCTAGAAATCAGCACCTTAAGAACATATAGGATTATGCCGGAATCGTTTAAACAATTATGCTAAAACTTTCATGCATGATTAACTATCAGATCTGAAATTTAAAAAACAAAAGGGCCCGCAAACAAAAGGGATATTTATAGAATTCCCGTATCCTAACTAAAATACAAAGACTCAAGCTGCGAAGCAGCCCTTGGAGATATCTATTCCAATTAATCTCCGAATATCTATTGAATGGATTCTGGAGATATCTCCGTGAGGAGCCCCAAAAGAGGGTAAAACCTCGGAGAATCAGACCTAGACTCTGACTCCAAAATAAAATATTGATTGTTAGATGTATGCCCTAGAAGCCAATTTTGGCTGACACATTATTAATTCTAGGACATAATTTGTACTTGACTTTATTATTATTGAATAAATAAAAGGCATCTTTTCATTCATATTATTTATGTGTCTATGAATCGTCCAAGAAATTAATTAGATAATGATACATATTCTCAAGAGTTGAGAATTTGAGCCATGTATCATTGGTGATTAATTTCTAAATGCTTCTGATCAATGGATCATCACGAGGACGGTGATCGATCCGATCAGTGCACATATCACTTTTCTTCTGGATGGACGAGACTTGAGTCCACAGTGTAGGGACACTAAAGTGATAGTGTAGGTGCTTGTTAGAGAACAAGGGTACTGAGCGTGACCAATACAAGAAGTCACTTGGATGTCTATCCACTCGTCAGTGACTTGCTTGATATTGCAGTAGTATGACTGGTCCTTTGACCTGCGGTGCTTCGGCTACTCACAGTGAGGTTATTGTAGTTTGACTGCACACATACATGGTCTCTAGACATATGGGTCCATGCAGTGTAGATTGGATGCAGTAAGTTCACTGTAGGAGTAGAGTATGCACCTATAAGGAATCTATCGACCTTGATAGATAAGGAGAGATCCTATGTGATTTATAAGACTGAGTTCGTAAGACCTCGGCCGGGGCAGTATGCACAGTGGAGAAAGAGTTTTCCACTCTCGAACTTAAGTCGAATAAATCTTCACATATGACAGACGATGGGGTTTGACGAGTTGTCCATGACCTCCGTCCTGTAGGGATCCACGATAGTAGGACTGTATCACATGATAACTGCACCTAGAGGTTCATCATTCTATTCTACTGGGTAGCCACTACATGCTGCTAGGTGTCACTGGTGGATGGTGGGACTCATAGGGATTATCTCGATGATCGATAAACCCTAATGAGTAGAGTTGGAATCGTTCCAATCCATTGAAAGGAGTTTTCAATGATATCATGATAGAGATCATGATATATCTCACTACCAGTCAGAGTAGAACCTATGGGGTCACACACTAGAAGTATTGACCGATCCGATGGTTGAATCATGATTAGGAATCACAAGTAATCAATTCGATTGATATTCAGTTGAAGAAGGAACAAAGGGAATTAATTAATTGGACTTGAGACAAGAGTCCTACTTCGAGTAGGATTCCTAGAGTCCTAATTGAATTAGGACTGGGAATCCTAGTTGGAGTAGGACTGGAATTCCTACTTGGAATAGGATTCCTACAATCCTAATGAGATTAGGAGTTTTGAATTAAAATCGGATTCTCACTTGGAGAAGGATTCCTAGAGTCCTAATCAGATTAAGACTTCGAATTCAAATAGAGTCCTAATTGGATTAGGACTAAAATTAAATATGTTCTAATTTGGATTAGGGTTTTTTAAGTCACAATTAATTATTAATCTAATGAATCAATAAGACTCCTAATTGGATTAGGATTGAAGAGTTCAATTGAGTCAAAATTGATTTAAGTTCTAATTGGATTAGAACTTACCTAGATTGGATCCTAATTGGTTCACCCTTGGGCTAAGCCTAATTGGATTAGGGCTTGACCACATTAGGGCATTCCAAACCCTACTTAATGTGGATTAGGGTTTACCATGAGGAGGGGCATATGCCCCTCCCTTTTCCATGTGGAGAAGGGTGAAGAGAGGGGGCCGGCGCCCCCTCTTAGGAAACTAGTCTAGGGCTCCTAATTTGTAGGAGCCTTAGATGGCTATAAAAGAGGACAAGGGGCCGGCGCCCTAGAAGGACCCTTCCTCCTCTTCAAGCCGTGGCCACCCCTCTCCTCTCCTCTTGTTTCAGCCGCAAGCAAAGGGAAAAGCCAAGAGGTGTCTTGGCGGCATCCTCTTCCTCCCTTCCTTCATCCAACGCAAGGAAGAAAAGAAGGCTGCGTGGGGATTCTTCTTCTTCCTCTTCTTCATCCTTCTTCTTCCTCCTCTCAAGCACAATCAAGGGTTGATTGAAAGAGAGAAAATCAACCATCAAAAGAAGTCTTTGCAAGGGAGCTAGCACCCCAGGAAGACAAGAAAGCTTTGATCGGTCCTCTGCTTCGTGTGGATACCCGTAGAGGCCGGGCACTTGAACGGCTTCAAGCGAACCTTCATCCAAAACCACGATCATCAGTTTGCGGTGATCATCTACCCGCACAAGGTGAAGATCTGATCTTCCTAAAGGTTTTAAAAGTTTTTAATTCTTGCCTAACTACGAACGGTTCATGAAACAACGTTCATGCGATGAACGTCGATCCCGCTTATGTCGATTCCGCTGCCATCTGAATTTTTTGAATTTTCTGCGGCATGGGCGGGTTTCCAACATTGATGTGGGATTAATACCTTTTATGATAGAAGAAACTTGTGGATCTGATCCTTGACTTCGCAGCCACGCACACGAATGGCCTCTATGAGAAGGACACGCGAAGCCCTAGGTAGATCGTCTTCCGCGGGAGTGCTAGCTCGCGCAGGAACGTTGCAATGGCTGAAGCTTTTTCCTTCTAAACACTCAACCTTTGATTGTTCTTCAAGGAGATGGAGGATGGATGCGAGAAAGAAGGAGAAGAAGGGATGGAGGCCCTCAGAGAAGTTTTTCAGAATTTTTTGAGACCTCTAAATATGGTATATATTAAGCCCAAGGCATGGGGGTCTTTTATAGCCAAAAGACCATCCCACGCCTCACACCTAATTTAGCTAATTAATTTGGCTGATAAAATTCGAAAAAAATTCTGGTGGTTTGGCAGCTAAGAGGAGATAAACATATCCAAATTTCGTGCATTTTGGATCCCCTAAAGATAGGAATTCATGCATCCAAAGTTCAGCCGTAGACCACCCTATTTCATGCACCATGCAATCCCTACAAATTAGGAAATTCATCTAAATCTTTCTAGAAAGATTTAAGGCGCCATTTTTACAGAAAATATATCTCCACGCCTCCTCTCTTCTCATGCAAATTTTTGGCCAAAAATAAAGAGGATAGGCGTAGAAAATATTGGGAATAAATCAAGGTGTCATTCTTCTTCAAGAAGATAAGGATGGGTTCCTAAAATTTAGAGATTCTTCTCCTTATCTAATTCTGATTATTTGAACTCATAATCCTCATCAAATAAGGTCTTCTAATTGATTTGGATCAAGCCCAATCCAATTGGGTCAAGTCCCATCAATTGGGTCAAGCTCAATCTACTTGGGTTGAACCCAATCCAATTAGGTCAAACCCTGATGCAGCCCAAATTGAATCCTATTCAATTTGGCTCAACCTAAGCCCAATTACTCAATCAAATTGAGTTCATTAGCAATCTAGTTGCTAATTAATCCTCCAATAATTCAATAATTATTTTAATACAATTTTTGCTTTGGATAATTTGTCAATCAAATTGACCAAATTACCCCTGAATGATTCTTAATCATCAATCAGCCATTTGATCAACCTAGAAACTTCTATGCGTGTGACCTTATAGGTTCGAACCTAAGCCGGTAGTATAGGAACGTCTTCCTATACTAATCGATGTGACCATCTAGCAATGGTACCCGACGTCCGGATAGGCCGAATATATGCGAAGCAAATATTCTGGAACCCTGGACTATGGTTACTGTATAATTCAATCCCTTTGACTCCTAATGCCAGGATGACTTAGAGCTCACTGTCAACCCTATAATTAGTACATCCATTATGTGATTAACTTTAGATATCCCGTGACTCCTCACTGGGATTACACTGGCCAAGGTTTTGCTAAATTAATCACAAGACATTATCTCCTGTTTGCAGGAGGGGTCAATTCCATCTCGACTCACAACTGACTACGCAAGTACTTGACTGCACCCAGTGACCTTCCGTCACTGAATTAGAAATTTAGGTAGTCCGGTACCAAAGTACAATGAGTTGCTTGCTAGTCACAGGTTGCGATCTCAGGTCAGAGGGCCAAACTTATACCCATATCCACTCGGAATATCTCTTGATAGTAGAGCATTCCGGAAGTGGTCACGTTCAGTGAAATGTACTCCTACACTTCACTTGTATGGCATACCAGTATCTCCACACTCCTTGGTTAAGAGGACAACCAACGTATATGTCACACAACGACCTAATCTCGATAATGTTGTCGTCCTAGTAACAACATATCATTTGGTCGCGAACAAGTTTAAGGACTCAAAGATAAATCCTCCTTTATCATAACATAAGTCCTAAGGACTTCATCATATAAGAGTTTATTTGAAGATGAAATGATGAATAATGCCAAATAATACTTTATTAATTTATCAATTCATTTACAAAATTCAATCATCAATATGCTGACAATTGACATTTAGGATACAATTCCCAACAACTCCCACTTAGCCTAAAGCCAATCGGCACAGTATCTAATACCCATCTTCGACTTGTATTCGTTGAACTCTTTGATGCCGAGGACTTTGGTAAATGGGTCAGCCATATTTTCTTTTGTTTCAATTTTCTGTAGAATCCGCCACTGTGTGCTGCTTGGAACTCTTCCAGCAGATAGCACCACCCTTAAGAGTGAAGATATATCCCGACACGCTCTTGCTATCATCTTGATCTGACTGAAAACTTGAATCGGTATATCCCTCAAGTTTTAAGTCAGAATCACCGTAGACAAGCAACTGATTTTTAGTATTTCTCAAATACTTAAGGATGGTTTTTACAACCTTCCAGTGGTTGCTATCTGGATCGGACTGGTATCTGCTCACTACTCCTAGTGAGTATGTGGTGTGCTGTCGCAGGCAACCAAAAATAAAACCTATACTTCTAAAAATATATATGTAGTAGTGCGAGTAAGGATCGTTCCCACGGAGAGTATCTAGCCTAGTTTTATGCAACTTGAACAAGGATGGAGGGGGAGGGGTTTGAGTATAATAAAAATAATAAAACAACTAAAGAAGAATTCAGATTTAAGTATTGAAATCAATCAAAAGAACAAATCTTGGTCTAAGTCAACATCTACCATCGAAATTTTACAACTGATCATTGATGCAAAGATATCAATTTGCACTTTGAATGTCCACCGATAGAAATATTTTTCTATCTCTTCTTAGTTGTAGTTAATTAAAAACAAGCGATCTAATTAACCCTAACTACTAAACAACCCAAGACAAGCGCTAAAGGTTTAATCTAGTAGCAGCCTTAAGAGTTAGAGAGATCGATAAAACTAAACAACACAAACACAAGCGGTTGCATTTGATTTAGCCGAGTATTCTTCCTAAGATCTAAAAATTTCTGACGCAGCAAATTATTAGATCTTAGTTGCTTCACAGATTAGAGGAATCAAACAATTACGGATTTGATATCTAACCTAGCAGTAGATTGCAACGAATAATAAACTAGTAGGCCTCCTAGTCATTAAACGAAAATAATCATGAAAATATGCACAGAAGGACATTCGACATCAAAGCATGAATTGAACAATGAAAACAAATTCAGATCTCACAGTTTTATTGATTCCGAGGCTTCTGTTTTCTTAGACCAATAAAAGCTTTAGCCACGCAGAGCCATGGATGCAAACTTCCAAGGAGAAAAGAGAAAGAGGAGTCCTCCAAGAGAAAAGAGAAAGAGCCCCCTTTGCAGCCCCCTTTCTTTCACCTTTATCCCTTCCAAAAAAATCTCCTAACAAATATTCAAATCTGACTAATTACGAAAAATAAAATAAAGTCCTAATATAACTGGGAAAGTGGTGTTTCCAGCTGGGATTTTCGTGCATCAAATCTGGAAACTTCTGAAAATTGACCGAGTCAAATCCACATATTGCAGGCTAAGGACGTGCAGCAACTTTGAGACCAATTTTGACCTTGATAACGTTAGTATCTATCAAAACTTAAAACATGAAAGTTGTAGAGCGTTTTCTTGGCATTCCACAGCATCTTGAATCATCACAATCAGAGCTCGGATGAGAAAGTTATGCTTAGATTACGAAGCAATATTGAAACTATCCAAAATCATCCAATTAGCTTCGTTTTTTACTTAACGCTTCCATTTGCATCCTAAATCAAAATATAAGAATAATGAGTACATTTAGGCATAAAATAAGTATACAAGACTAAACATTAAGAAAGAAAAATATGACATTTTGTATTCTCATCAGTATGCCACGTCTGGTCTAGTACATATCATGGCATACATTATAGATCCCACTGTCGAAGCATATGGAATTCTATCCATACTCTCTCTTTCTTGAGGGGTTATCGGACAATCCCTTTTAGAGAGATTAATTCCATGGCCCATCGAAAGATAGCTTTTCATAGAATTAATCATACTGAACCTCTTCAGTATAGTATCAATGTATGTGGATTGGGATGATCCAAGTAATCTTCTAGATCTATCTCTATATATCTTCATCCCTAGGATGTAAGATGCTTCTCCCAAATCCTTCATGGCAAATTGAGATGATAGCCAAACCTTTATTCCTTGTAATGCAGGAATGTCATTTCCGATTAAAAGAATGTCATCCACATACAAAACAAGAAATATGATAACTGAACTATTTGCCCATTTATAAATGTAAGGTTCCTTTTCATTCTTAATGAAGCCATATGTTTTGATTACCTTATCAAAACGTATATTCCAACTCCGTGAAGCTTGTTTTAATCCATAAATGAATTTTTGAAGCTTGCACACTTTAGACTCATCTGCAGATGTAAAATCTTCAGGTTGTATCATATACACTTCCTCTTCTAAATCTCCATTTAGAAATGCGGTCTTTACATCAATTTGCCAGATTTCATAGTCTAAATGTGCTGCTATCGCAAGCACAATCCGAATGGACCTGAGCATTGCCACAGGAGAAAACGTCTTGTCATAGTCAATACCATAACATTGACGATAACCCTTGGCAACCAGACGGGCTTTACAGGTCTCTACCTTTCCGTCTGTGCCCCGTTTCCTTTTGAATATCGACTTACACCCTATGGGTTTAATTCCTTCGGGTGGGTCAACTAATGTCCAAACATCATTGACCTTCATGGATTCCATTTCGGATTGCATGGCTCCAAGCCATTTATCAGAGTCATACCTCTGCATTGCATCCATATATATGATCGGATCCTCATCATTTTCATCAAGTTCGATAGGATCCCCATCCCGGACCAAGAAACCGTAGTATCTGTCCTGCTGATGTGGTACTCTACCCGATCGCCTTAATGGTGCATCTAATATGGGTTCTGGATCTGATCTAATCAAATCCGACTCAACTGGTTTAGTAGATGGTGTCGGATCTTCTACATGTTGAACTTCCTTAAGCTCAACATTAGAGCTTTTAGTTCCTTCACTAAGAAATTTTTTCTCTAAGAAAACAGCTCTATTGCTTACGAACAACTTTTGTTCTTCAGCAAAGTAGAAGTAACATCCTTTAGTTTCTTTAGGATAACCAACAAAGAAACATTTGTCAGACTTGGGTTCAAGTTTGTCTGTTTTCAAATGTTTGACGTACGCTGGACACCCCCAAACCCTAAGGTGAGAGAGCATCGGCTTACGTCCAGTCCACATCTCATGTGGTGTTTTATTTACAGACTTACTTGGAACCTTATTTAGAATGTAGCAGACTGACTCAAGTGCATATCTCCAAAAGGATATGGGCAGACTCGCAAACCCCATCATGGATCGAACCATGTCTAACAGAGTTCGATTTCTTCTTTCTGATACACCGTTATACTGTGGTATACCAGGAGGAGTCCATTGGGAGAGAATCCCATTCTCTCCTAAATATGTCAAAAACTCATTGGAAAGGTATTCGCCTCCTCGATCTGATCGAAGAGTTTTAATACTCTTTTCAGTTTGTTTTTCTACTTCATTACGATACAATTTGAACATTTCAAATGCTTCAGATTTATGTCTCATTAAATAGACATAACCATACCTAGAAAGGTCGTCTGTAAACGTAATGAAATATGAATACCCACCTTTAGCATCTGTGCTCATTGGTCCACATACATCAGAATGTACAAGAATCAATAAATCACTGGCTCGTTCACCTTTTTTGGTAAAAGGTGATTTGGTCATCTTACCAAGAAGACATGACTCACAGGTTGTCAATGATTCACAATCATTAACATTGAGGATTCCCTCTTTACTTAACATGTTCATCCTGTTCTTGTTAATATGACCTAGCTTATGATGCCAAAGGTAGACATCCATGACATTATCTATTCTAGGACGCTTACTTGATGTGTACATTACATTAACAGGTTGTGATAACAAGTAGATGCCATTGCTCAATTGTCCATTCATTACAGTAACACCATTCATAATGATATCACAAGAACATTTCTTTATTGAAATTTCATAGTCGTTCATGGCCAAAAGGTCTACGGAAATTATATTCAATAAGAACGTAGGACAATAGTGACAATCACTCAAGACAACTACATGAGAATTGAAAACAAGTTTGAGATTTTCTAAAGCTAGAACTGGAACAGATCTTCCATCTCCAACATTCAGGAATCTCTCGCTGTTTTCAAATCTCTCATTGACCTGAAGTTCTTGCAACGAATTGCATATATTAAACGGACTTCCAGTATCTAATACCCAGGTCGAATTATCACATATAGAGAAATTACAAGGTGTTATTATATAAATACCTTGATCAGCAACTGATTGCCCTTTTCTCTTGCTTAGCCTGTTTGGGTCAAGTGAGGTAAGGTACTGAGGACAATTCCTCTTTCAATGCTCCTGCTTCTTACAATAGAAGCATTCTGCCAGATTGTGGTCAGCCTTAATCTTTTTGGTCTGACTTGGCTTAGCACGTTGCACATTTTTCTTTTGATTCTTATTTTTCTTCTTTCCTTTCTTAAAGGTACCACGACCTCTGGACGAACCTCCCACTAAATTCACCGACCCTTTAGGAGTTGGTGATCCTTCTCAAAAGTTTGTAGTAAACCCAACAATTGGTGATAATTTACTACCAGTTTCGTCATACGAAAGTTGGTGAGAAATGGGCAGTACGAACTAGGAAGAGAATTCAGTATGGCATCCTTCCCCAATTGATCATGTAGGGAAGATCCGAAAGTGCCTAGGCGCTCGATTAACTCAATCATGTATAATAGATGATCGGTCACCGAAGCCCCATCCTTCATACGTGCGCTGAAAATAGCATAATTAGTCTTGTGCCTTTCAACATCATCAGGAATACCGAAAGATTCATTCAACACTTGAATGATGTCTTCCGGCTGCGCATTCTCAAAATGCCTACTAAACTCATCATTCATTGCAGCGAGCATAATGCAACGGACAGTGATATGATCACTGAGCCACTTCTGATAAGTGTCTCTGACTGTACCCCGTGCATTAGCAGCGGGCTGCTCAGGTGCCGGATCTGTTATCACATAAAGGATCCATTCATGCTCTAGCACAATTTTCAGTTTTCTATACCAATTATTGAAGTTGGGACCTGTCAACTTGTCATTATCCAATAATGAGCGAAGTGACAAATTAATGGCCATTTCTGTATAAAAGAAAATTTGGTTATTAGTATATGAATTGACTAAACATATTAGACTTGGACTTTAGTCTAAAGGTACTCACACTATTTTATACAAATTGGTAGCCTCTACCTCCAATTCGAAAAATTACTCCTAATTCTTTAGTGGGCACTAGAACCCAATAGATCGCATATAGGCCCGAGTGTGGCTCGGCTAACCCATATGCACCTATTGGTAGGTTCTTGTTAGATGTATGCCCTAGAAGCCAATCTGGCTGACACATTATTAATTCTAGGGACATAATTTTGTACTTGACTATTTATTATTGAATAAATAAAAGGCATCTTTTCATTCATATTGTTTATGTGTCTATGAATCGTCCAAGGAATTAATAAGATGATGATACATATTCTCAAGAGTTGAGAATTTGAGCCATGTATCATTGGTGATTAATTTCTAAATGCTCCTGATCAATGGATCATCACGAGGACGGTGATCGATCCGATCAGTGCACAGATCACTTTCCCTCTGGATGGACGAGACTTGAGTCCACAGTGTAGTGACACTGAAGTGATAGTGCAGGTGCTTGTTAGAGAACAAGGGTACTGAGCGTGACCAAGACAAGAAGTCACTTGGATGTCTATCCACTCGTCAGTGACTTGCTTGATGTTGCAGTAGTGTGACTGGTCCTTTGACCTGCGGTGCTTCGGCTACTCACAGTGAGGTTATTGTAGTTTGACTGCACACATACATGGTCTCTAGCCATATGGGTCCATGCAGTGTAGATTGGCTGCAGTAGGTTCACTGTAGGAGTAGGGTATGCACCTACAAGGAATCTATCGACCTTGATAGAAGAGGAGAGATCCTATGTGATTTGTTAGACTGAGTTTTAAGACCTTGGCCAGGGCAGTAATATAAAGTGGAGAAAGAGTTTTTCACTATCGAACTCGAGTCGAATAAATCTTGACATATGACAGACGATGGGGTTTGACGAGTTGTCCATGACCTCCGTCCTGTAGGGATCCACGATAGTAGGACTGTATCACATGTTAACTGCACCTAGAGGTTCATCATTCCATTCTGCTGGGTAGCCACTACATGCTGCTAGGTGTCACTGGTGGATGGTGGGACTCACAGGGATTATCTCGATGATCGATAAACCCTAATGAGTAGAGTTGGAATCGTTCCAACCCATTGAAAGGAGTTTTCAATGATATAGTGATAGAGATCACAATATATCTCACTACCAGTTAGAATAGAACCTATGGGGTCACACACACTAGAAGTATTGACCGATCCGATGGTTGAAAAGTGATTATGAATCACGAGTAATCAATTTGATTGATAAGAAGTTGAAGAAGGAACAAAGGGAATTAATTAATTGGACTTGAAACAAGAGTCCTACTTCGGGTAGGATTCCTAGAGTCCTAATTGGATTAGGACTGGGAATCCTAGTTGGAGTAGGACTGGGATTCCTACTTGGAATATGATTCCTACAATCCTAATGAGATTAGGAATTTTGAATTAAAATTGGATTCCTACTTGGAGTAGGATTCCTAGAAATCCTAATTGGATTAGGACTTCGGATTCAAATAGAGTCCTAATTGGATTAGGACTAAAATTAAATACATCCTAATTGGATTAGGATTCCTTAAGTCTAAATTAATTATTAATCTAATGAATCAACATGACTCCTAATTGGATTAGGATTGAAGAGTTCAATTGAGTCATGGTTCACTCAAGTCCTAATTGGATTAGGACTAGCATAGATTGAACCCAAAATTGGCTAATCCTAATTAGATTAGGATTAAACCATGAGAGAGGCACCTAATCCTCTTTGGAAGAGGATTAGGTTAACCAAGTAAGAGGGGCATCAGCCCCTCTCCACTTGGCTAGGGCGACATGAAGAGAGGGGGCCGGCGCCCCCTCTTTGGCAAGTTGTCTTGGAGCTCCTAATTGTTAGGAGCTCCACTCCCTTTAAAAGGAGGCTAGGGCCGGCGCCCTAGAGGAATGAATCCCTCTCCTTGCAGCCGTGGCCTCCTCCTCTTCCTCCTTGGTCTTCAACCGAAAGCAAGGGAGCAAGAAAGATCTCTTGGCGGTCCTCTTCTTCCTCCTTCGTTTGGGATTCGACGCAAGGGAAAGCAAAGGCTGCATCTAGCCTTCTTGTTCTTCTTCAAGATCCCTTCTTCTTCCTCCTCCACTCAAGCACAATCAAGGGTTGATTGAAAGAGAGGAGATCAGCCATCAAAAGCTATCTCTGCAAGGGAGCTAGCACCCCGGTGAGATAGAGAGCTTGGATCGGTTCCTGCTTCGTGTGGATACCCGTAGAGGCCGGACGTTTGAACGGCTTCAAGCGAACCCTCTTCCAAAACCACGAATTCAGATTTGCGGTGATCATCTACCCGCACAAGGTGAAGATTTGATCTTCCTATTTTTTTTAAAAGTTTTAATTCTTACCTAATTACGAAAGGTCTCGAAACAACGTTCATGCGATGAACGTCGATCCCGCACATGCCTCTTCCGCTGCCATCTGATTTAATTTTTGAAATATCAGCGGCATGGGCGGGTTCCCAACAGTGGTATCAGAGCCTAGGCTTCGTAGATTAAGGTAAGAATTAAATATTTAAAGGCTTATTAGATCTGAAAATTGATTGATCATGCATGCTGAAAAATTCTGCATGCAGATTTTTCAGGGGTGCTGATTTTTTGCATGCTGATTTTTATGCGATAAAAAGATGATTCTAATTGCATTGTTAATGGGATTACAAAGTTTAGAATCATGATTAGCATGATCAGCGACCTATGTCATGATATAATCAGTTAGTTTTCAGATCTGAAAATTATAATTGTTGCATACGGTGATGATCATAGGATTCAACCCCTTTTGGTATCAAATGTAATGACCTGCGATGTGATCTGCAATGTCATGTAATTTTTCAGATGCTTGCATGCATCTTATTTGATATTTTGAGAGGCCTGCGTGCCTCCTAAAAGGAGATGTAAATTATTTTTATTTTTATTTTACATCTGGTTGTATTTCTGTGATGTGATGTACATCAACGATCAAGTTGAAGCAAAGGCATGAGATGAAAGGTGATCTAAGCGGTTGATGGCGATGGGATCAAGAGTTGATCAAGGATCGAATCAAGGAGGCTTGGAACCAATTCAAGAGTTGAAGACCACTTGATCGATTGATGTGCATGTGCTTGTAATACGACCTAATTAGAATCCATGATCATCACCTAGTTAAAGTTTAGCTTTAATTTGATGCTGCGATTATAACTGCCTGTGATGTACCGTTTGCATGTGATGTGAATGCGAGTCGGATAGATAGGTTTACATGTGATGTATCAAACCCAATTGAGACCTAAATCAAAACCTCCTCAATCAAGTCGAGGGTGAACCGACATGAGCAAGTCATATTAGATTAATTGATCTAATTGGTGTCTAGGAAAGCATGAAAGGTGGTTACTTAATTAGGACCTTACTCACTGAGTAAGGGGAGCCTCCCACCTGCTTACCTGGCCAATTGTTCGATTACCTCTTATGAAGGGCTCAAGTTGCAAACACTAAGACCTGATTAATCAATATTAAGTCAATAGGTCTTCCACTGTAGTAGAGCTGCTAAGGCCTTTCTGATGTTGATTTGTCTCGGCTGGACACAGTGGTCAAGTTGCATCGGAGGGCTGGACCTCTCTATAGACATGAGATGTTGTAGGGTAAAGGTGGGGTTGGGCACCAATAACTGTTAGGTAAGGACCCAATGACGACTTTATTCCTACGGTTATACGGTGGGTCTGACTTAACTAAGAAATGGGACCAATAACTGTTAGGTGAGGTCTTCATGGCTTAGAGACCAAGTTACACTGCAACATGCTTGAGAAGCATTGTACAAGAGTTGTACACTCATCCATCTATGTGTCACCAATAACTGTTAGGTGAGGTGGCATGTAAATTGGTGGGACCGCAGTACCCATTAGAAACCCTAGTCATGTGGGATTTCCGTTTTCCTACCAGGGGAGTGTAAGTGATTCGAGAAAATAGTGGGAGTTACATTTGTTCTAAAAGACCTTAGAACAGATTAGGATCAAGTACAAAAGTCTAACTAGAATCTTTACTCTCTGCAGATACAATGTCAGCTTCAAACCCTTTGACCCGTATTCTTGAGACCAACCGACTGACCGGAACCAATTACAAAGACTGGCTTAGAAATCTCAAAATTGTTTTGGACTGTGAGAAAATAGGCTACATACTCGATTCAGATATCCCTACACTACCAACACGTCCTACTGATGTTCAGCGTGAGATGCATAAAAAGTGGTTGGATGATGACATTAGAGTAAAATGCTATATGATGGCATCCATGTCTAATGAACTCCAATGCCAGCATGAAAATATGAAGACTGCTAGGGACATACTGGCACACCTGCAAGAGTTGTATGGTGAGCAGAGTCGCACAGCTCGTTTTGAAGTGTCCAAGAGGCTTTTCAAAACGAAGATGCGCGAGGGGCAGTCTGTCCATGATCACGGTCTAACCATGATCAAGGACCTAGAGGAGCTTGAGAAGCTCGGTATGGACATGCACAAGGAATTACAAGTGGATTTGATCCTACAGTCACTTCCTGATTCATTTGGTCAGTTTATAGTAAACTACCACATGAATAAGATTGAATGCACTAAGACTGAACTCATAAACATGTTGGTAACTGCTGAGGGAGCCTTGAAAGGTTCAAGGGGCAATGTCCTTGCTGCTGAGTTGACTTCTGGTTCCAAGAGAAAGTCTACTTGGAAGAAAAAGAAGCCTGCTAAGAAGCAGAAGAAAGACAAAAAGCCTAAGAAGGAAGTTCATAAGAAAAGGGCTGATGACAAAGGAAAATGTTTCCACTGCAACGTCAACGGCCACTGGAAAAGGAACTGCCCTTCATACCTCGAGAGCCTGAAGAACCAAAAAGACACACCTTCTGAAGGTATGTTAGACTTGCTCGTGATTGAAACTAACCTTACAGTTTCTTCTACTTCTAGTTGGGTTATAGATTCTGGTTCTAGTGCTCATTTGTGCACTACTATGCAGGGTCTAAAGGAAAGTAGGAGGCTGGCGGAAGGTGCAGTGACCCTTCGGGTTGGCAACGGGGCAAGAGTTGCTGCTGTAGCTGTGGGCACCTACCCTCTGCGATTACCGTCTGGATTTAGTTTATTGCTTAGAGACTGTTATTATGTCCCTGCTGCTAGCAGGAATTTGATTTCTGTTTCGTGTTTAGCACAGGATGGTCATGTTTTGACCTTTGACAAAGACTGCTGTTCTATTTATTTCAGAAATAAATTAGTTGCACGTGGTTTCATGATTGATAGTCTCTATCACTTGCATATTGATGTGTCTGTGAATGTGTCTGAGCAAGTAGTGAGTGCCATAGGATCTAAAAGATCCAGAGATGAGATAAACCAGAAGTATTTGTGGCACCTCAGGCTTGGCCATATTGGAGAGGACAGAATGAACAAAATGGAGAAAGATGGGCTTCTTGGCCCATTGACTTCCGAGTCATATCTAGTTTGTGAGTCCTGTCTTCAAGGAAAAATGGCTAGATTACCCTTTGTAGGACATGGGGAGAGGACCACTGAAATACTTACCCTGGTACACACTGATGTGTGTGGCCCATTCGATGTGCTAGCCAGGGGTCGTTATTCATACTTCATTACCTTTACCGATGACTATTCACGATATGGGTATGTGTATCTTATGAGATATAAATCTGAGTCTTTTGAAAAGTTCAAAGAGTTCAGAAATGAAGTAGAAAAACAGACTGGAAAAATCCTTAAGATTCTTCGATCAGATCGAGGAGGAGAATACCTTAGTGGGGAATTCCGGGATTATCTCAAGAAAAATGGCATAGTCTCACAATGGACACCTCCGGGTACACCTCAACTCAACCGGGTGTCAGAAAGGAGGAATCGGACTCTATTGGATATGGTCCGATCCATGATGAGCTTCACTGATCTACCTATGTTTCTTTGGGGAGATGCCTTATTATCCGCAATTTATTTATTGAATAGAGTTCCCTCTAAATCCGTTCCTACCACACCGTATGAGATATGGCATGGTAAGAAGCCGAGTCTTGGTCATCTCAAGATTTGGGGATGTCCGGCCCACGTCAAGCGACTACAGGCGGACAAGTTAGAGCCTAGGACCATAAGTGCTCGTTTCATTGGATATCCTAAAGAGTCATTAGGATACAATTTTTACATCTCAGAGGATCACAATGTGTTTGTGAGCCGACATGCCGTCTTTCTGGAAAACCAGTTTATCCTTGATAGAGGCAGTGGGAGAAAAATTGAGCTTGAAGAGAGAGTCTCTGAAAAGCAACGAGTCATGGATCCTATAGAACCTATTCATACAGAGCCAGTACACGTAGTACCTCCTCCACCTCGTAGATCTAGTAGGGTCTCCCATCCTCCCGAAAGATACTTAGGTATACTAGTAGAGGACACCGAGAAAATGTTCCTCATGGGAGATAGGGAACATGTACAGGATCCCAATACCTACGACGAGGCGATATCTGATATCGATTCCGAGAAATGGCTGGAAGCCATGAAGTCAGAGATAGACTCCATGTATTCCAACCAAGTCTGGACCTTAGTAGATCCACCAGAAGGTATAGTACCTATTGGATGTAAATGGATCTATAAAAGGAAGATAGGTTCGGATGGAAAGGTAGAGACCTATAAGGCAAGGCTAGTAGCGAAAGGGTATAGTCAGCGCGAAGGCATTGACTATCAGGAGACCTTTTCACCTGTAGCCATGCTGAAATCCATTCGAATATTGCTTGCCATTGCAGCATTTCATGATTATGAAATATGGCAGATGGATGTGAAAACTGCTTTCCTGAATGGATATCTTGATGAAGATATCTATATGGAGCAGCCTTTAGGTTTCACTTCCAGTGATGGTGATCACAAGGTTTGCAAGCTGCAAAGGTCCATCTATGGACTAAAGCAAGCATCTCGGAGTTGGAATACTCGTTTTAATGATGCAATCAAATCGTTTGAGTTCATCAAGAACGAAGAGGAACCATGTGTTTACAAGAAGGTTAGTGGGAGTGCTGTCGTGTTCCTCGTACTGTACGTGGATGACATCCTCCTGATAGGAAATGATATTCCTATGCTAACCTCGGTCAAGGTCTGGTTATCAAAAGAGTTCTCCATGAAAGACCTTGGGGAAGCATCCTACATTTTGGGGATAAAGGTCTATAGGGATAGATCTAAAAGGATGCTTGGCCTATCACAAAAGATGTACATAGAGGAGGTACTGAAGAGGTTCAGTATGGAAAACTCCAAGAGGGGTCTATTACCCCTTAGGCATGGGATTCATCTCTCCAAAAAGATGTGCCCCAACACATCTGAAGAGCTTCAACGCATGAGCAGGATTCCTTATGCTTCTGCAATAGGAAGCCTCATGTATGCCATGCTGTGTACACGACCTGATATAGCCCTTGCTGTGAGTGTCACTAGCAAATATCAGTCGAATCCAGGTGAAGAGCACTGGACAGCTGTGAAGAACATTCTTAAGTACTTAAGAAGAACTAAAGATTTGTTCTTGGTCTTTGGAGGAGCATCGGAGTTAAAGGTAGAAGGATACACAGATTCAGACTTTATGACTGATATTGATGATAGAAAGTCTACATCTGGATATGTGTTCTTGTGCAATGGTGGTACGGTAAATTGGAAGAGTTCCAAACAACCGATCATTGCTGATTCTACCATGGAAGCTGAGTATATCGCCGCCTCTGAAGCTGCAAAGGAAGCCTTCTGGTTCAAGAAATTCATTGCAGAGCTAAATGTAATGCCATCAGATGCCATTACACTCTACTGCGATAATAATGGCGCCATAGCTCTCGCTAAGGAGCCATGGTCTCATCAGAAGTCCAAGCACATAGAGCGGCGCTTCCATCTCATACGCGACTATGTTGAGAAGAAATGCAGAGAGTAGACTCCGCGGATAACGTGGCAGACCCGTTCACTAAGCAGCTAAATCAGCAAAAAACTGAAGCCCACCTTGAGAAGATGGGGCTTAGATATATGACTGATTGGCTTTAGTGCAAGTGGGAGATTGTTAGATGTATGCCCTAGAAGCCAATCTGGCTGACACATTATTAATTCTAGGGACATAATTTTGTACTTGACTATTTATTATTGAATAAATAAAAGGCATCTTTTCATTCATATTGTTTATGTGTCTATGAATCGTCCAAGAAATTAATAAGATGATGATACATATTCTCAAGAGTTGAGAATTTGAGCCATGTATCATTGGTGATTAATTTCTAAATGCTCCTGATCAATGGATCATCACGAGGACGGTGATCGATCCGATCAGTGCACAGATCACTTTTCCTCTGGATGGACGAGACTTGAGTCCACAGTGTAGTGACACTGAAGTGATAGTGCAGGTGCTTGTTAGAGAACAAGGGTACTGAGCGTGACCAAGACAAGAAGTCACTTGGATGTCTATCCACTCGTCAGTGACTTGCTTGATGTTGCAGTAGTGTGACTGGTCCTTTGACCTGCGGTGCTTCGGCTACTCACAGTGAGGTTATTGTAGTTTGACTGCACACATACATGGTCTCTAGCCATATGGGTCCATGCAGTGTAGATTGGCTGCAGTAGGTTCACTGTAGGAGTAGGGTATGCACCTACAAGGAATCTATCGACCTTGATAGAAGAGGAGAGATCCTATGTGATTTGTTAGACTGAGTTCTAAGACCTTGGCCAGGGCAGTAATATAAAGTGGAGAAAGAGTTTTCCACTATCGAACTCGAGTCGAATAAATCTTGACATATGACAGACGATGGGGTTTGACGAGTTGTCCATGACCTCCGTCCTGTAGGGATCCACGATAGTAGGACTGTATCACATGTTAACTGCACCTAGAGGTTCATCATTCCATTCTGCTGGGTAGCCACTACATGCTGCTAGGTGTCACTGGTGGATGGTGGGACTCACAGGGATTATCTCGATGATCGATAAACCCTAATGAGTAGAGTTGGAATCGTTCCAACCCATTGAAAGGAGTTTTCAATGATATAGTGATAGAGATCACAATATATCTCACTACCAGTCAGAATAGAACCTATGGGGTCACACACACTAGAAGTATTAACCGATCCGATGGTTGAAAAGTGATTATGAATCACGAGTAATCAATTTGATTGATAAGAAGTTGAAGAAGGAACAAAGGGAATTAATTAATTGGACTTGAAACAAGAGTCCTACTTCGGGTAGGATTCCTAGAGTCCTAATTGGATTAGGACTGGGAATCCTAGTTGGAGTAGGACTGGGATTCCTACTTGGAATAGGATTCCTACAATCCTAATGAGATTAGGAATTTTGAATTAAAATTGGATTCCTACTTGGAGTAGGATTCCTAGAAATCCTAATTGGATTAGGACTTCGGATTCAAATAGAGTCCTAATTGGATTAGGACTAAAATTAAATACATCCTAATTGGATTAGGATTCCTTAAGTCTAAATTAATTATTAATCTAATGAATCAACATGACTCCTAATTGGATTAGGATTGAAGAGTTCAATTGAGTCATGGTTCACTCAAGTCCTAATTGGATTAGGACTAGCATAGATTGAACCCAAAATTGGCTAATCCTAATTAGATTAGGATTAAACCATGAGAGAGGCACCTAATCCTCTTTGGAAGAGGATTAGGTTAACCAAGTAAGAGGGGCATCAGCCCCTCTCCACTTGGCTAGGGCGACATGAAGAGAGGGGGCCGGCGCCCCCTCTTTGGCAAGTTGTCTTGGAGCTCCTAATTGTTAGGAGCTCCACTCCCTTTAAAAGGAGGCTAGGGCCGGCGCCCTAGAGGAATGAATCCCTCTCCTTGCAGCCGTGGCCTCCTCCTCTTCCTCCTTGGTCTTCAACCGAAAGCAAGGGAGCAAGAAAGATCTCTTGGCGGTCCTCTTCTTCCTCCTTCGTTTGGGATTCGACGCAAGGGAAAGCAAAGGCTGCATCTAGCCTTCTTGTTCTTCTTCAAGATCCCTTCTTCTTCCTCCTCCACTCAAGCACAATCAAGGGTTGATTGAAAGAGAGGAGATCAGCCATCAAAAGCTATCTCTGCAAGGGAGCTAGCACCCCGGTGAGATAGAGAGCTTGGATCGGTTCCTGCTTCGTGTGGATACCCGTAGAGGCCGGACGTTTGAACGGCTTCAAGCGAACCCTCTTCCAAAATCACGAATTCAGATTTGCGGTGATCATCTACCCGCGCAAGGTGAAGATTTGATCTTCCTATTAGTTTTAAAAGTTTTAATTCTTACCTAATTACGAAAGGTCTCGAAACAACGTTCATGCGATGAACGTCGATCCCGCACATGCCTCTTCCGCTGCCATCTGATTTAATTTTTGAAATATCAGCGGCATGGGCGGGTTCCCAACAGTTCTAAACCAGTTGCTTCACCAAGCAACTTCTAGTGATAATTTTGCCCTAGGTTCTTCGGCAGGCGTGTGACGCCTCCACCGAATACCCTAGTCAGGTCCAACCATTAAATGATAGGGTTAAGTCTAATCAACTAATAGACGACCAAGCCCGAGTGTGGCTCGGCTCACCTGACCGCCTATTGAAGGTACACTTAACTCATCATATATTGAATGACAATTCCAATGCTTGATAAGTACCAGGCGTGTCGCGCCTCCAATAATTATCAAAATATTGGACCCATTATCACCCAACTTAATGGGAGGCTATGACCTAGTTATCCCCATAATCATTTCATTTTAAGGACCTAATAATTTTAGAGGATTTCTTAATTAGATAGATAAGAAGATCCGGTTAGTCTAATTTCTCCCACTGACTTCACCAAATCAGATTAGACTCAAACCGGTTAAGGAGGCACCTAAATCAGTCAAACTGATTTTTCTTATAGGCATGGGCTAACTCGAATCATTAAGTGATCCAATCAAAATGTGATTGACCATGTCGGCCAGATAAGTGAGATCAGTGGAAGGGATATGCCATTAACTCGACAAAGACGAATCAGTGCGAGTAGCTCCCAATTAAAAACCACCGGTCAAAACTGCCAAACTTACCTTAGACACCGACTGGTTAATCAATTTTGATTTGATTACTCAAATGACTCGGGCTACACCTCTGAGCCTAAATCAAGTTCCATCTTGGTCTAATCAAAGACATGGACTTGATCCATCTACAACTATTGTAAATTGACCTAGAATTTTCTTGACCTAATCTAATTACTACTTAATTAGATTTGATCAATTAATTCTATTTGTTCATGTATGATTCTAACCTTAGGTCTAACCCAATCCTAGAAACTTGATTCAAGCTAACCCATATGCCCAAATAATTATGCAATGTCAATTAATTGAGTTACAATTCTATTTCATAACACTTAATTCTCAATTAAGTTTAGACTTATGAAAGTTTTGATCATTGCATATTTCTTTTTAATTACATATTAATTACAATCTTTCAGTTCTTAAAACATATTTTAAGATCTGAGTTTTTGTAATTAATCACATATAATCAGATTTAATTCATGTTTAAGTCATTATTTTAATGTTCATGCATCACATATACATAACAACATGAATTAATACAAACAACATATATCTTATGTATTTGTTTTTTTACTTTTATTTTCAGATCTAATTTGTTTAAAATCAGAGATCATATGAATCATAAATTTTATTTAGATCTAATCTAAACAATATTATGATTTCAGATTTATTTATGTTACAAATCTTAACACAAGCATGCATCATATGCATTCAAAATTTCAGATCTAGTTAATCATGCATAATCAGCAATTAAATCAATCATAAAAAAATACTTTAGATCTAATCTAAGCATGCTCATAATTTTAGATTTAATTGCAAAAATTAAAACATAAAAGTTTAAACATGAACCTTGCTCTGATACCACTGAAAGTGAATCCTAGGTTCTTCGGTGTTAAGCATGCTGATTTTTTTTTTTTAAAAAAAAAATCATGGCTGAACCTGATCGGATTGCCTATGTACCCCTTCATAAAGGGGATCAAGCCATACGTAGTTCTTTTTAAGTTTTAAAACGCAGCGGCAAAATCGAATCAAACAATTTAATTCATGCATGCTTACAAGATTAAATCTAGAAATCAACACCTTAAGAACACATAGGATTATGCCGGAATCGTTTAAACAATTATGCTAAAACTTTCATGCATGATTAACTATCAGATCTAAAACTTAAAAACTCTATTCCAATTAATCTCCGAATATCCATTGAATGGATTCTGGAGATATCTCCGTGAGGAGCCCCAAAAGAGGGTAAAACCTCGGAGAATCAGACCTAGACTCTGACTCCAAAATAAAATATTGATGTAGGATTAATACCTTTTATGATAAAAGAAACTTTTGGATCTGATCCTTGACTTCGCAGCCACGCACACGAATGGCCTCTATGAGAAGTATACGCGAAGCCCTAGGTAGATCGACTTCTGCGGGAGTGCTAGCTCGCGCAGGAACGTTGCAATGGCTGAAGGTTTTTCCTTCTAAACACTCAACCTTTGATTGTTCTTCAAGGAGATGGAGGATGGATGTGAGAAAGAAGGAGAAGAAGGGATGGAGGCCCTCAAAGAATTTTTTCAGAATTTTTTGAAACCTCTAAATATGGTATATATTGAGCCCAAGGCATGGGGGTCTTTTATAGCCAAAAGACCATCCCATGCCTCACACCTAATTTAGCCAACTAATTTGGCTGATAAAATTCCCAAAAAATTCTGATAGTTTGGTAGCTAAGAGGAGATAAACATATCCAAATTTTGTGCATTTTGGATCCCTAAAAGATAGGAATTCATGCATCCAAAGTTCAGCCACAGACCACCCTATTTCATTCACCATGCAATCCCTACAAATTAGGAAATTCATCTAAATCTTTCTAGAAAGATTTAAGGCACCATTTTTATAGAAAATATATCCCCATGCCTCCTCTCTTCTCATGCAAATTTTTGGCCAAAAATAAAGAGGATAGACATAAAAAATATTGGAGATAAATCAAGGTGTCATTCTTCTCCAAGAAGATAAGGATGGGTTCCTAAAATTTAGAGATTCTTCTCCTTATCTAATTCTGATTATTTGAACTCATAATCCTCATCAAATAAGGTCTTCTAATTGATTTAGATCAAGCCCAATCCAATTGGGTCAAGTCCCATCAATTGGGTCAAGCTCAATCTACTTGGGTTGAACCCAATCCAATTAGGTCAAACCCTCATGCAGCCCAAATTGAATCCTATTCAATTTGGCTCAACCTAAGCCCAATTACTCAATCAAATTGAGTTCATTAGCAATCTAATTGCTAAGTAATCCTCCAATAATTCAATAATTATTTTAATACAATTTTTGCTTTGGATAATTTGTCAATCGAATTGACCAAATTACCCCTGAATGATTCTTAATCATCAATCAGCCATTTGATCAACCTAGAAACTTCTATGCGTGTGACCTCATAGGTTCGAACCTAAGCCAGTAGTATAGGAACGTCTTCCTATACTAATTGATGTGACCATCTAGCAATGGCACTCAACATCCGGATAGGCCGAATATATGCGAAGCAAATATTCTGGAACCCTAGACTATGGTTACTGTATAATTCAATCCCTTTAACTCCTAATACCAGGATGACTTAGAGCTCACTGTCAACCCTATAATTAGTACATCCATTATGTGATTAACTTTAGATATCCCGTGACTCCTCACTGGGATTACCTTGTGTTGCCCAAGATGACAACCCAAGAGGGGGGGTGAATTGGATTTTCTAAAAATTGTGTTTCCTAATTTTTTACTTTAAATTGAATGTAGCGGAATGACAAGATGTTACTTACTTAAGCTCTAGGTAATTATACGTAATGTAGTGACAAACTAAGCTAGAGCAATTATACTATGGCTTTAGGACGCAATTGATCCTAAATTAACTTATAGTTGCATGATCAATTTAATCTATGTGAATTATAAGAATAGAGTGAAAGCTAAGCAAGTTCTAAACAATCTCTTATAATCAATTAGGAAATAAAGCTAGAGATATTACACAGTCAAGTGTGTATGTAAGGCATGAAACGCAAGAAATAAGGCATTACAAATACAAAGATATATAGTGGTTCGGTGCACCCCAGCACCTACATCCACTCCCCAAGACCTCTTGGGAATTTCACTATAATCCCTCAGATTACAGTCGGTTGTTTTACAAGCTCACAACCCAACTTGTTGTTTTGCGAGATCACAACGAACTCGGTCGGTTTTCACAGGCTCACCGACTAGAATCAACCGATTGTTTTCACGGGCTCACAATCCAACCCAGTTGGTTTTTCCAAAGGCTCACCAACCACAACCTTACAACGATTGTTTTCCGGGTTCACAATCAACCCAGTTGGTTTTTCCAAAGGCTCACCAACCACAACCTTACAACGTTGGTTTTTTCCTTTGGCTCACCAACAAACCTTAACCTCTTGATTCAATCCCTTGATTGAATCAAGTTACAAGATATTAAATCAAGAGTTTAAATCAAATACAAGCTTCTCAAATAAGCAAATATAGCAAATATAAACAAGTAAAGTAAAGAGAAGAAGCCCTCAAACAAATTTGTAGATGAAGGAACTCGGCTTCTTCTTTACTTGACCCTCTTCTGATTTTACACGAAGTAGAGTATCACCGAGGCAGCACACGGATGGAGAGGAAGCTTTGGGATTTACTTGGATGCTCTTCTTCTCTCTATTTTACTTTGAATGGCCCTTTTGTGCTTATGGGAGATTTCCCTTGTAATCTCTTTGAAATCTCTTCCCTAAATATTCTCTCTCACTTCCATACCTTCTTCCCTAGCTCTCCTCTTGATTTTATAGCTTTGGATGGCTTGGGAACAAAAATCTAGCCGTTAGAGACAAAAATAGAGCCGTTGGAGTCAAGAAAAAACTAGCCGTTATGCCTTCCAGCGTGCTGGAGTCGACTCGACTGAAGTAGGAGTCGACTCGGCTGAAACAGGAGTCGACCTGTGAATAGTAGTCTGCCGGCATTGTAGCTGGGAGTCGACTCCGCACTGTAGCGCTGAAGTTGGAGTCGACTCGAGATCACTGTAGCGCTGAAAATCAACTCTCTGTCTTTTTGTTTGTTCTCAGTCGGAGTCGACTCGCAGAATTCCGGAGTCGACTCGAGCACTGTTCCTTGAAACTCTAGAGTGCCAGAGTCGACTCGGAACTTCGAGGAGTCGACTCAAGGACTATTCTTTTGAATCTTTTTTTGAATTTGCTCCTCCAACTTGAATCCTTTGAACTTGAAACTTGGGCCAATGAAGTGTAGCTTTCTTCCAACTTTTCTTGAGAGCTTTTGAAGCCTTCTTGTATTTTTCCAACTTGATATGTTCCTCGCAAAACAAATTATCTTTCTTCTTGCAACACAAGCATTAGTAATTATACTTCAAGGTTTTGTGATCATCAAAATTAATCTTTAAATCAATTTTTGGGTCATCAATCTCCCCCTTTTTGATGATGACAAAACTTGGAGTATATGCAATATAAAATATATTGTGTTCTAGAAGTAATGCATAGCTAAGTTGCATGAAGTAGAAATTATATATCTTTAAAATATACTTCATGATAATGCTTTAGATTTAATCTTAACCTAATCAACACATAAAGCATTATGAGCATATACTCAGATATTTCTCCCCCTTTTTGACAACATCAAAAAGGTTGTAAGATAATGAAACATTAAGCACAGAGATAATGGTACTCAAATATTTTTTTCTTTATAGTACTCTGATTTTCAGTTAATGCATGTCAAATTATTGCAAGAATATGAATCATATAACTCAAGGCAATAATGTCAGAATAAGATTAATTAGCATAGATCAGAGCCAATTAAGATGATTTCAGAGCAAATTATGATGAGAGCACATCGAATGTGATTCCAAGGATAGTTTTCAAATCAAGTGTAGGTGGAATCTTTTTCAAGTTAGTTCAAGGAGTATCAAGACTGATATTCAAAGAAGGCACGAATGAAAATCTAACCTCTCTTCAATAATAAGTATGAAAGCTTGTTCATTTAAGATCTTTTGCCCAATATATTAAGTATTTTATCAACATGAGAGCAATTTAATTAATTTTCAGAGTATAAGATCAAAACTTATATACTTGAAAAACATACCATCATGTTGGATCATTAAATATTTAATGACTTCAAAGTTCTTCTATGATAATAAGAGCATTAGGGCACAAATACCAAAATATGGATTCATGCAATTTTTGATACATCTTAGAGCTCTTTTAAAGACTTTCTTTTATTCCTTTAGAGAGAAACACATTTTAATATATATAAAAATAAATTGGCACAGGATTGAAACTCTAAAGAGCAAGCCAATAAGAACTCATTAGTGAATTCCAAAATAGATTTTCTAATAGAGACAGATGAATATTTTTTTTTAAAAAAAATAATTTTCAAAACAGCTGATTTTCTGATTTTAAAATCTATAAATCTTTCATATGTAGCAGCTACTTTTAAATTTGTGTTCACAAGAGATACTCAAGAAAATTCAACATTATTCTCCCTTAGAAAATTCAACACATTATTCTTCCTCTTTTTCATTAAGTTAGAGGCTCTTAAGATCAACTATTTGAATTATGCATAGGATATATTAACCAAATAACAAGCCTCAAGGTGTATCATAAATTCTTTCTCTCTCCTTTAGTTATAGATTTATGTGATGAGTTTCAGCATAGGTTATACTAATGAGAGCATATTTTCATAAAGCTCAAAGTTTGAGATAAGATAATCTCTATAGAACTCAACTCAAGGTATAGGCTTATTATGTAACTAAGGCTAGTAAGTCCATACAAGGAGGTTCATCAAAATCAATCCATAAAATTCAAGGTATGCATCATATGATGGTGGCTTTTGAATAAGATGTAAAATCTTGATATGTCTAAGCTCCCCCCTCAAAAGATGCATTCTTCTTTAATCATCCTTTTCTTTTTGTTGAATTTTAGATTTTAATGATAAGCGTAAATAAAGACAGAAATTCTATGATATCAAGAATGTAGAGTGATCTAGATTTATTCAAAATTATAGCAATCACTCTTTTTAATCTTTCAAGAACAAGTTATGCTTCCTCTTAATCTTTGAGAAAATGTACTGAAATATTAAACAAAAAATAATTCTTTTGAAGCTCAATTTTTTTTAAAAGCAATTACATTTTCTTTCTTTTAAGAGTCATTTGAGTGAGTTAAAATATTTCTAGCTTTAGGAGCATTCACTTTCTTTTAAAGATAGCTTTTTCTTTTAGTGATGGAAGCAACAATCATGCAGAAAGGGATATAGAAGATCATTCAAGTGAATGTTTATAGGATTTAAATTCTTACTTATAGATTCACAGCAAATGTATACATGAAACATAATAAATCTTTTTAATATCAAAATAAAATCATATATTTAGAAACATTTGTTTGCAATCAAGATCATTGAAAAATACATCACTTAAACCAATTTTAGTACATTTTAAAGATAAGAAATGATATGTTTCGGATGCGTATCGGAGCAATCAACCAAGGCATCAAAATTAATTCTGTTTTTTCTTAAGTTAAGATTTTTTATTTAGGAATCATATTGAGTTATTCTTCTGAATGTTGCGATCATTGAAACATATGACTAAGGTTACAAAAATGTAACGATATAAGCATTTTTAAATTAAGTTTAAGAACTTCATAAAGATTCTCAAGAAGGCTTTCAAAGTTGTAATTTGAGATACGTAGCTTCCACATTGTAGCTCATCTTAAATCATTACAATTGAAAACACATATTTCAAACATATTAGAGCATATTTAGAATCTTTGTATTTAATGTTGAGTTTTGGTACAGATTAGAACATTATGTGCCAAAGTTAGGCAAGTTGAAGGATAAAACAAAATCAATTCATTTTTCCTAAATAGAGATATCCTTCTCTTCTCCTTTTTACAAATTTATTCAACTTTCAAAGATAATCGTGAATGATAAAACTGAAATTTCTTTTTAATATTACTTAAAAAAACTTTATGTAGTATTTCAAATATTCAAGCATTGGAACACAAGTTAGTTTGAGGCAAGGGTGAAGCAAAGACTTGTGAGCAAAGTTAAGACATATTCCAAGTTAAGACATATTTCAATCAACTTATCCAAGCATGGAGCATTACAAAATATTGAGAACCCATAATTCAAAATATCATGCCACATGCAAAATATATTATGTGTTAAGTCATGCATTAAAATATTAAGAACAAGCATGTCAAGGATCAAAATTAATTCTTTTCAAATTATCTTTCTTCTTGCAACACAAGCATTAGTAATTATACTTCAAGATTTTGTGATCATCAAAATTAATCTTTAAATCAATTTTTGGGTCATCACCCTGGCTAAGGTTTTGCTAAATTAATCACAAGACATTATCTCCTGTTTGCAAGAGGGGTCAATTCTATCTCGACTCATAATTGACTACGCAAGTACTTGACTGTACCCAGTGACCTTCCATCACTGAATTAGAAATTTAGGTAGTCCGATACCAAAGTACAGTGAGTTGCTTGCTAGTCACAGGTTGCGATCTCAGGTCAGAGGGCCAAACTTATACTCATATCCACTCGGAACATCTCTTGATAGTAGAGCATTCCGAAATTGGTCACGTTCAGTGAAATGTACTCCTACACTTCACCTGTATACATACCAGTGTCTCCACACTCCTTGGTTAAGAGGACAACCAACGTATATGTCACACAATGATCTAATCTCGATAATGTTGTCGTCCTAGTAACAACATATCATTTGGTCGCGAACAAGTTTAAGGACTCAAAGATAAATCCTCCTTTATCATAATATAAGTCCTAAGGACTTCATCATATAAGAGTTCATTTGAAGATGAAATGATGAATAATGCCAAATAATACTTTATTAATTTGTCAATTCATTTACAAAATTCAATCATCAATATGATGACGATTGACATTTAGGATACAATTCCCAACAGCAATGGTATGACTAGTCCTTTGACCTGTAGTGCCTCGGCTATTTGCAGTGAGGTTGCTGTAGGTTAACTGCACATATAGATTATCTCCAGCCATATGGGTTCTTGCGGTGCAGATTGGCTGCAGTAGGTTCAATGTAGAAGTAGGGTGTGCACCTACATGGAATCTATCAATCTTAGTAGATAAGGAGTAGTCCTATGTGATTTATGAGACCGTATTCGAAAGACCTTGGCCGGGGTAATATGTATAGTGAAAAAGAATTTTTCGCTCTCGAACTAAAGTTGAATAAATCTTGACATATGATAGACGATGGGGTTTGACGAGTTATCCATGACCTTTGTCTTGTAGGGATCCACGATAGAAGGACTTTATCATACGATAACTGCACCTAGAGGTTCATCTATTTCATTCTACTGGATTGCTACTACATGCTGTTAGGTGTCACTAGTGGATGGTGAGACTCACAGGAATTATCTTGATGGTTAATGATCCCTGGTGAGATGAGTTGGAATTATTTCAACCCATTAAAAGGAGTTTCAATAATATTGTGACAAGGATCATTTGATTGATTCAATTGGACTAATTGTATTGGACTTGACCTTATTAGATAAGGTTTAAGAGTTCTACTTGGAGTAGGACTCCTAGAATCCTAATAAGATTAAGACTGAGAATCTTAATTCAAGAATCCTAATTGCAATAGGACTCCTTATTAGATAAGGATGAAGCATCCTAATTACAAAGGACTCCTTATCAGATAATAATTAAGAGTCCTAGAGTCCAAAATTGAGTCATGTTGTAAAAGGGACTCCTTATTAGATAATAATTGAGTTATGGCCATCTAATCCTCCTTAGAGAAGGATTCATGCACCCAAAGGAATTAGGCCGCACGCCCCTACTTAATTTGGTTTGGGGCGTGTGTGAGATCAAAAGAAAGGAGGGGCGTGCGCCCCTCCTAATTGGGTTAGGCGTGATCTCCTAAATTTTAGGAGCTCCACGTCTAGGGAAACGAAAGAAAAAGGGAGGCCCCTAGCCTCCCTCTTATTTCTTTTCTTTTTGGTGTGTGACGGCTTCCTCTCTCCCATCCTCCTTCCACCGCAAGAGAGAAAGAAAGAAAAGAAGGGGCGGCCTCTTCCTCTCCCCTTTTCCTTCTTCTTCCTCTTGAAAGCAATCAAGAGTTGATTGTTCAAGAGAGTTTCAACCATTAAAATTGATCTCTATAAGAGAGCTAGCACCCCGATGAGATCTAGGCACTTGGATCGGTTTTCTTCCTCGTGTGGATACCCGTAGAGGCTGGATGCGTGTGCAGCTTCGAGCAAACCTTATAAGTTTTCCACGATCATCAGATTGCGGTGAAAATCTTTCCGCACAACGTGAATATATGATCTTTCTCTAATATTTTGATCTTAATGCATCTACGAACGATTTTTTTTAATTTGTTCATGAGATGAACGACCGTGCATGCATCTTCCGCTGCGATTTTATTTTTTCTGCAGCATGTATGATTTCCAACAGTGGTATCAGAGCCATGGTTTCGTAGATTATATAAAAATTAAGATTAAAAGCATATTAGATCTGAATGTTTAAGGATTATGCTTGCTGATTTTTTTTGCATGCATATTTTTCATGCTTGCTGATTTTCTGCATGCTGATTTTTGGCTTGCTGATTTTTGCCTATTGATTTATGATTTTATTGCTGCATTGATGAGATTACGAGTAATTAGAGTCATATTTTGCATGATCATACGATCAGATGATGGCATAATCAATTAAATATTCAGATCTACGTTTTAATTCATGTATGAGATGCATGTGGTGATGATCATGGATGGAACCCTTGTTGGGAATTGTGTCCCAAAGCCAATTTTTTAATTGTAAGAAATTAAATTATGTATATGTTTTATTAAAATGAATAAAAATTTATTCTGGCAATTTTCTATTCATCACAAGTGTTGCATCTTCAAATTGAACTCCTGTGTATTGTGATGAAGTCCTTAGGACTAATTTAGTGGATAAAAGAGGTTTTATCATTTAGTCCTTAAAGCAGTTCGCGACCAAATGACGAGCTGTCAATTGGACGATAGCTATGTCAAGTATAGGTCGTTGTGTGCCATTTAGTTGGTTGTCCTCTTAAACCAAGGAGTGTGGAGACACTGTATGGCATACAGGTGAGATGTAGGAGTACATCGTCACTGAATAGTGACTCACCTGCGTAGCACTCCACTGTCGGGAGTTAGCTCGTAAAACGTATGGGCATAAGTACCCCTTAGACCTGAGACTGTCACGGTGACTTGCAAGCAACTCACTGTACTTAGGCACTGGATGACCTGAATTTCTAATTCAGGGATCGAAAGGATGCTGGGTGCAGTCAAGTACTCGCGAAGTCTGTGTATGAGTCAAGATGGGATTGACCGCTCCAGATTTTAGGAGTTGATGTCTCACTGTATTTCAATTCAGTAAAACCTTGGCCAGGGTAAACCAAGTGATAGGTCACTTGATTTGATTATTTGAAATACACTATGGATGACCGGACCCAGAGGTCGACAGTCCTCTCTGAGGTCATCTTGAGCATCGAAGGTCATAGGGATGAATTATGCAACAACCATACGTCTAGGTTCTTGAATGTTGCTTTGCATATTCGACCTATCCGGACGTCGGGTATCATTGCTAGATGGTCACCTCGATTAGTGTATGGAGTAGTCCATGTACTACCGGCTTAGTGTTCGAACCTATCGGAGTCACGCACATAAGTCAAGTTAAGTAGGAAGGACTTGATCCAATTTAATTGAGAATTAAATTGTGGATCATTTGAGATTTGATTTTGTCTATGTTCAGCTAGCACTGAACATGAGGTACATACTGAATTTCATGGATGTGTATTTAATTATGTCTGTATTCTGGCTTAATCAAGTTTCAATTAATGTAATTGAAATTGATTTGGACTCATTTGTTGAGTTTGTTTTTGAATTGGATTCAAATGAATGTAATTGGGCTTCATGATGATTTTATTAGAATTTATTCCATATTTATTCTAGTCCAAGTGTGACTTGGATTGATCCGAAAATTGAACTAATTGGAGTTCACATGAATCAGATTCATGTGGAATTTTTCCGGATCCAAAATCTTTCAAATTGGTCTTCAATTTGGTTTAGAACCAATGATGGACCCAAGCCCATTTGATTCAGCCCATTTGAATTAACCCATTTACAAGTTTGCCCCTCTATTTAATTGACTCTTTCCTGTGTTTCTTCTTCGGTCCACATCAGCCGTGAACCACTTTTTCTGCTGAATCGTTCTCCCGTGAACTACGTTTTTTCCCTTCTTCGAAACACTTCAATTGACCGCTTGATCTTCCTCATCCTGCAACCATTTGAAGATCCGAAGAGACGTGTCTCTTCGGTTTTGAAACCTCTTTAACATAGGACTGATTTAATTGAAATCAAACGGTTCAAAAAAATTCAATAAAATTATGAAATGTTTGGCGTTCACTCTTCCCTTTTGCCGTTTTCTCTTCCCTGGTTCAGCCTTTTCTTTGCCTATAAATAGGCTGGGGTTCTCTTCATTCTTTGCTAGAGATTTGATCTGGGGAGAGGGAAGATTCATGATCTTTTGAGTAGCTTGAAAAGAGAGGAAAAGGAAACGGGAAGAAAGAGGAAAAGGAAACGGGAAGAAAGAAAAAAAAAAAAAAAAAGGGGAAGAAAGAATTTTTTGAAATTCTTTTCTTCCAGGGGCTTATTTGCAAAAGGGTTTTTGCACTATACAGACATCATCCTACCTTTCTGCATTTCTTGGCGTGCGTGTGAAGTAGAGGGTCCGTACATCCGGGCCTTGCATTGCACCAGATCCATCAGTACCAGATCCGGCACCAGATCCAGTTCCAGATCCAGTTTCCGATCCAGTACCAGATCTAGCATCTGATCCAGTATCTGATCCAGCACTTGGCCCTGTACCAGATTCTGTTCCTGAGTACCTTGACCATCTTCCGCTGCGGGATCGAGGTATGGTAAACATAATATAGTTATGTTATTTATTTATACCTGTTATAAATAAATAGATAAAATTTTAAAACTGATTTTCTGACCTGGCATCCGATTTTATCGGATTTTGCGGGATATTTTCCCTTCAACTGGTATCAGAGCCAGGTTGGCCGATGGAATTGGCCTATAATATCTAGAATTGTGCATGATTTAATTTTTAAATTTAGATTAGATCTAGATTTATTGATAAAATATCAATCTTGTGCTGAATTATAAGGTTGTCCTGCTATAAGGTTAACCCCTTATAGTGAAAAGGTTGTCCTAGCACAAAATTGAGATTAATTTGTATCATAAAATAAATAGTTTATTTTTGTGAAATTATGCATAATTGATGTTTATGAAATTTCAGTTTTAAATTTATTATGACCATAAAGTTTAAATATAAATTGTTTATATTTGAAATAAATTGACACCTTGAATCCATGATCATAATACATTTAATAAAGAATTAAATGTTGAATTTAAAATTTAAAATTTGAATTTCAAATAAAGATTTAAAATTCAAAATTTGAAATTCGAATTAAAATTTAAATTTGAACATGGGTTTTGGGGCATGGGTTAGCACAATCAGATTAGTTGATTAGGTTAGACCTAATGTTAGAATTGAATTGGAATCAATAGTTGTATTAGATTAAATTCATTTTTCTAATTTGATCAAACTCAATAGTTTTGTTGATCATGTCCAAACACTTCAATTGGATCTGATTGTGGCTCAGTGGTCGAGCCTGAGTTCTTAATGACTATCTAAATCAACTTGACATACCATTTGGTGTCTAAGGCAAGTTGGATCTACGGTTATTAATTGGGGCTACCTCTTTCCTGGCCAACTCTGTTGGTGTCTAGGAAAGACGGTTAATGGCGGAACCCTCCCGTGATCTCTCTTACCTGGCCAAAGTGGTCGTTCAAGCTTTGATTTAGATATCTTGAGACTTGGTACTCACCCATGTCAATAAGGAAATTAGTATGACTGATTTAGATGTCCATAGACCAATGAAATTCTATGTCCTCTATATGACTCAGTGCAGTCAGTGGGAGGATATAGAATTATCAGTCTCTCTAAAATCCTCTAAATTATTAGGTCCTTAAAATGATATAGTTATATAGATAACTAGGTCATAGCCTCCCATTAAAATGGATGATAATTGGTCCAGTATTCCAGTTGGACATGCAGGACGCTTCCGTCTGGTGTTCATCTGAATATTGGAATTATCCTTCATTATATGATAGCTCTTTGAGCTATCTGATTGTGATTAGGTTGGCCGAGCTTTCCTCGGGCCTGATCATACATTAGGTAGTGTCATCGAGTTAGTTCATTAATGGTTGGATCTGACCAGGATTTTCAGTGGAGGCCTCCGCCTACTGATTACCACCTGGGGCAAAATTGATTACTAGAAATTGTTTAGAGAAATAATTGGTAATGTACCTACCCTTAGATGCACATGGGTTGGCCGAGCCTTCCTTGGGCCCGTATGCGGTCTATGCGGATTCTAGTACCCACTAGGGAATTAAAGTAATTCCTCGAATTAAAGGTAGAGGCTATTAATTCGATTAAAATAGTGGGAGAAAACTTCAGACTAAAGTCCAAGTCTTTAGGATTAAATAAATCATATACTGATTAGTTGGGTTTTTCCTTTATTTTTCAGATATGGCTAACTCATTGTCCCTCCGAACACTATTAGACAATGATAAGCTTAATGGACCTAACTTCGATAGCTGGTATCGAAAGATGAAAATAGTATTGGAGCATGAGCGGATCCTGTATGTGATATCGGATCCTGCACCTGAGGAACCTGCAGCCAATGCACCACGTGCAATCAGAGACGCTTATCAGAAGTGGCTCAACGATCGCACTACAGTGCGTTGCATCATGAGGGCCTCGATGAATGACGAGTTTAGTCGTAAATTCGAGGAAGCGCAGCCAGTGGAAATCCTTCAAATGTTGAAGGAGTCTTTCGGTACACCTGATGATGTTGAACGACATAAGACCTCCTGCGCTATATTCAATGCCCGCATGAGGGAAGGAGCATCGGTCACCGATCATGTATTGTACATGGTCGAACAAATCGATCGCCTAAGTAAACTTGGCTTTCCTTTGCACGAGCAATTGGGCAAGGATGCCATTTTAAATTCACTTCCCAAGTCCTACCTGACTTTCCTTAGTCATTATAGAATGACTAAACCTGAAGTATCCTATCATGGTTTGCTAGGTTTACTGCAGACCTATGAGAAGGATCACCAACTCAAAAAGGAGTCGGTGAATGTGGTAGGTGGGACTTCTGCAGGACTTTCTTCCTTTAAGAAAGGAAAGAAGAAGAAGGTGCAGAAAGCTCGTGCTGGGGTCTCTAAGCCCAAACAGACTATGAAGCGGAAATCTGATCAGAGTAAGGCAGAATGCTTCTTCTGCAAGAAGCAGGGTCACTGGAAGCGGAACTGTCCGGCTTATTTAGCGTCCCTTGATCCAAACAGGCCAAAGAAGAAAATGCAGCAAACAGTTGCTGCACAAGGTAATTATATGATAACACCTTGTAATTTTTCTGTTTATGATTCTACTACCTGGGTATTGGATACCGGAAGTCCAATTAATATTTGCAATTCTTTGCAGGGACTTCAAGTAAGTAGAAGATTCAAGAACGGCGATCGATTCCTAAATGTTGGTGATGGAAGATCAGTTCCAGTCCTAGCTTTAGGAGTCATTCAGCTTGTTTTTGAATCTAGAGTAGTCATATTAGATGATTGTCATTATTGTCCAACATTTTTAATGAATGTCATCTCTGTAGGCCTTTTGGCCAAAAATGGTTATTGTTTATCAATAAAAGAAAATTTTTGTGATATCATTTTGAATGGTATTAAAATTTTTCGTGGACAATTGAAATATGGCATTTATACTCTATCACTGCCTATGAATGTAATGTACACCTCTAATAAACGCCCTAAGTTAGATAATGTCAATGAAGCCTATTTATGGCATTGCCGGTTAGGTCACATAAATAAAAACAGGATAAACAGGTTAGCCCAACAGGGCATTTTAGAAATCAACGATTGTGAATCATTGCCAACTTGTGAATCCTGTCTTCTGGGTAAAATGACCAAGTCACCTTTTTCTGGAAAGGGTGAACGAGCCAGTGATGTTCTTGGCCTCATACATACTGATGTATGTGGACCTATGAACGTAAGTGCCAAAGGTGATTATGCCTACTTCATAACCTTCACAGATGACCTATCCAGGTATGGGTATGTCTATCTGATGAAGCATAAGTCGGAATCATTTGAAATGTTCAAACGATTTCGTAATGAAGTAGAAAAACAGACTGGAAAGAGTATTAAGATCCTTCGGTCAGACCGAGGAGGAGAATACCTTTCCGGTGATTTCTTGACTTATCTAGAGGAGAATGGGATTCTCTCACAATGGACCCCTCCAGGAACACCTCAGCATAATGGTGTATCCGAAAGGAGGAATCGAACTCTGTTAGACATGGTTCGATCCATGATGGGGTTTACTAGTCTGCCTCTATCTTTTTGGGGTTATGCTTTAGAGTCTGCGTGTATAATACTAAATAAGGTTCCAAGTAAGTCTGTTGAGAAGACTCCATATGAGATATGGACTGGGCGTAAGCCGACACTTTCATACCTTAGGGTTTGGGGATGTCCGGCTTATGTTAAACGTTCTCAAACTGACAAACTTGGTCCTAGGTCCGATAAGTGTTATTTTGTAGGGTACCCCAAGCAAACTAGGGGTTATTACTTTTACCTTCCTAATGAACAAAAGGTGTTCGTAGGACTTAAGGCAACATTTTTGGAAAAGGAATTCCTTGGTGAAGGAATTGTTGCCTCTAAGGTTGAACTTAGTGAAGTTCAGCAGGTGGAAGATTTAACACAATCTACTGAACCCACAGAATCGGTTTTGATTAGATCAAACCCGGAGCCCAATGTAGAAGCACCATTAAGGCGATCCGGTAGAGTGCCGCGTCAAGTGGATAGATACTACGGTTTCTTGGTCCATGACGCGGATCCTATTGAGCTCGATGAGAACAATGAGGATCCGATCACCTATATGGATGCTATGCAGAGGTCTGACTCTGAGTTGTGGCTTAATGCCATGAAATCCGAAATGGAGTCCATGGAAATCAATAGTGTATGGACACTAGTTGATCCACCCAAAGGCATAAAACCCATAGGGTGCAAATGGATCTTCAAAATAAAGAGAGGCGCAGACGGAAAGGTGGAGACCTATAAAGCCCGTCTGGTTGCCAAGGGGTATCGTCAACGTTATGGTATCGATTATGACGAGACTTTTTCTCCTGTGGCAATGCTAAAATCTATTCGGATCATGCTAGCTATAGCAGCATATATGGATTATGAAATCTGGCAAATGGATGTGAAAACAGCTTTTCTAAATGGAGAGCTAGAAGAAGAGGTGTATATGATACAACCTGAGGGTTTCATATCCACAGACGAGTCCAAAGTATGCAAGCTACAAAAGTCCATTTATGGACTTAAGCAAGCTTCTCGAAGTTGGAACATACGTTTCGATAAAACTATCAAAACGTATGGCTTCGTTAAGAACGAAGAAGAACCTTGTGTTTACAAGTGGGCTAATGGTTCAGTGATCACATTCCTTGTCTTATATGTGGATGACATTCTCTTAATTGGGAATGACATTCCAGCATTACAAAATGTGAAACTCTGGCTGTCATCACAGTTCTCCATGAAGGATCTGGGAGAAGCATCCTACATCCTAGGGATGAAAATCTATAGAGATAGATCTAAGAGGTTGCTTGGATTATCCCAATCCACGTACATCGACACTATGTTGAAGCGGTTCAACATGGAGAATTCCAAGAAGGGCTATCTTCCGATAGGCCAAGGAATTTCTCTCTCTAAGAAAGATTGTCCGACAACTTCCGAAGAGAGAGAGCGTATGAGTAGAATCCCATATGCTTCTGCAGTAGGTTCTATTATGTACGCCATGACATGTACAAGACCGGATGTTGCTTACTCACTAGCAGTAGCAAGTAGGTATCAGTCTGATCCGGGTGAGAACCATTGGAAGGTGGTGAAAACCATCCTTAAGTATTTAAGAAATACTAAGGACCAATGGTTAATCTATGGAGAATCTGACTTAAAACTTGTGGGATTTACAGACTCTAGTTTTCAGTCAGACCATGATGACAGTAAGAGTATGTCAGGATTTGTGTTTACCCTGAATGGAGGAGCAGTCTGCTGGAAAAGTTCCAAGCAGCATTCAGTAGCCGATTCCGTATGCGAAGCAGAGTATGTTGCTGCATCAGATGCGGCAAAGAAAGCTGTTTGGATCAAGAAGTTTGTAAATCAACTTGGTGTTGCTCCCTCAATCAATGGTCCAGTTCTTTTGTATTGTGACAATACTGGAGCCATTGCACAAGCAAAGGAGCCAAAGTCCCACCATAGAACCAAGCACATTCTGCGTCGCTACCACCTTGTACGAGAGATCGTGGAACGAGGTGACGTCAATCTTCAAAAGATCGATGGAAAGGAGAACCTAGCTGACCCATTCACTAAAGCCCTTTCTGTAAAGGAGTTCGATTATCACAAATCGAAGATGGGTATTAGATACTGTACAAATTGGCTTTAGTTCAAGTGGGAGTTGTTGGGAATTGTGTCCCAAAGCCAATTTTTTAATTGTAAGAAATTGAATTATGTATATGTTTTATTAAAATGAATAAAAATTTATTCTGGCAATTTTCTATTCATCACAAGTGTTGCATCTTCAAATGAACTCCTGTGTATTGTGATGAAGTCCTTAGGACTAATTTAGTGGATAAAAGAGGTTTTATCATTTAGTCCTTAAAGCAGTTCGCGACCAAATGACGAGCTGTCAATTGGACGATAGCTATGTCAAGTATAGGTCGTTGTGTGCCATTTAGTTGGTTGTCCTCTTAAACCAAGGAGTGTGGAGACACTGTATGGCATACAGGTGAGATGTAGGAGTACATCGTCACTGAATAGTGACTCACCTGCGTAGCACTCCACTGTCGGGAGTTAGCTCGTAAAACGTATGGGCATAAGTACCCCTTAGACCTGAGACTGTCACGGTGACTTGCAAGCAACTCACTGTACTTAGGCACTGGATGACCTGAATTTCTAATTCAGGGATCGGAAGGATGCTGGGTGCAGTCAAGTACTCGCGAAGTCTGTGTATGAGTCAAGATGGGATTGACCGCTCCAGATTTTAGGAGTTGATGTCTCACTGTATTTCAATTCAGTAAAACCTTGGCCAGGGTAAACCAAGTGATAGGTCACTTGATTTGATTATTTGAAATACACTATGGATGACCGGACCCAGAGGTCGACAGTCCTCTCTGAGGTCATCTTGAGCATCGAAGGTCATAGGGATGAATTATGCAACAACCATACGTCTAGGTTCTTGAATGTTGCTTTGCATATTCGACCTATCCGGACGTCGGGTATCATTGCTAGATGGTCACCTCGATTAGTGTATGGAGTAGTCCATGTACTACCGGCTTAGTGTTCGAACCTATCGGAGTCACGCACATAAGTCAAGTTAAGTAGGAAGGACTTGATCCAATTTAATTGAGAATTAAATTGTGGATCATTTGAGATTTGATTTTGTCTATGTTCAGCTAGCACTGAACATGAGGTACATACTGAATTTCATGGATGTGTATTTAATTATGTCTGTATTCTGGCTTAATCAAGTTTCAATTAATGTAATTGAAATTGATTTGGACTCATTTGTTGAGTTTGTTTTTGAATTGGATTCAAATGAATGTAATTGGGCTTCATGATGATTTTATTAGAATTTATTCCATATTTATTCTAGTCCAAGTGTGACTTGGATTGATCCGAAAATTGAACTAATTGGAGTTCACATGAATCAGATTCATGTGGAATTTTTCCGGATCCAAAATCTTTCAAATTGGTCTTCAATTTGGTTTAGAACCAATGATGGACCCAAGCCCATTTGATTCAGCCCATTTGAATTAACCCATTTACAAGTTTGCCCCTCTATTTAATTGACTCTTTCCTGTGTTTCTTCTTCGGTCCACATCAGCCGTGAACCACTTTTTCTGCTGAATCGTTCTCCCGTGAACTACGTTTTTTCCCTTCTTCGAAACACTTCAATTGACCGCTTGATCTTCCTCATCCTGCAACCATTTGAAGATCCGAAGAGACGTGTCTCTTCGGTTTTGAAACCTCTTTAACATAGGACTGATTTAATTGAAATCAAACGGTTCAAAAAAATTCAATAAAATCATGAAACGTTTGGCGTTCACTCTTCCCTTTTGCCGTTTTCTCTTCCCTGGTTCAGCCTTTTCTTTGCCTATAAATAGGCTGGGGTTCTCTTCATTCTTTGCTAGAGATTTGATCTGGGGAGAGGGAAGATTCATGATCTTTTGAGTAGCTTGAAAAGAGAGGAAAAGGAAACGGGAAGAAAGAGGAAAAGGAAACGGGAAGAAAGAAAAAAAAAAAAAAAAGGGGGAAGAAAGAATTTTTTGAAATTCTTTTCTTTCAGGGGCTTATTTGCAAAAGGGTTTTTGCACTATACAGACATCATCCTACCTTTCTGCATTTCTTGGCGTGCGTGTGAAGTAGAGGGTCCGTACATCCGGGCCTTGCATTGCACCAGATCCATCAGTACCAGATCCGGCACCAGATCCAGTTCCAGATCCAGTTTCCGATCCAGTACCAGATCTAGCATCTGATCCAGTATCTGATCCAGCACTTGGCCCTGTACCAGATTCTGTTCCTGAGTACCTTGACCATCTTCCGCTGCGGGATCGAGGTATGGTAAACATAATATAGTTATGTTATTTATTTATACCTGTTATAAATAAATAGATAAAATTTTAAAACTGATTTTCTGACCTGGCATCCGATTTTATCGGATTTTGCGGGATATTTTCCCTTCAACCCTTTGTGCTGAAATATTTTACAATGTTCTATAATATTCTCTAATGACATGTAATTCAAAAATTCAGATGCCTATGTGCATCTTATATTGATGTATTTAGAGACATGCGAGTCTCATTAAAAGGGTTTGAAACTATTATTTTAATTAGCATAGTTTTCTGGGTTGTATTCTGTGATGTGTTTACACGTCAATGGTTGATCGATGCACACCTCTACGAGCACGATTTCCACAGATCAGGATCAAGGAGTTGATTAACCATGGATCAAGGAGTTGATCGCGATTAGATCAAGGATGCTCAAGATTAAATCAAGAGTTGAAGATGATCTAACCGATTGACGTGCATGTGCTTGTACTATGACCCCTTATTTCGGATCTATGATCATCACAAGTTATATTTATGCTTATATTTAGCAGATAGATCTTTATTTGCATGAGATGCAAATAACTAAAACGATAATTGAGACCTAAATTAAATCTCCTCGAATATATATTAAGTCTAGCAGTCTTACATCGTAGTAAAGATGCTAACGTCTTAACGATGTTGACTTGTCTCGGCTGGTCATAGTGGTCAGTTGCATCGAAGGGTGAAACCACTCTATTAGCATAAGATGTTGTAGGGTCAAGATATGGTTTGGCCCAATAGCTGTTAGGTGAGGGACCCAATGACGGCTTTGCTTTTGCAGTTATACGGTGGGTCTGACTTAGAGACCGGATATCGCCACAACTTGCTTGAGAAGCATTGTACAAGAGTTATACACTCATCTTTTTATGTGTCGCCAATAACTGTCAGGTGAGGTGGCATGTAAATTGGTGGAACCATAGTACTCACTTGAAACCCTAATCGCGAAAGGTTTCTGTTTCCCTATCTGAGGAGTGTGAGAGATTCGAGAAAATAATGGGAGGCTTATTTATTTTTAAAAAACCCTAAAACAAATTAAGATCAAATACAAAATCTAACTAGAATCTGAACGTCGATGGTCATTGGAAGAGAAACTGTCTTTTATATCTAGAGAGCCTAAAAAACAAAAAAGGAGACATACCTTCGAAAGGTATGTTAGACCTGCTCGTTACTGAAACTAATCTAACGATTTCTTCTACTTCTAGTTGGGTTATTGATTCTGGTTCTAGTGCTCACTTGTGCACTACTATGTAGGGTCTAAAGAAAAAATAGAAGGCTAACGGAAAGTGCAATAATCCTTCGGGTTGGCAACGGGATAAGAGTTGTTGCTGTGGCGTGGGCACCTATCCTCTGCGATTACCGTCTGGATTTAGTTTGATACTTAAAGATTGTTACTATGTACCTACTGCTAGTAGGAATTTGATTTCTATTTCATGTTTAGCACATGATGATCATGTTTTTAATTTTGATAAAGACTACTATTCAATTTATTTTAAAAATAAATTGGTTGCTGATGTGGAAATTTATTTCACACATTTTCTTAGTCTTAATTGTTTTGTTTTAGAATGTTTTGTATGTTTTTAGCTCATTTATCTAGAATTTAGGTGTCTTTTACATTTATTTAATTATTGGAATTTCTTGGTATTTTGCAGGTGTTTAATTATTGAATTCGGTTGAAATTGGGCTGGTCTAGTCAATACACAATATTGTTCGGTTTTTGGGTTCTAACTAGAGCTATAGACCTCCATTTCATGTATTGTTTAGCTTGATGGAAAGATAAGACGTATACCTAAAACTTTGATGCAGATCACAAAACCAAGTTCTGCAGTTTTGAAGTCCAAAACTTAGCCAAAACGGAGAAGTCTGAATCTGTCCAGAATTTTACTACAACCCAGACCCTGTTTCAGTTTTCAGCTTGTATCTGGAGTTCTATAAGTCAGAATAAAGCAAACCCAAGTGCGTTGGAAAGCTGAGAACTAGATCTAAAACTTTCATGAGGGTCTGACTCCATATTTTATCATTTTGGTGCTCTAAATATAGCTGAAAGTCGAGTCATAAAATCAGCCTAGAATTCTGGATTTCAGCCAACATATATGAGGGAAATCTGTTTCAAAATTCAAAAATAAAGGAGAATCGGTTTGGAGAAAAAGAGGGCCAGCAGATATGACGGGAATGGAAGGAGATAAGGAAGAAAAAACTCAGAGAATTTGGAATTTCGAGAGGAAGAAAAGCCAGGAATTTTAGGAAGAAAAAGCTAGAATTCTGGGAGAAAGAACGGAACGGAGGATTTTTGCAAATACAGAGTTCTTTTTCTTTCTCTGATATATTTTTTTATTTGCTGAATTATTATTAAGGATGTTGAATGCGAATTTATGTTTGAGAAATAATTGGATTGATTTATTAGTTATGATTTGCTAGTTTTCTTATCCTAGGGCTAGGACATAGTCATTTAATTTTTGATATGAATTAAATATGGTTGTATTGAATATCTTTTGTTAATTGCAATTTGATGATTTCGGTTTTCACTCTTGCAATTTACTGGCCATGAATTGCATGCTTAAGATGTTGAATGAAGTAACGAAAGTTGAAGTTCAATATTAGTTGGTGAATTTATCAAACATTGGCGGTGTAGTTTAGAAATAAATGCACATCCTTGTGACCTATATTCAAGAATTTCACACATCATAATGAATTTATATTAATTTCTATAATCACGAAAGTAGACATAGGATTAATATAGGTATATGTATTATGCCTTGAAAGAGTATATCACATAAAAAGAAAGAGATTTGATTATTGTAATTAGCAGAATATTAACAATCAGATTTAAATTCATTAAAGGAATTCAATTGATGAAATCCAAGCCCTAGGAACCTTTCATATTTGATTTTTCAGTTTAAGAAATCGCAGTCAGTCACATCAATTTGGGGTCATCTAAATAATATAGAAAATTTATAAATTGGTACTTGAATCACCTCCTTGTAGAAACGATACTCTTTTTGCCCTGTTCTGCTTGTCACGACCCATGCACTTGTGGTAGAGTCTAGGGACTATCAAGTTTTTGGCGCCGTTGCCAGGGAGGATTATTTTTAATATCAATACAAATAATTTTCTACATTAATTTAGACTGTTTTGTTCTTTTTATTACATTTTCTATATTTAGTGTATGCCACGAAACTGTGATCTAATTGAGCGTTTTGATCCAGAAATTGAGAGAACCCTACGAGCATTAAGGAAACAACAAAGATTAGAGCTAAAGCAAAAACAAGCAGTAGCCATGGTAGATAACCAGAATAAAAGGTTGTTGAGTGACTATGTCGTGCCAAATGTCATTGGTGCTCAACCAGTATTGTGAGACCTACAGTCAATGCTAATAATTTTGAGATTAAGCTTGGTCTCATCCAGATGGTGCAGTAGGAGCAGTTTGGTGGAGGACCTGCTGAGGATCCACATGCACACCTTGCCAATTTCTTGGAGATTTGTGATACAATCAAGATGAATGGAGTTAGTGATGATGGTATTCGACTCCGACTTTTTTCATTTTCTCTAAAGGATAAAGCCAAGGCCTAGTTGAATTCCAAAGCACCAAACTCTTTCACCACCTGGAATGCCTTGTCACAAGCTTTTCTGAGTAAGTATTTTTTCTCAGGTAAGACCGTCAAACTTAGAAATGATATTACCAGTTTTGCTCAGTTTGATGGTGAATCTTTGTATGAAGCCTGGGAGAGGTTTAAGGATTTGCAAGGAAGTGTCCTCATCATGGTCTTCCTGACTGGCTGATTGTACAGACTTTCTATAATGGATTAACACATTCAGTTAGCATTACTATAGATGCAGCTGCAGAAGGTACTTTAATGAGTAAGTCAACAGAAGAGACATATAAATTGTTAGAAAAAATGGCCTCTAACAATTATCAGTGGTCTAATGAAAGAGGTATGCTTAAGAAAGTTTCAGGTATGTATGATGTAGATGGCATAAACATGTTGAATGCCAAGGTTGATTCTCTGATAAAAATGTTCGGTAAGCTGGGTAATGTGAATTCCATTTCTAGTCCTATATTGAGTTGTGATTACTGTAGAAGAGCTCAAATGAGTTCTGATTGTATGCAAGTTCAATTTGTGTCTAATTATAATAGGCAGCAGCAGCAGAACAACCCTTATTCCAACACATACAACCCAGGCTGGAGGAATCATCCCAACTTTTCATGGAAAGATCAAGGTAACCAAGGTAGCAGTTCTAGACCTCTCCATCCTTCTTGTTTCCAACCAAGACCATCCCAACCAGAAAGTAAGCAGTCTTGGGAGATAGCTATTGAGAAGTTAGCCAATGCCAGTTCAAAGAGATTTGAGAGACTAAAAGCAAAGGTTGGCCAGTTGGCGAGTTCCAATAGAAATGTGGAGGTGCAATTGGGGTAGTTAGCCAATTCCATCAATTCTCGTGGACTAGGTAATTTGCCTTGTAAGACAGAGGTCAATCCGAAGGAGCATTGCAAGGCAGTCACCTTGAGAAGTGGTAAGCAACTTGGTCAGGTAAGTGGTGAGACTGTAGTTGGTGATGAAGCAGACTATGATGAGGGGAGCAAGAAGGTCGGTGAAGAAGTTGAGGACCTAGCCAAGACACCATCCCCACTACCACCAGTCAAACCTTATGTTCCTCCCATTCCTTTTTCTCAAAGGCTTAAGAAGAATAAAATTGATCAATAGTTTGAAAAAATTTTGAAAGTGTTTAGGCAGCTTCACATTTATTTCTTTTGTAAACGCCTTAGCACAAATTCCTGCATATACAAAATTTTTAAAGGAGATCATATCTAAGAAGAGGAAATTGGAAGATTTCGAGACCATTGCCTTGACGGAGGAATGCAGTGCTATTATCTAGAATAAGCTTCCACCAAAGCTAAGAGATCCAGAGAGTTTTTCTATTCCTTGTACTGTAGGTGATGTTGATTTTTCCAGAGCTTTGTGTGATTTAGGTGCTAGTGTTTCACCAATGCCTTTATCTGTGTCTAGGAAGCTTGGATTGAAGAAGTTGAAGCCTACTACCATCTCTTTGCAGCTAGCTGATCAATCGGTCAAATATCCTTTGGGTGTTCTTGAGAATGTGCTGATCAAGGTAAAGAAGTTTATCATTCCAGTTGATTTTATTGTATTGGAGATGGAATAAGACATCGAGATCCCTATCATTTTAGGCCAGCCCTTTCTAGCCACAGCTAGAGCTATCATAGATGTTAAGAATGGTAGGTTGACTTTGAAGGTTGGTGAAGAAGAGGTAGAGTTTGATTTATTTGAAGCTACTAAATATCCTTCTTTTACTGATCATGTTTTTCGAGTTGATGTTGTAGATGAGTCGACAAGAGAGGTTTTTAGGGTAGAAAATACTAAAGAACCTCTTGAGACTTGTTTAGTGAGTGCAGGAATAAGTAAAGATGATAATCTAGAGGTTGCTAAAGTGGCGTGTGCATTAGAGGCTACATGTCCTAAGCCAAAGAAGAGAGGTATTTATTTTGAGGATATCGGCAAAGGTAAGCCACCCCCTCCCCCTTATAATATGCAAGCACTAGTTTTGGAGTTGAAGCCATTACCCTCACATCTCAGGTATGCATTTTTAGGTGAGAATAATACTTTGCCTATGATTGTGAGTGCTTTTTGTCTGATGAGCAACTTGACAAATTGATACGTATTTTGAGATTGAGAAAAAAAGCCATAGGATAGACTATATCAGACCTTAGAGGAATTAGCCCTTCATTGTGTATGCATAGAATTTTAATGGAGGATAACCATAAACCTATTGTTGAAAATCAGAGACGGTTAAATCCTAACATGAAAGAAGTAGTTAGGGCTGAAGTTCTTAAATGGTTAGATGCAGGGATTATTTATCCTATATCTGATAGTTCATGGATTAATCCAGTGCAGGTAGTACCTAAAAAGGGTGGGATGACTGTGGTGCATAATGAAAATAATGAATTAATTCTCACTAGGACAGTAACTGGGTGGAGAGTCTGCATAGATTATAGGTAACTTAATAGTGTTACCCGTAAGGATCATTTTTCTTTACCTTTTCTTGATCAGGTGCTTGAGAGACTTGCTGGGTATGCGTATTACTTTTTTTTAGATGGTTATTTAGGGTATAACCAGATTTCTATATCCCACGAAGATCAAGAAAAGACCACCTTCACTTGTCCTTATGGTCCTTTTGCATTTCGTAGGATGTTTTTTGGTTTGTGTAATGCACCTGCTACATTTCAACGTTGCATGATGGCTATTTTCTCTGATTTTGTTGAAAAGATCATGGCGGTTTTCATGGATGATTTTTCTATTTTTGGATCTTCTTTTGGTAGTTGTTTAGATAACCTATCTCGAGTTTTGCAGTGCTGTGAGGAGACCAATTTGATCTTGAATTGGGAGAAATGTCATTTTATGGTGCAGGAAGGTATTATTTTAGGCCACAAAATTTCAGCAAGAGGTCTTGAGGTGGACCGAGCAAAAATAGAAATTATTGAAAAATTGCCACCATCTATAAATGTTAAGGGAGTTAGAAGTTTTCTTGGTCACACAGAATTTTACCGGCGTTTTATTAAGAATTTATCTAAAATTTCTAAACTTCTTTGTAATCTGTTGAATGAGGATGTTGTGTTTGATTTTGATAAGAACTGTTTGAATGCTTTTAACAGGTTGAAGCAAGAGTTGGTGTCAGCACCAATTATGGCAGCCCCAGATTGGAGTTTGCCTTTTGAGCTAATGTGTGATGCTAGTGATTTTGCTTTGGGCGTTGTTCTCGGCCAGAGAAAAGGCAGAAAGTTGCATGTTATATATTATGCTAGTAGAGTTTTAAATAATGCACAGTTGAATTATGTAACTACTGAAAAAGAATTACTTGCTGTTGTGTTTGCTTTTGACAAGTTTCAATCTTATCTTATAGGTTCCAAGGTGATCGTATATACGGACCATTCAGCAATTAAGTACTTGCTGAAAAAGAAAGATGCCAAACCGCGCTTGATTCGGTGGGTGCTGTTGCTTCAATAATTTGATCTTGAGATTCGAGACAAGAGAGGCATGGAGAATGTGGTGGCAGATCACTTGTCTAGATTAGTGGGGCAGTCAAGAGCAGATGAGGTACCCATTAATGAAAGCTTTCCAGATGAGCAGTTGTTGGCAGTTTCAGTCATCCCCTGGCATGTTGATTTGGTGAACTATTTGGTGAGTGGCATTGTTCCCCCTGATTTGAGCTATCATCAGAAGAAAAAGTTTTTGTGAGATGTGAAGCATTATTTTTGGGAAGAACCGCTACTCTATAAACACTGTGCAGATGAGATGTGGTGGACATTTCAGTACCTCTAAGACAGTTGCAAAGGTATGGCAATCTGGTTTTTACTGGTCGACCATGTATCAAGATACTAGACAATATGTGAGCATGTGTGATAAATGTCAGAGGGTTGAAAACATTTCAAAAAACAATGAGATGCCCTTGACCAATATCCTGGAGGTTGAACTGTTTGATTTATGGGGAATTGATTTCATGGGCCCATTTCCTTCTTCCTTCAATAATCAATACATTCTGGTAGCAGTGGATTATGTGTCTAAATGGGTTGAAGCTACTGCAACTCAGACTAATGACTCTCGGGTGGTGATGAGATTTGTGAAGAAAAATATTTTTTCAAGATTTGGTGTGCCAAGAGCTATTATTAGTGATGAAGGCTCCCATTTTTGTAACCGGTCATTTGAGGCTTTGTTGAAGAAATATGGGGTTACTCATAAGGTGGCACTTGCCTATCATTTCCGAACAAATGGGCAAGTGAAACTTGCAAATAGGGAATTGAAATAATTTTTAGAGAAAACTATAAGCAGTTCAAGAAAGGATTGGGCGAATAAGTTGGATGATGCACTTTGGGCCTATAGGACAGCTTTCAAGACACCTTTGGGTCTATCTCCTTACAGACTTGTCTTTGGAAAGTCTTGTCACTTACCAGTGGAATTGGCCTATTGGGCAATCAAGGAGTTGAACATGGATTTGAAAGCTACGGGAGAAAAGAGATTGTTACAGTTGAGTAAGTTGGAGTTTAGGTTGGATGCCTATGAAAATACTCGGATTTACAAGGAAAAGACAAAGCATCGGCATGATAAACATCTTCAGATTAGAAACTTCGAAATTAGGTAGCAAGTGTTACTCTTCAACTCAAGACTTAAGTTATTTCCAGGCAAGCTTCGTTCTAGGTGGTCTGGCCCATTTACGATAACAAAAGTATATCCATACAGTGCTGTTGAGGTGCGTAGTGAGGTCACTGGTGCATTCAAGGTTAATGGGCAGCGTTTGAAGCCTTATCTTGCTAGTAATGCGGTTTCTAAAGGAGTGATTTACTCTTTGAAGAATCCTACCTATGGTTAATGATGTGGAAGTCAAGCTAATGACGGTAAACAAGCGCTTCTTGGGAGGCAACCCCCCAAAAAAAAAATTCTTTCTTTTGTCTTTTGTTATATGTTTTAATTATTGTTTTTATTAAGTCTTTGAATAATTATTGCTGTGACCCCTTTCTTTTTGGTTGTGTTGTGTAGGTTTGGAAAAATCAAGCAAGAAGCTAGTTCATGTTCAATTCAATCGGACATTCGTTGTGTTCAGCCTTGCTAAAAGGGGAGTATTAGTCTTCTATTTTTCTTTGCTTTCACATTGAGGACAATGTAAAAATTAAGTTTTGGGGAGTGGATATTTGATTATGCTGAATGCCGGTGTTGGTTATGTTTATTTGAGAAAGTAATTTTTTTCGAAATTCTGGTTTGTTCACTTTCATATCCATGTCCTCCAAACCAAATTTTTATGTGAAAGATTAGGAGAAATGAACATGCATTTGCACTTATGTGAGATTTATCTAGGATCAACATTACACTTTTGGATTCTTTTTTGTGTTTAAGCATTGAATTTTGATTTAGGATAGGTAATATCTTATAAAGCAAGAGTAAGCATATTTGTTTTCCTTTGGGATTATTGAAGTACATCTTTTCTTGCAAAGTTGTATGAGTTGTGTGATTATGCATAAAAGATGAGTGTGATGCTTTTCTTATGTTTATCCCCTTTGATCTAGTCCTAAACAGGGTTTAAGTAAATAGAGTGATAATGATTAGATAGTCGAATAAATAAATATGTACAAAGTTCTATCTACTCCAATGTTTTGAGTTGCTTAGTAACTAAGGGTATTCATTACCAATGTTTACTTTTACGTCAAACAGCAACTTGAAATATGAGTATGCAAAAGCACTTTAAGTGTGTGACTTGTTGAGTAACCGGGTGCGTCCATCACAAATGCTTGTATTCGCATCAAAAGGCGAGTGACAACTTAAAGACAAAGAATAATTCGTCAAAAAAAAAAACTTTAGTTTGCTACCTTGTTTGTAGCAGTGAGAAGGGGTGATTGCAGGTTGAGTTGTTACATAATTCAATTGTGTTGGTCGCATGATAAATATGATTGAGTTTGGAATTATATATGGATATTTGATCTAGAGAATGTGAGTATGCTTAGTTTTCCTTTATTTGCTATTATTTATGTACTAAGTTGAAGATTTGATGTTTGCATGATAGGTCCTTTGGGTGTGATGAGTTGAGCCTGACTATGGTCATTGTCCTTTGTTTTTATGGTTTTTCTTTTGCTTGAGGACAAGCAAACATTCAAGTTTGGGGGTATTTGATGTGAGAATTTATTTCACACATTTTCTTAGTATTAATTGTTTTGTTTTAGAGTGTTTTATATGTTCTTAGCTCATTTCTCTAGAATTTAGGTGTCTTTTACATTTATTTAATTCTTGGGAATTCTTGGTATTTTGCAAGTGTTTAATTATTGATTCGGTTGAAATTGGGCTGGTCTAGTCAACCCAAAATACTATTCAGTTTTTGGGTTCTAACTGAAGCTACAGACCTCCATTTCATGTATTGTTTAGCTTGCTGGAAAGATAAGATGTAGACCTAAAACTTTTATGAATATCAAAAAACCAAGTTCTGCCGTTTTGAAGTCCAAAACTTAGCCGAAACGGAGAAGTCCGAATCTGTCCAGAATTTTACTGCAGCCCAAACATTGTTTTGGTTTTCAGCTTGTATCTGGAGTTCTATAAGTCAGAATAAAGAAAACCTAGGTGCGTTGGAAATTTGAGAACTAGATATAAAACTTTCATGAAGGGTATGATTTTAGATTTTATAGTTTTGGTGCTCCAAATCTAGCTAAAAGTCGAGTCATAAAATCAACCTAGAATTCCGGATTTCAGCCAACAAATATGGAGGAAATCTATTTCAAAATTCAAAAAAAAAGGAGAATCGGTTGGAAGAAGAGGAGGGCCAGCAGATATGACAGGAATGGAAGGAAATAAGGAAGAAAAAACTCAAAGAATCTGGAATTCCGAGAGGAAGAAAAGCCAGGAATTCTAGGAAGAAAAAGCTGGAATTCTGGGAGAAAGAACGGAACAGAGGATTTTTGCAAATACAAAGTTCTTTTCCTTTCTCTGATATTTTTTTTATTTGCTGAATTGTTATTAAGGATGTTGAATGAGAATGTATATTTGAGAAATAATTGGATTGATTTATTAGTTATGATTTGCTAATTTTCTTATCCTAGGGCTAGGAAGTAGTCATTTAAATTTTGATATGAATTGAGTATGGTTGTATTGAATATCTTTTGTTAATTGCAATTTGATGATTTCAGTTTTCATTCTTGCAATTTACTAGCCATAAATTGCATGCTTAAGATGTTGAATGAAGTAACAAAAGTTGAAGTTCAATATTAGTTGGTGAATTTATCAAACATTGGCGGTGTAGTTTAGAAATAAATGCACATCCTTGTGACCTACATTCAAAAATTTCACAGACCATAATAAATTTATATTAATTTCTATGATCACGAAAGTAGACATAGGATTAATATAGGTATAGGTGTTATGCCTTGAAAGAGGATATCACATAAAAAGAAAGAGATTCGTTCATTGTAATTAGCAGAATATTAACAATCAGATTTAAATTCATTGAAGGAATTTAATTGATGAAATCCAAGCCCTTAGAACCTTTCATATTTAATTTTTCAGGTTAAGAAATTGCAGTCAGTCACATCAATTTGGGGTCATCTAAATAATATAGGAAATTTATAAATTGGTACTTGAATCGCCTCCTTGTGGAAACAATACTCTTTTTACCCTGTTCTACTTGTCACGACCCATGCACTTGTGGTAGAGTCTAGGAACTATCAGTTGCATGTGGTTTTATAATTGATAGTCTTTATTACTTACATATGGATGTATCTGTGAATGTATCTGAGCAAGTAGCGAGTGCCATAGGATCCAAAAGATGCAGAGATGAGATAAATCAGAAGTATATGTGGCACCTCAGGCTTGGCCATATTAGAGAGGACAGAATAAACAAATTGGAGAAAGATGAGCTTATCAGCTCATTGACTTTCGAGTCATATGCAGTTTGTGAATCCTGCTTTCAAGAAAAAATGGCCAAATTATCCTTTGTAGGACATAGGAAGAGGATCACTGAGATACTTTTTTTGGTACATACTGATGTGTGTGGCCCATTTGGTGGACAAGCTAGGGATCGTTATCTTTACTTTATTACTTTTACCAATGATTTTTTATGATATGGGTATGTGTATCTTATGACACAAATCTAAGGCTTTTGAAAACTTCAAAGAGTTTAGATATGAAATAGAAAAACAAGCTGAAAAACTCCTTAAGGCTCTTTGATTAGATCGAGGAGGGAAATACTTTAGTGAAAAATTTCGTGACTATCTCAAAAAAATGGCATAGTCTCACAATGGATCCCTTCTGGTACACCTCAACTCAACGGAGTATTGGAGAGGAAGAATCGGACCCTATTGGATATGGTCCGGTCCATGATGAGCTTCACTAATTTACCCTTATTTCTTTGGAAATATGTTTTACTTTCTGCGATTTACTTGTTGAATAGAGTTTTTTCTAAGTCCATTCCTACCACACCGTATGAGATATGGCATGGTAAGAAGCCGAGTCTTGGTCATCTCAAGATTTGGGGATGTCCGGCCCACGTCAAACAACTACAGGCGCACAAGTTAGAGGCTAGAACCATAAGTGCTCGTTTTGTTGGGTATCCTAAAGAGATATTTGGATACTATTTTTATGTCCCAGAGGATCACAATGTTTTTGTAAGCCGAAATGCTATCTTCTTAGAAAAACAGTTTACCCATGATAGAGGCAGTGGGAGAAAATTTGAGCTTAAAAGAGAAAGTCTCTGAAAAGCAACGAGTTATAGAACCTACAGAACCTATTCATACCGAGCCAATACATGTAATATCTCCTCCACCTCGTAGATCAAGTAGGATCTTCCGTCCTCCTAAAAGATACTTAGGTATGCTTATAGAGGATATAGAGAAAATATTTCTCATGGAGAATGGGGAACATGGAAAGGATCCCAATATCTACAACAAGACAATGTTGGACATCGATTTTGAGAAATGGCTAAAAACTATGAAGTCAGAAATTGACTCTATGCAGTCCAACCAAGTCTAGACCTTAGTGGATCCACTAGAAAATATAATACTTATTGGTTGTAAATGGATTTACAAAAGAAAGATAGGTTCGGATGGAAAGGTAGAAAGCTACAAGATAAAGCTAGTGGCGAAAGGGTATAATTAGCACGAAGTCATTGACTATCAGAAGACCATTTTCATCTGTGGCCATGTTGAAGTCCATCTGAACATTGCTTGTTATTGCAGCATATCATGATTATGAAATCTGACAGATGGATGTGAAAACTGCTTTTCTAAATAAATACTTGAGAAAGATATCTATATGGAGCAGCCTTTGGATTTTATATTCAATGATGCAGATCACAAGGTCTACAAGCTGCAAAAGTCCATCTATAGACTAAAGCAAGTATCTCAGAGTTGGAACACTCGTTTCAATGATGCGATCAAATTATTTGATTTCATCACGAACGATGAGGAATCATATGTTTATAAGAAAGTTAGTGGGAGTGCTATCGTATTTTTTATATTGTACATGGATAACATCCTCCTGATTGGGAACGATATTCTCATGTTAACTTTGATCAAGGGCTGGTTATCTATAGAATTCTCCATGAAAGACCTTGGAGAGGCATCCTATATTTTAGGGATTAAGGTCTATAGAGATAGATCTAAGAGGATGCTTGGCCTATTACAAAAATGTACATAGAGGAGGTGCTGAAGAGGTTCAGCATGGAAAACTCTAAAAGAGAATTTCTACCCCTTAGGCAGGGGATACATCTCTCCAAGAAGATGTGTCCCAACACATTTGAAGAGATTCAGCACATGAGCAAGATCCCTTATGCTTTAGCTATAGGGAGCCTCATGTATGTCATACTTGTTGGGGTATGTGGAGACCTTTGGTGATGAAGAGAATTGAAGAAAAATCAATTCTGCATAGTTTTCTGTCTGGCGGACTGTCGGAGTCGACTCGAGCTTCAGTCGAGTCGACTCGAGAACAGTCGAGTCGACTCGAGGTCCATCGAGTCGACCCGGGAGAAGAAAGGCCGAAAAACCATGTTTCTGTCTGGACTGTCAGAGTCGACTCGAGCTACAGTCGAGTCGACTCGAAGCATCGTCGAGTCGACTCGAGCCACAGTCGAGTCGACTCGAGATCGTGCCAGTCATACTGGAAGTTGTCCAGACGTGCCCGAGTCGACTCGAACTAAAGCCGAGTCGACTCGAGCTCGCGGAAATCATACGGATGAGTTTTCTTTTGGTGTTTTGTTGGCGTTTCGACGGCTATGATCATCTGAAGGTCTTGAGACTATATATAGGACTCATGAGAGCCCTAGGGTATAGCGATTGGCCGTATATTTGAGAGAGACTCTTATTTGTGAGGCTAGGGTTCTAGAGAAGAAGAGAATTGGGATCCTACTTCTTGTGCAAAGGGAATTCTGTGTGAATCTCTTGTAGAGCGATCTCGTGTGATCGTTCGGGTGTGTGCCATCTCTGTAATCTATTCATCCTAGTTGAGATTTGGAGCGGTGGAGGGCGTAGGCTATTTGTAGCCGAACCTCGTTACATCTTTGTGTTTGCTTTGCTATCTTCTTCCTATTTCTTCTTCCTTTGGTTTGATAATCCGCTGCGGTGCTCAAGTGTTTTACCCTATTGATACCACGGGGTAATCTTTTGCCCTTCGTAGGGATAAGCGAAGCGGTGATCCTTGAGTCCGGTGTCGAGGGAGCGAGAGAGTTATTCTCTCTTTGTTTTCGACGTTGGTGGGCAGTGCCGGTGTGAGTGGGTTCCGGTGCGGTCGGACGCCAACAATTGGTATCAGAGCTATTGGTTTTCTGCAATGGCGGATGAAGGGAAGTTGCGAATTGAGAAGTTCAATGGAACGAACTTCGGGTTTTGGAAGATGCAAATAGAGGATTATCTTTACCAGAAGGATCTCTATTTACCTCTTGGAGGTAGAGCGAAGAAACCAGAGAAGATGTCCGATGAAGACTGGGAGGTCCTCGATCGGAAGACGCTCGACACCATAAGATTGTCACTTGCATCCCAAGTGGCATTCAACATCAAAAACGAGAAGACGACGATGGAGTTGATGGCAACATTGTCGCGGATGTACGAGAAACCCTCAGCATCAAACAAGGTATTTCTCATGAAGAGGTTGTTTAATCTTCGTATGAAAAATGGCGGCAGCATAGCAGAATACCTCAACGAGTTCAATGGACTCACGGCCCAATTGGAGTCAGTGGAGATTAGTTTTGACGATGAGATTCGGGCATTGCTAATTCTCTCCGGATTACCTGATAACTGGGAGGGCCTGGTGATGGCAGTGAGCAACTCTTCGGCAACGGGGAAGTTGATCTTTGATGACGTTGTGGGAGTGCTTCTGAGTGAAGAAGCAAGAAGGAAATCTTCTGGAGCTGCGGAGTCGTCTGGAAGTGCACTAAACACCTCTGACCGGGGAAGACAAAAGAAGGACGGTCGATTTCGAAGCGACTCGAAGTCGAGATCCAGCAGATCTCGAGCACCTCAGAACAAGGGAGCGAAGTGCTGGAACTGCGGAAAGATGGGGCACTTTAGGAGGGACTGCAAATCTCCTAAAGGGAAGCAAGGCGACCACACCGAAGGAGTCAGCAAGGATCTGGCAAATCTTGCTGAAGACGGTGACATGGATGCCCTCGTTCTATCTTTATCTACCGGTGACGAGTCTTGGGTGATAGACTCGGGCGCGTCTTTCCATGCTACATCCCAACGGAAGCTTCTTGGAGGATATGAGAAGGGAGACTTCGGCAAAGTCTACCTAGGGGATGGAGAGCCTTGCACTATACAAGGAAGGGGAAGCGCGGAAGTGAAGTTGATTTCTGGATCTTCACTTGAGCTTGAGGACGTACGGCACGTGCCTCAACTGCAGAGGAATCTGATCTCTGTTGGACAGTTGGCGAGCAAAGGGTACAAGACTACTTTCACAGCTGATCAGTGGAAGGTATCCAGAGGTTCGTTGACGGTGGCTAGTGGCAAGAAGATTGGGACACTTTATGTCGCCAATGGCACAGAAAACTCTATTGGAGTTGCTGCAGCAGATGTGGACGCCAAGTTATGGCACTGCAGACTTGGGCACATGAGTTATCAGGGACTGGAGGTGATGCACCAGTTGGGAAAGCTGCAGGATCTCAGGAGTGTTGAGATGGACTTCTGTGAGGATTGTATTCTCGGAAAGCAGAAGCGTGTTTCATTCAACAAAGAAGGTAAACCTCGGAAGCAAGAAAAGCTAGATCTCGTGCACACGGACGTGTGGGGGCCTGCACCGGTTTCTTCCATTGGTGGATCTCAGTACTATGTTACTTTTATTGATGATGCTACCAGGAAGCTTTGGGTGTTCTTCTTGAAGCACAAGTCAGAGGTATTTGGGGTCTTCAGGAGATGGCAGGCAATGGTAGAACTCGAGATAGGAAGGAGGTTAAAATGCCTGAGATCAGACAACGGTGGTGAGTATTGTAGCAGGGAGTTTGAGGACTACTGTGCAGAGGCTGGGATCGTCAGGCAGAGGACAGTTCCAGGGACACCACAATAAAATGGAGTTGCTGAAAGGATGAACAGAACAATTAATGAGCGTGCCAGGAGTATGAGGATACATGCTGGATTGCCACAGCAGTTTTGGGCGGAAGCAGTTAACACTGCTGCCTATTTAATCAACAGAGGGCCATCAAAGAAACTTGAATTTGGGATTCCTGAGGAAGCATGGACAGCAAATAAGATTGATTTGGCGTACTTACGAGTATTCGGTTGTACCAGTTATGTCCATATTGATTCCAGTCAAAGAAGCAAACTAGACGCCAAATCAAAGAAGTGCATTTTCGTTGGATACGGAGGTCAACAGTTTGGGTATCGGTTTTGGGATCCCGAACACAGGAAGATCATTCGTAGTAATGATGTGGTATTCAATGAGAAAATGCAGCAGAGCACTGAATCAGAAACAAAACCTGTTGAGCCGTGTTTTGTGGATCCTGAAGAGGAGTCTACAAATTCTGGTCAGAAGACTCAGTCAGAGCAAGAACCTGAAGTATTGGCACCCCCTCCACAACTAAGAAGGTCCACTCGTAGTACTCATGGGAAGCCTCCTCAAAGGTATGATGGGACTCTTAGTTATTTGCTGCTCACAGATAATGGCGAACCTGAATGCTTCACGGAGGCATTGGAGGTTGATACCAGGAAGGAGTGGGAGTTGGCCATGGATGATGAGATGAAGTCATTGGAGCAGAATCAAACGTGGGATTTGGTGGATCTGCCCAAGGGGAAGAAAGCACTGTCAAACAAATGGGTTTACAGGCTGAAGGAAGAGCAGAATGGGAAGAAGCGATACAAGGCCAGGCTGGTTGTAAAAGGGTTTCAGCAGAGAGCAGGTATCGACTTCACGGAGATCTTTTCTCCTGTAGTCAAGATGAGTTCTATTCGGGCGGTGCTGAGCATGGTGGCAGAAGAGGATCTTCACTTAGAGCAGCTTGATGTGAAGACGGCTTTTCTCCACGGAGATCTCGATGAGGAGATATATATGCAGCAGCCGGAGGGATACATTGCAGCTGGCACGGGTGACTTGGTTTGCAAATTAAAGAAAAGCCTCTATGGTTTGAAACAAGCGCCCAGGCAATGGTATCTCAAGTTCGATAGCTACATGCTTAAGATAGGATACAGGAGATGTCAGGAGGATCACTGTTGCTACTTCCGGGACTTCGGTACATCTTACATTATCTTGCTATTGTATGTTGATGACATGTTAGTTGCAGGAGCTATGCATGAGATTGCAAAATTGAAGCTGAAGCTGTCAAGAAAATTTGCAATGAAGGATCTAGGAGCAGCGAAACAGATCCTTGGAATGCGGATCAGCAGAGATAGGTCTAAACATATCCTCAGACTATCTCAGGCGGAGTACATCAGCCGAGTACTCAGGAGATTCTGCATGGAGGGTGCCAAACCTGTTGGCACACCGCTGGGTGCCCACTTAAAGCTTTCCAAAGGGCAAAGTCCGAAGACGCGGGTGGAGGAGCTCAATATGTCAAAAATCCCGTATGCATCGGCGGTGAGGAGCTTGATGTATGCTATGGTGTGTACAAGACCAGACATTGCTCAAGCAGTGGGAGTTGTGAGTCGCTTTATGAGCTGCCCAGGCTTGGAGCATTGGCGCGCGGTCAAATGGATACTGAGGTATCTGAAGGGCACGGAGCACATGTCATTGTGCTATGGAGGTTCTGAGATCCAGTTACAGGGCTTTGTGGACTCAGACATGGCAGGGGACTTGGACGGCAGGAGAAGCACGACAGGGTACTTGTTCACCTTGGGCAGTGGAGCCGTCAGTTGGATTTCCAGGTTGCAACCAGTTGTTGCATTGTCGACTACGGAGGCGGAGTATGTGGCAGCCACAGAGGCGTGCAAGGAACTAATATGGCTTCAAGGCTTGATGAAGGAGCTTGGGAAGGAGCAGAAGGATTGCATGTTATATTCAGATAGTCAAAGTGCAATTCATCTAGCGAAGAATTCAGCTTTCCATTCGAGGACGAAGCATATTGACATACGGTACCACTTCATGAGGTCATTGCTCGAGCAGGGACTCGTCAAGTTGGAGAAGATTCATACAAGTCAGAATCCTGCAGATATGCTGACGAAGGTCGTCACGGTGGAGAAGCTGAGGAGTTGTTCAGCTTCTGCTGGTCTTCATGCTTGAAGACGTTGAGGAGGCATCGTACCTATTTCACTAGGATGATTCAGTTTCAGTGGGAGCACAGAGGAGAGCCAAGTAACAAGAGGATATACCCAAGGTCTCCAAGTGGGAGATTGTTGGGGTATGTGGAGACCTTTGGTGATGAAGAGAATTGAAGAAAAATCAATTCTGCATAGTTTTCTGTCTGGCGGACTGTCGGAGTCGACTCGAGCTTCAGTCGAGTCGACTCGAGCTTCAGTCGAGTCGACTCGAGCTTCAGTCGAGTCGACTCGGGAACAGTCGAGTCGACTCGAGGTCCATCGAGTCAACCCGGGAGAAGAAAGGCCGAAAAACCATGTTTCTGTCTGGACTGTCAGAGTCGACTCGAAGCATCGTCGAGTCGACTCGAGCCACAGTCGAGTCGACTCGAAGCATCGTCGAGTTGACTCGAGCCACAGTCGAGTCGACTCGAGATCGTGCCAGTCATACTGGAAGTTGTCCAGACGTGCCCGAGTCGACTCGAACTAAAGCCGAGTCGACTCGAGCTCGCGGAAATCATACAGATGAGTTTTCTTTTGGTGTTTTGTTGGCGTTTCGACGGCTATGATCATCTGAAGGTCTTGAGACTATATATAGGACTCATGAGAGCCCTAGGGTATAGCGATTGGCCGTATATTTGAGAGAGACTCTTGTTTGTGAGGCTAGGGTTCTAGAGAAGAAGAGGATTGGGATCCTACTTCTTGTGCAAAGGGAATTCTGTGTGAATCTCTTGTAGAGCGATCTCGTGTGATCGTTCGGGTGTGTGCCATCTCTGTAATCTATTCATCCTAGTTGAGATTTGGAGCGGTGGAGGACGTAGGCTATTTGTGGCCGAACCTCGTTACATCTTTGTGTTTGCTTTGCTATCTTCTTCCTATTTCTTCTTCCTTTGGTTTGATAATCCGCTGCGGTGCTCAAGTGTTTTACCCTATTGATACCACGGGGCAATCTTTTGCCCTTCGTAGGGATAAGCGAAGCGGTGATCCTTGAGTCCGGTGTCGAGGGAGCGAGAGAGTTATTCTCTCTTTGTTTTCCGACGTTGGTGGGCAGTGCCGGTGTGAGTGGGTTCCGGTGCGGTCGGACGCCAACAATACTATGTACACGACCTGATATAGCCCTTGCTGTGAGTGTCCCGAGCAAATATCAGTCGAATCCAGGCGATAATAATAGCTGTGAAGAACATTCTTAAGTACTTAAGAAGAACAAAGGATATATTCTTGATCATTGAAGGAGGATCAAAGTTAAAGGTAAAAGGATACACAGATTCAGACTTTATGACTAATATTGATGATAGAAAGTCTACATCAGGACATGTGTTCTTGTGCAATGGTGGTCCGATAAATTAGTAGAGTTTCAAAAAACCGATCATTGTTGATTCTACTATGGAAGCTGAGTATATCGCCACATCTGAAGCTACAAAGGAAGCCTTCTGGTTTAAGAAGTTTATGGCAAAGTTAGATGTAATGTCATTAGATGCTATAACACTCTACTGCGATAACAATGGTGCATAGCTCTTGCTAAGGAGCCAAAGTCTCATCAAAAGTCCAAACACATAGAGCGGCAGTTTCACCTTATACGTGACTACCTCGAGAAGAAATATATCGAGGTGCAGAGAGTAAACTCTACAGACAATATGACAAAGTCATTCACTAAGCAGCTTAGTCAGTAGAAGACTGAAGAACACCTTGAGAAGATGGGGCTTAGATACATGGCTGATTGGCTTTAGTGCAAGTGGGAGATTGTTAGATGTATGCCCTAGAAGCCAATCTAGCTGACACATTATTTATTCTAGGACAGTTTTGTACTTGACTTTGTTATTATTTAATAATACTGGGCATCTTTTTTCATTCATGTTGTGTATGTGTCTATGAATCATCCAAGGAGTTAATAAGATGATGATACATATTCTCAAGAGTTGAAAATTTGAGCTATGTGTCATTGGTGATTAATTTCTAAATACTCCTGATCGATAGATCATCATAAAGACGATGATTGATCCGATAAGATTAGTGCACAGATCGCTTTTTCTTTTGGATGGACGAGTCTTGAGTCCACTGTGTTGGGACACTGGAGTGATAGTGTAAGTGCTTGTTATAGAACAAGGATACTGAGTGTGACCAACATAAAAAGTTACATGGATATCTACCCACTCGTCAGTGATTTACTTGATGTTGCAGTGGTATGACTAGTCCTTTGACCTGTAGTGCCTCGGCTATTCACAGTGAGGTTGCTGTAGTTTGACTGCACATATACATGGTCTCGAGCCATATGAATCTTTATGGTGCAGATTGGATGCAATAGGTTCATTGTAGGAGTAGAGTGTGCACCGACATAGAATCTACCAATCTTGGTAGATAAGAAGTGGTCCAATGTGATTTATAAGACTGAGTTTGAAAGACCTCGGCCGGAAAAGTATGTACAGTGGAAAAGGAGTTTTTCGCTCTCGAACTAAAGTCGAATAAATCATGACATATGACAGACGATAGGGTTTAACAAGTTATCCATGTCCTCCATCTTGTAGGAATCCACGATAGGACTTTATTATACGATAATTGCACCTAGAGATTCTTCTATTCTATTCTGCTGGGTTGCCACTATATGCTGCTAGGTGTCACTGGTGGATGGTGAGACTTACAGGGATTATCTTGATGGTCAATAATCCCTGGTGAGATGAGTTGGAATTGTTCCAACCCATTAAAAGAAGTTTCAATGATATTGTGATAAGGATTACAATATATTTTACTATCAGATAGAATAAAACTTATAGAGTCACACACATAAGAGGTTTTGACTGATCCGATGGTCGGAATATGATTTGGAATCACCATAGTTCATGATTATCAATTTGATTGATAGTTGGTTTAACCCACTAAGAGTTAGTGAGTTGAAAAAGAAATAATTGCAATTGGATTGCAATTTGATTGATTCATTGGACTAATTGAATTGGACTTGACATTATTAGATAAGGTTTAAGAGTCCTACTTGGAGTAGGACTCCTAGAATCCTAATTACATTAGGACTGAAAATCTTAATTGAAGAATCCTAATTGCAATAGGACTCATTATTAGATAAGGATGAAGAATCCTGTTGCCCAAAGTGACAAGCCAAGAGGGAAGGGGGGGTGAATTGGGTTTTCTAACTTTTTGATCTCTTAATTAAGTTGATAGATATATGAGTAGTTTAGCTTATGTTAATTAAATACGTGTAGTGAAATTAAAAGGCACACAACACAAACACACAAGAAGTATAGTGGTTCGGTACTCTCCTAAGCACCTACATCCACTCCCCAAGCGTCCTTTTGGAAATTCACTATAATCCTGCGGATTACAGTTGGATTGTTTTCCGGGCTCATCATCCAAAAATCTTTACAATTTGGTTTTCCAGAATCACCAATAACCCACATTAGTTTTGCGGGCTCACCAACAACCTACAATGTTTGTTTTACGGGCTTACCAACTTACGTTACAACAAGATTAATAAGTAAAGAAAGAGAGCTTCTAAGAGAGCAAATAAAGCAATTATAAACTACAAAGAAGAGTTTAGAGAATGTTTATCACTTTGGAGGAGCTATTCTCTTCTTTGTCAAGCTCGCGTTACTTCACAAGGATTGGTGGAGCTATTGATGTCTCTTTGAAACTGCTTAACAACTTTCTTTTGGCTCTTTTAATGAAGTACTTGAATAAGGCTTTCTTTTCTAGAATTTTTTCTTGAATATGCTTCTTGATTTTCAAAAAGATGTCTTCTTTTGATGAATAGTACCTCTTAAATACTTCCCCAACCTCTAAAATACACTTTTTTACCGTTGGAGTAGAGAAAGTAGCCGTTTATAGCCGTTGGGGACTTAAAAAGCAATTCTGCAGAACTAGCCATTGGACTGTCACCCATGCTGGGGTCGACCCAAGCTTTTCTGGGGTTGGCTCAAATCACTGTTCGTCAGTCTTGGAGTCGGCTCAAACTTCTCTGGGGTTGGCCCCTGCTACAGTGGGGTCAGCCCTCTTAGGAAATCCAAAAGCTTGTTTTTTTGACTCTTCATGCTGGGGTCGACTCATGCTTTCTTGGGATCGACCCATGCTACAGTGGGGTCGACCCAAGCTACAATGGGGTCGGCCCTCTCAGGAATTCCAGAGATATGGATTTTGAGTACTTAACCTAAGGTTGGCTCATGCTCTCTTGGGGTCGGCTCAAGGCTTCCTGGGGTCGGCTCAAGGATTCTTGAGGTCGACCCTCTCAGTAATTTTCAAAGAGTTGTTTCTTGAGTTCACAAATTGGGGTCGGCTTATGGTCCTTTCAGATCGGCTCCTCCTAGGGTCGGCTCAAGAAAACTTGGGGTCAGCCCTATTTACTGTTCATCTATGCCATATATGCCAGAACGTGCCAGAACGTGCCAGAGTCGACTCCACCTCTTCTGGGGTCAACTCTTGCTCTGTTCCAAGTGTGTCACTCCGTGCCAGTGCGTGCCATATGTATTAGGGTCGACTCCAAACTAATTAGGATCGGCTCTAAGTATGATTATCTGCATCTTAGATTTAGACTAGTTCATGAAATCAATAAAATATATTCCAAATAAATTTGAGCGTATGGCACGATAGAGCTTCATACCCCTAACAATGAAAATTACAGTTTTGCCCTATAGAGTATACTTAACTTGAAACTTTTGCCGAAATGAATTTGAAAGCTTTCTATCATTCTCTACTATGGATTTTATCTCGTTGTTAATCTTTGAGAGTTATTTTGACCGCATTTTCTTAATGTATCGTGAATGTATCGAGGGTATGCCATTCCTTAATGATGTATCGAGTTAATTTGTATTTCTAATTTGATATGGCCTTAATTGTTGTGTTAATCATCAAAATAACATTATCATCCTCAATATCTCCCTTTTGATGATTACAAAATATTGAGTATACTTAAGTTGGCGTTTATATGTGAATGGAGGTTTAAAGTTTAGAAAATGCTATAAAAGCTGAAAATTCAGAATTTTCTAAATTAAAGGATGTGCCAACCAAAATCTCCCCCTATCTAATCTAAATTTATGCCAATTGAAGTTTGGTTTTGCTCCCCCTTACTCTTGTACTTTATTGAAGATAAGACTTCAAGATTTTGTACCAATACAAGAGTTTCAAGTTATATATCGAGGCAAGAGAAGTATGTGCCATTAATTCAGAATCTTTGACTAAACTTCAGATTTTCTTGTTTAGAAATTTTAGAGTACAGAATTTTTCATTGTTATACATCTCTCCCCCTCAGGTATATATTTTCCTCTAATTTTACTTTGTTTAAGGATGCATATATTCCAACTTCTCTTACTTCTCCCTCTATATTGCAACTTCTTCCTTCTCTTACTTCTCCCCCTTTTTGTCATCATCAAAAGGATATGTAATCCATGGGTGAAAAGTATTCCATTGACAAAGATCATAAAATATAATAAGACATTGCATTTCATAAGAGCCAAAATTACAATGTTCTAATAAACCAAATAAGATAACATCGTTTACATACAACAAAATGCAAGATACATAGATGATTAGAGTGACTCTAGGCGCCAATCTAGATGATCTCCTGCTATGCTATCAGTAGGTCTAGTGGCATCCAAAGGCTAGGATCTGGCTCTAGATCTCCTAGTATAGTTGGCGAGAGGAGGTCTGGACTGATATGACTGTGAGGGTCTATGAGCCCTATGAACTGGTTGGCTCTATGCCGAGACCTCTGACTCAGCTGCCCGAGCTTCCTGATGACCATGAAACTCTCTCTCTAAAGCCGTCATCCGGTCCGTGAGACTCATCATCTAAGCAGATACTCCCTTGATCTTAGCCATCATACTGTCCATCCAGCTCATCATGCTATTGAAGAGACCCCTCATGTGAGCTGATACAATCTCAGTCATCCTACTCCAATACTCCTCTGTATATCCAGTAGGTGTGGATGATGAAGTTCCTGCCTCCTCATGTGCCGAAGGATGGTCGACAAGTGCCTCAGGCTCGGAAATGGAGTCTCCAAGCTCTGGTACATCAGGCTCTGGTGCTTGGGCCCCTGCACCTCCACGTACCCACTAACCGTCCACCTTCTCGTAACCCATGCGCATAAGTGATCGTGCAGTGTAGGTATCGATAAATAATAAGTCTCTGAAGATCTCTCCCACTACAAATATGTCATGATGTCTAAAAATCAGTGGGAGTACCATACCGTATGGTAAAGAGACTCTCAATCTAGATACGGCCTCACACATCTGTCTGATTATCATGGCCGGAAGATTTAGCGGAATACCCTAAATAACATGCTCCATAATCACCAGATCATGCTCAGACACATGGTCGAATCTCCCGCTCTTCGAAAACAGTATTCGACCTATGAAGTTATGAAGCAGTCTCATCTCAACAGGAAAAGAGCTAGCTACCAAATTTTCTGAATAATCTATCTCATCTCTTTCCAAAATCAGCTGTAGATCCCTAATCTTGTGCTTTGGTCTGTCTGGTATGACACCCTCACATGGAAAATGAAGAAACTATCCTACGCTCTCCTCAGAAACACAGACTCGAACTTCGCGAACCTCAGACACAAGCCCTCCTGGACCGACCCGTAGGAAAGCATAAAACTCACGAACTAATCCCGGGTAGGTCTTTAAATCTAGGGAGCAAAGATACTTCCATACTTGTTATCGGATCCAACCACCCAACCGAAACCCCTCTTGATCCAAAAACTCAAAATGAATTCTTCTACCTGTAGTAACCAGTCTCTCCGCATACCTAGCAAGTTGAACTGAAGGTGAAGGAGGTAGAGGAGGCTCTGCACGTGGCTCAGCTCGTGGAGGCACTGTAGAAGACTCTCTAGGATGCTCCTCTACTATAGATGGGCGTGTCACTCTCCCGGCTCGCTTGGGCACTGCTCGTTTGGGTCCCATTTTCACCAAACCCTTTCTTAGAACTTGATCTAACGGCTTGGAAGAGGGATCTACTATTGTTTGGAAGTGATTAGAGAGGATTGGAGGGGAGGAAATAGGATTTTTGGAGGTTTGGAAATAAGAAAAGCCCTAAAGAAGTGCTCTTGATTCCTCCTTAAAAATTGGGGTCTCGCCGTCGGGTCGACCCCAGCTTATGCTTGGGTCAACCCAAGGAGGGGTCGACCCCACTCTGGGCTCGCGTCGGCCCCGGTTTAGGCTCCTAATTTATTTATTTATTAATCTTCCTTCTTTCTGATCCTTTCCAAATTTTTATGAGACATTGATATACATGTAAAAAATCTATAAATCAATGATTTGATCAATGTTTCATAGGATTTACAAAATGAGAGGAGCGTAACATGAGACAACTTTTCTTTTCTAATCAAAGGGATCACATATTCCTAATTCTCTCCTAAGCATGCAAAATCTATCTTCACTAAGAGGTTTTGTAAATATATCAGCTAATTGTTTCTCGGTACACATATGCTCAATACTTACATTTCTGTTTTGCACATGATCTCTAATGAAGTGATACCTAATTTCAATGTGCTTTGCCTTAGAGTGCTGAACCGAATTTTTAGTGAGATTGATGGCACTAGTGTTATCATATTTTATAGAAATTTTGTCAAGCTTAATTTCATAGTCCTCTAATTGTTGCTTGAGCCATAGTACTTGGGCACAACAATTCCCGACTGCGATATATTCGGCCTCAGCCGTTGACAGTGCTAATGAATTCTGCTTTTTACTAAACCATGACAATAATTGTTTCCTAGAAATTGACATGTCCCACTAGTGCTCTTCTTATCTAACTTGCATCCAGCAAAATCTGCATATGAATATGCAAGCAAATCAAGACAAGAATCTCTAGAATACTATAATCCTATGTTTGTGGTTCCTCTTAGGTATCTATGAATTCTTTTGACAGCACTTAGATGTGATTCCTTAGGGTCTGACTGATATCTAGCACATATCCTTACACTAAATACTATGTTAGGCCTACTAGCAGTAAGGTAAAGCTAAGATCTAATTAAGCCTCTATAGAGTTTCATATTTATGCTCTTTTTTTTTCATCTTTGTCTAGCTTACTAGTGGGGTTCATCGGAGTGCCTATTTTCTTGTGATTTTCATTTTCGAACTTCTTTAGTATTTTTTTTGTATACTTAGTGTGATGAATGAAAATCCCCTTCTTTAGTTTGCTTGATTTATAATTCGAGAAAGAAATTAAGTTCTTCCATCATACTCATCTCGAATTCTTCTTGCATTAATTCAGCAAATTCTTTACAAAGACTATCATTAGTGGCACCGAATATGATGCATCTACGTATATTTGTACCACTAGCAGATTTTTGTCATTTTTCTTGATGAAAAGTGTTTTATCTACGTTTTCTTTACTAAAATCATTATTTAACAAAAATTTACTTAGTCGATCATACCACCCTAGGTGCTTGTTTCAACCCATATAGTGCCTTATGTAATCTAAACACTTGATCAGAATATTCATGACTTTCAAAATCAGGAAGTTGCTCTACATAAACTTTGTCTTCTATATAACCATTTAGGAAGGCACTTTTTACATCCATTTGATAAAGTTTGAAATCCATAAAGCATGCAAATGCTAGTAGTACTCTAATAGCTTCTAATCTAGCTACAGGAGCAAACGTTTCTTCAAAATTTATCCCCTCTTCTTGATTGTATTCCTTAGATACAAGTCTAGCTTTATTTCTTGTAACTACTCCATTTTCATCTAACTTATTTCTAAAGACCCATTTTGTTCCAATTACTGAATTATGCTTTGCTCTTTCAGTTAGTGTCCAAACATTACTTCTTTTAAATTGATTTAATTCTTCTTGCATGGCATTAATTCAATTTATGTCATGTTCAGTTTCTTCATAAGTTTTAGGTTCTATTTGTGAAACAAAAGCAAGATAATTATTCAAATTTCTTAGAGATGATCGAGTTCTTACCCCTTGTGATGGATCACCAATAATTAGATCTTTAGGGTGTCTGTGTGCATACATCCATTCCTTTGACAAGTCTTGAGATTGTGGTGGATTATGATCATCTTCTTTTTCCCTTTCATCTTCCTTTTCTTGATTTGGCACGTCATTAAGATTCAACTTTTCAAACTCAATTATCTCTGCATCATCATCAAAAATACCTTCTCTCATAGGGGACTCATTATCAGACTCATCAAAAATAATATTAATTGATTCTTCAACAACAAGTGTTCTCTTGTAGAAGACTTTGTATGCCCTACTAGAAATAGAGTATCCTAAGAAGATACCCTCATCTTATTTAACATCAAATTTGCTTAGATCTTCCTTATCATTGTTTAAAATAAAACATCGACATTCAAATACTCTAAAAAATTTGACAGTTGGTTTCTTATTCTTGCAAAGTTCATAAGGAGTTTTTTTTGTTATAGGATGAATTAAAATATAGTTTAAAATATGGCAAGCAGTATTTACAGATTTAGCCCAAAAGTACTTTGGGAGATTTGACTCATATAACATAATACGAGCCATTTCTGCCAAAGTTCTATTTTTTCTTTCAACAACCCTATTTTGTTGAGGCGTTCTAGGTGCTGAAAATTGATGAGAAATATCGTTTTCATTACAGAATTCTTCAAAGCATTGATTTTCAAATTCGGTTCCATGATCACTTTGAATAGCAATTAAGGTGAAATTCTTTTCAGTTATAATATTTCAAAAATGCTGAAAATGCTCCATTCTTATGTGCAAGAAATGAAATCCATGTATATCTTGAAAAATCACCCATAATTACTAGTCCATACTTTTTTCCTCCTAGACTTGTAGTTCCAGTAGGTCTAAATAAATCCATGTGGATAAGTTCAAAAGGCCTAGTGGTTGACACTACATTCTTTGATTTGAAAGATGATCTTGTTTGCTTTTCTAATTGACATGGGCCACAAATTTTATCATTTTCAAAAATTAATTTTGGCACATCTCTTATCAAATTCTTTATGACTAGTTTTGATATTAAGTCCATACTAGCATGTCCTAGTCTACGATGCCATAGCCAACTTGTTTCATTTTGTTTTCTTCGTTAGTGAATAAACATAATCCATTTTTCTTGGCTAAGTCATCAAGATCTACCATATAAATATTTTCATGCCTATGCCCCATAAGCACAATGCTATTATCTTTAGGATTTATGATTATGCATACTGAAGCGTCAAAAAAAACTTTAAGACCTTTATCACAACACTGACTGATGCTAAGTAAGTTATGTTTCAAATCATTAACTAATAAAACATTTTCTATAAAAATAGATGGAGTGATATGGATTTTATCCTTTTCAATGATGTGTCCTTTTTCATTGTCTCCATAAGTTACCACTCCACCGTCTTTAGATTCCAAGGTAACAAATTACTCTAGGTCATCTGTCATGTGTCTTGAACAGCCGCTATGTAGATACTAACGTCTATTCTTCTCATTGGCTGTAAGACATATCTGCAATCAAAATCAAGGATGCATTTTAGGTACCCAAACTATGTTGGGTCCTTTAGGGTTAGTGTTTGATGTTTCTTTTGGAATCCAAATTTTCTTGTATTTTAGCTTGCTCTTTTCACTCAATTTGTTATAGCTGAATTTTCTAAAATTATATTCATATGCTTTGTGTCCTAATTTATTGCAGCAATGACAAGTTGTATTTCATTTTTAGCTTTAACAAATATATTCTTTAAGTATTTTTGTTTTCTATTTATTTTATATCCTAAGCCTGCTTTATCATATACAGCCTTTTGACTATCAAGAATCATATTTAGTTTAGTTGAGCTAAGTATAAATTTATCCACTAAGGATTTATATTTTTCTGCATCTTTTTTTAGTTTAATATTTTCAGTAATTAAATTTTTGGTTTCATTAGTGAGCTTCTTACTTAATGTTTCATAGTCATTAGATAGTTTCAACTTATCTTTCATAGGAGATTGATTTTCATCTTTTAAAACTTTATTTTTATTAATTAGCTTCTTGTGCTCCTCTATAAGATCTAAAAATGCATCATGTAATTTCTCTACTGTAAAATCACACTCAAGTTCAGAATCTACCTCATCTTCATTGGCCATGTAGCAAATTTGAGCCGTATTTTACTGATCTTTCTCTTCCGAACTTGACTCCTTACTCTCACTCCATTTAGCCATGAGAATCTTCTTCTTGAGTGTCCTTTCCATCCATTTCAAAATTTGGGCAATCTATCTTGAAATGCCTGGGCTTGTTACGCTCATAGCATATTGACGCTTCTTTTTCTTTCTCTTTGTCCTTTTTCTTTTCTTTGCTTAAGCTGCCGTTGAAGAAGGGCTTCCTTTTATGAAACTCCTTCTTTCCTCTCATGAATTTTCTGAATTTTCTCGCTAGCATTGTCATTCCCTCTTCGTCATATTCCTCCTCTTCATCAGAGTCCTCTGATTCACTATCTTGTTTTGGAGTTGTGGACTTCAAGGCAATGGTTTTCTTTTTCTTGACCTCTTCTTCTGAATTTTGCTTCATGGTCAACTCATGGGTCATGAGTGATCCTAGAAGCTCTCCTAACTGTAGCGTGTTGAGGTCCTTTGCTACTTGAATTGCGGTTACCTTGATCTCCCACACTTTTGGTAGAGACTTGAGAATTTTTTGCACCAATTCAGAGTTAGTATAAGATTTGCCTAAACTCTTTAGTAAATTTATGATATCCATGAATCTAGTGAACATTTCAGTTATGGACTCAATGGATTCCATTTTAAATAGTTCATATCTATGTACTAACATATTTATTTTTGACTTCTTAACTTGATTAGTCCCTTCATGTGTGACTTCTAACCTACCCCAAATTTCTTTGGCTGAGGTACATGTAGATATTCTATGGAATTTATTTACATCTAGAGAGCAGTAAAGTACATTAATGGCTTTAGCATTTAGTTGCACTAGCCTCTTATCACTGTCATCCCAATCTATTTTAGGTTTAGAAATGATTGTGCCATCTATGCTAATTGTGGGTATGTGTGGTCCTCTAGTTATGATATTCCACAAATTATAATCTAGAGCTTGAATAAATATCCTCATTCTACCTTTTCAATATGTGTAATTTGTGCCATTAAACAAGTGAGGTCTATTTGTAGATTGCCCCTCGCTTATATAACTTTCTACTTGGGCTGCCATGATCTTTTACTCTTGATTGTGAGATCAACAAATACTATGAGAGCACCTGCTCTAATACCACTTGTTGCCCAAAGTGATAAGCCAAAAGGGAGGGTGAATTGGGTTTTCAAAATTTTTGATCCCTTAATTAAGTTGATAGATGTATGAGTAGTTTAGCTTATGTTAATTAAATACGTGTAGTGAAATTAAAAGGCACACAACACAAACACACAAGAAGTATAGTGGTTCGGTGCTCTCCTAAGCACCTACGTCCACTTTCCAAGCGTTTCCTTGGAAATTCACTATAATCCTGCGGATTACAGTTGGATTATTTTTCGGGCTCACAATCCAAAAATCTTTACAATTTGGTTTTCCGGGATTACCAATAACCTACATTGGTTTTGCGGGCTCACCAACAACCTACAATGATGGTTTTACGGACTTACCAAATAACCTTGCAACAAGATTAATAAGTAAAGAAAGAGAGTTCCTAAGAGAGCAAATAAAGCAATTATAAACTACATATAAGAGTTTGGAGAATGTTTATTGCTTTGAAGGAGCTATTCTCTTCTTTGTCAAGCTTGCTTCACTTCACAAGGATTGGTGGAGCTATTGATGACTTTTTGAAACTGCTCAACAACTTTTTTTTGGCTCTTTTAATGAAGCAATTGAATGAAGCTTTCTTTTCTAGAATTTTCTCTTGAATGTGCTTCTTGATTTTCAAAAAGATGTCTTCTTCTGATGAATAGTACCTCTTAAATACTTTTTCAATATCTAAAGTACACTTTCCTACCGTTGGAGTAGAGAAAGTAGCCGTTTATAGCCGTTGGAAACTTAAAAAGCAATTCTGCAGAACTAGCCGTTGGACTGCCACCCATGCTGGGGTCGATCCAAGCTTTTCTAGGGTCAGCTCAAGTCACTGTTCATCAGTCTTGGGTCGGCTCAAACTTCTCTGGGGTCGGCTCCTACTACAGTGGGGTCGGCTCCTGCTATAGTGGGGTCGGCCCCTACTACAGTAGAGTCAGCCCTCTCAGAAAATTCAGAAGCTTGTTTTTCTGACTCTTCACGCTGGGGTCGACTCATACTTTCTTGGGGTCGACCCATGCTACAGTGGGGTCGACCCAAGCTATAGGAGGGTCGGCCCTCTCAGGGATTCCAAAGACATGGATTTTGAATACTTAACCTAGGGTCAGCTTATGCTCTCTTGGGGTCGGCTCCACTGGGGTCGGCTCAAAGCTTCCAGGGGTCGGCTCAAGGCTTCCTAGGGTCGGCTTCACCTGGGGTCGGCTCAAGGATTCTTGGGGTTGACCCTCTCAGTAATTTACAGAGAGTTGTTTTCTTGAGTTCATAAATTGGGGTCGGCTCCTCCTGGGGTTGGCTCAAGGAAACTTGAGGACAACCCCAGTTACTGTTCATCTGTGCCATATATGCCAGGATGTGCCAGAACGTACCAAAACGTGCTAGGGTCGACTTCACCTCTTTTGGGGTCGACTCCTACTCTGTGCCAAGTGTGTCACTCCGTGTCAGTACGTGTCATATGTATCAAGGTCGACTCCAAACTAATTGGGGTCGACTCTAAGTATGATTATCTGCATCTTAGAGTTAGACTAGCTCATAAGATCAATAAAACATATTCTAAATAAATTTGAGTGTATAGCACAATAGAGCTTCATACCCTTAACAATAAAAATTATAGTTTTGCCCTTTAAAGTATACTTAACTTGAAATTTTTGCCGAAATGAATTTGAAAGGTTTCTATCATTCTCTACTATGGATATTATCTCGTTGTTAATCTTTGAGAGTTATTTTGACCGTATTTTCTTAATGTATCATGAATGTATCGAGGGTGTGTCATTCCTTAATAATGTATCCAGTTAATTTGTATTTCTAATTTGATATGGCCTTAATTGTTGTGTTAATCATCAAAATAACATTATCATCCTCAAATCCTAATTGCAATAAGACTCCTTATCAGATAAGTATTAAGGATCTTAGAGTCCAAGGTTGAGTCATGTTGTAAAAGGGATTCCTTATTAGATAAGGATTGAGTTACGACCACCAAATCCTCCTTAGAGGAGGATTCATGCACCCAAAGGAATTGCCACACGCCCCTACTTAATTTAGTTTAGTGCGTGTGTGAGATCAAAAGAAAGGAGGGGCGTGCGCCCCTCCTAATTGGGTTAGGTGTGAGCTCCAAATTTTTAGGAGCTCCACGCCTAGGGAAAGGAAAGAAAAAGGGAGGCCACCAGCCTCCCTCTTACTTCTTTTCTTTTTGGTGCGTGACGGCTTCCTCTCTCCCAACCTCCTTCCACCGCAAGAAAGAAAGAAAGAAAGAAAAGAAGGGGCAGCCTCTTCCTCTCCCCTTTTCCTTCTTCTTCCTCTTGAAAGCAATCAAGAGTTGCTTATTTAAGAGAGTTTCAACTATTAAAATTGATTTCTGCAAGGGAGTTAGCACCCTGGTGAGATCTGTGGGATACGTGTGCCTCAAACCACAACACCTAGGGCATCCTCAATACTACAAGAGGCGTTGGACCTTGATTGAATGGTGAAGGAGAACAAGAGCCAAGCAGAATTTGGCTCTTCTTTAACAATGGCGGCGTGCCTTAGAATTCTTAGGGATGATGGCATGAGAGGAAGAGAGAAACGAGATTAGGATTTCAGGAAGAAAAAGTTTCCAATGATTTCATTCCACACATACACAAATACAAGAGTGTATATATATGTGGTCAAACATGGCCCTAACCCAAAAAACTCCCCTAGGCTAAACTACATGAGAAAGCATTCAACCCAAGCCTATGTACACCCATGACTTGCATGCTCTCTCTCCCTTCTAAACCTAGCCCAAATAATGTTTAACCACCTTAAGACTCAAAATACCTAAGCCTTAAGCAAGTAGGAGACCAATTCCAGTCCCTACTTAAATTTGTCGTAGGCCTGGAGTTGACTCTGGCACAGCTCGAGTCGACTCCCACTCTCTCTATATCACCGGCCCCAACCTGGGGTCGACTCCTGCAATCTATAAGTCGACCCCTTAACAGCACGAGTCTACCCCGCTCACCTGGAGTCGACTCTCTCAGGCTTTCTAGAGGGCTATTTTTCTGCCTGTGTGGAGTGATTGGTTATACCCCTATTTGATTTTGATGAGCTCAAAGCATTTGAGTATACCTTTTGTTATACTAATGAATTCAATCTAGTGTTTCAGGCAAATATTTGTGAATTTATGTTTAAGTATCTCTAGCTTTGGTTCAATATATTTTGGTTAAGTAAGGAACTCAGTTTGAACCAAAGTCTGAAGCTCGAGTCGACTCCAGAAGATTACGAGTCAACTCCAAGTGTTTCAGAAGTTCTGGCACATGCTCGAGTCGACTCCGGTCACTACGAGTCGACTCCGACTGAGAACTGACAGAAGAACAGAAAGTTGATTTTCAGACCCTGTCAGCGAGTCGACTCCAGAAGGTTTCAAGTCGACTCCAATGGTTTCTGAGTCGACTCCCGATGTTTCCGAGTCGACTCCTAAGGGTAATAGAAGAAAGACAGAACGATGTATTTCAGACCCTGCAACCGAGTCGACTCCAGAAGGTTACGAGTCGACTCCGAAGTTTGGCGAGTCGACTCCTAGTTACGTCCGAGTCGACTCCCAGAGGAAAGCAAAACTAAAAGTCAGAGAACCAACTTCAGGCTCTAAGAGCCGAGTCGACTCCAATACGATTCGAGTCAACTCCGAGGCAGTTCAATTTCAAAGACAGAGGATCAGTGATGCGATCCGATAGAATTTGATCCGTATCCCAAGATTCTTGACTCTTCTTGATTTCTAGAAGGGTAGTTCTGACCTGATTGCAGACACAATTTCTAAAGATCTGTCCATCAGATCGATCTCAATTTTGGATATGTTGTAGATCTCTGCGTTAGCTTTCCAGCGGTAGGTCGTGGGTCTAGAGAGGACGTCGGGATCTTAAGATATCAGCCTCCGACTGATGACTGCACAAGAAAGGACGGGCTGATAATCCAACGGGATGGAGTTGTTTGTAGAGGCTGGAAGGGATCAAGGAGGAGAGGAAGAAGAGGGAGGAGGTGGCTGGCCTCTCGGGACAGAGGTGGTGCAGCCGGATGAAGGAGGGGGCGGCAGCCTTGGACGGCGGCCTAGGGAGAGGGGGAAGGCGTCGCAAGAAGAGAAGAGAGAAGGGAAGAGAGCTAGGGCAAAAGCCTTTCAATTAATTTTTGCATCCTGAAATAGGTGCTCACCACATCTATTTATAGGTGGCTACCTGACCCCTTAACTTGACTTGATCTAATTGAATTCAAGAAGCAACTAAACCCAAAGCGACTCTAATAAAGGCCAAGTCGGCTAACCCGAGCAAGGCTATGCTGAAATGAAATTAACATCAAGGACTCAAAAGCAAAAATAACCAAATGATTAAGTCCGAGGCGGTCTAGTAGATCCAACCGCATCACTCCACCACGCTTCCCTTAACCTTGTCCTCAAGGTCGGAAGTCAGGGAAACGATCAAGTATCTCAGTCTCAAACTCCCATGTGGCCTGGTCTGCTGCTCTCCCCAGCCACTCCACTAGTATCTGGATTTCCAGTCGTCCTTCTACTCGTATTCTGCGCTTCGCCAGCACTCGAACCGGCTCCACTATCTCGTCCTCTGGTGGCTCATGTATGATTGGGCCGACAGATGTCTTGGGTCCAAGCCGGGCCCTCAGAAGCGACACGTGGAATATCGGGTGAACTCTCGATGTAGTCGGCAAGTCCAAGCGATACGCCACGGGTCCAATGCACTCCATTATCTGAAAGGGCCCATAGAAGCGATGAGAGAGCTTCTGGTTCGCCATGGGCCGCAGTGTCAACTGTCGATAAGGCTGCACCTTGACGTATACCCAGTCGCCCACCTCGTATACTGGATCTCTGTGCTTCCGATCATGCAGCTGCTTCATCCTGTTCTGCGCAGTCGTTATGTGAAACTTTAACCGCCGTAAGGTAGCATCGCGATCTAAGAGCTCAAAATCTGCCTCTGTCCGGTCCGCATGTGATAGTGGATCATAAACTCGCAGCGTCGGTGGTACTCGTCCATACACCGCCTCAAAGGGTGTCATCCCTATGGCTGAGTGGAAAGCGGTGTTGTACGAATACTCGGCCCAAGGTAAATAAGAAAGCCACTCTCGGGGCCGATCACCAATCATACAGCGCAAGTACTGCTCGATGCAGCGGTTTACCACCTCCGTCTGCCCATCGGTCTGAGGGTGGTAAGCCGAGCTTATGGCAAGCTTCGTCCCTTGCTGTTTGAAGTAAGCTTGCCAGAATGCGCCAACAAAAATGTGGTCACGATCAGAAACAATAGTCCGAGGCATACCATGTAATCGAGCAATGTCCCGTATGTAGACCTCTACCACCCGTCGAGCAGAAAATGGATGTGCGAGCGCCGAAAAGTGGGCATACTTGCTGAGGCGGTCCACAACGACCATGATCACTGAATACCCTCGAACTAATGGCAGCCCCTCAATGAAGTCCATCGACACATCCTCCCAAACCTGATCAGGAATCGGTAAAGGCTGAAGTAGACCCGCAGGTCGCAGTGAATCCGCCTTCGCCCTTTGGCACACATCGCATTGCTGTACATAAGCTCTGACCGCTGCCTTCATGCCTATCCACGTACAGCTCTGGCTCAGCCTCTTGTAAGTCCTGAAAAATCCCTCGTGTCCAGCAAAAGGAGTATCATGGAAGTGCTGGATCAATACCTGCCGCATGGCTGAATCGGTGGGCACGCGGATCAACCCATGGTCCAGAATCAACCCATCTCGGTCCTCCATCTCGGGATGACTACTCGGGTCTGCTGCCAACTCCCTCTGGATCTGTACTAGGTCCGGATCCCGGCATGTGGCGGTCCTCAAGTCTGAAATAAAAGGAAAAACCGGCATAGTCAAAGCCGCCAACTCGCCGGACTCGGGATGGCGCGATAGTGCATCCGCCACTCGATTTTCTGTGCCCTTTTTGTACACCATCTCATAGTCGTAGCCGAGAAGCTTCGACACCCACCTCTGCTGGGCTGGAGTATGTATGCGCTGCTCAAGAAATAATGGAAGGCTCTGCTGATCAGTCCGAACGATGAATCGGCGGCCGATAAGGTACGGCCTCCACTTTGTGACTGCATGGATGACCGCCATCATCTCCCTCTCATATGTGGACAGCGAGCGGGTCCTAGGGGACAACGCCTTGCTCATGAAAGCAATTGGCCGTCCCTCCTGCATCAAAACAGCACCAATGCCGGCACCGGAAGCATCGCACTCGACTACAAATGGTTTGGCGAAATCGGGTAGCGCCAAAACCGGGGCCGTCGTCATGGCTTCCTTGAGCTTCTCGAACGCTTCCATCGCTGCCTCAGTCCATCTAAACTCGCACTTTCGCAGCAACAGGGTCAGTGGCGCGGCGATCTTTTCATATCCCTCCACAAACCGGCAGTAATAACCGGTTAGGCCCAAAAATCCTCGCAGCTCCTTTTGGTTCTTGGGTAGCGGCCACTCGGTCATGCAATGTATCTTTGCTTGGTCCGGCTCCACACCTGCAACAGAGATGACATGGCCTAGGTACTCGACCTTCGGCTCGGCCCATAGGCACTTGGATCGCTTTACCTTCAATTGATTTCTACGCAGAATTTTCAGCACTTCCTCTAAGTGCTCTAGGTGCTCCTGCCATGAACGATTGTAAACCAGTATGTCATCGAAGAATACAAGGACATACCGTCGTAGTAATGGTCTGAATATGTCATTCATGAGCCCCTGGAACGTCGCTGGTGCATTGGTGAGGCCGAACGGCATCACCCGGAACTCATAATGGCCATCGTGTGTCCAAAACGCCGTCTTGTGCACATCTTGTTGGCGTCCGACCGCACCGGAACCCACTCACACCGGCACTGCCCACCAACGTCGGAAAACAAAGAGAGAATAACTCTCTCGCTCCCTCGACACCGGACTCAAGGATCACCGCTTCGCTTATCCCTACGAAGGGCAAAAGATTACCCCGTGGTATCAATAGGGTAAAACACTTGAGCACCGCAGCGGATTATCAAACCAAAGGAAGAAGAAATAGGAAGAAGATAGCAAAGCAAACACAAAGATGTAACGAGGTTCGGCTACAAATAGCCTACGTCCTCCACCGCTCCAAATCTCAACTAGGATGAATAGATTACAGAGATGGCACACACCCGAACGATCACACGAGATCGCTTTACAAGAGATTCACACAGAATTCCCTTTGCACAAGAAGTAGGATCCCAATCCTCTTCTTCTCTAGAACCCTAGCCTCACAAACAAGAGTCTCTCTCAAATATACGGCCAATCGCTATACCCTAGGGCTCTCATGAGTCCTATATATAGTCTCAAGACCTTCAGATGATCATAGCCGTCGAAACGCCAACAAAACACCAAAAGAAAACTCATCCGTATGATTTCCGCGAGCTCGAGTCGACTCGGCTTTAGTTCGAGTCGACTCGGGCATGTCTGGACAACTTCCAGTATGACTGGCACGATCTCGAGTCGACTCGACTGTGGCTCGAGTCGACTCGACGATGCTTCGAGTCGACTCGACTGTAGCTCGAGTCGACTCTGACAGTCCAGACAGAAACATGGTTTTTCGGCCTTTCTTCTCCCGGGTCGACTCGATGGACCTCGAGTCGACTCGACTGAAGCTCGAGTCGACTCCGACAGTCCGCCAGACAGAAAACTATGCAGAATTGATTTTTCTTCAATTCTCTTCATCACCAAAGGTCTCCACATACCCCAACAATCTCCCACTTGGAGACCTTGGGTATATCCTCTTGTTACTTGGCTCTCCTCTGTGCTCCCACTGAAACTGAATCATCCTAGTGAAATAGGTACGATGCCTCCTCAACGTCTTCAAGCATGAAGACCAGCAGAAGCTGAACAACTCCTCAGCTTCTCCACCGTGACGACCTTCGTCAGCATATCTGCAGGATTCTGACTTGTATAAATCTTCTCCAACTTGACGAGTCCCTGCTCGAGCAATGACCTCACGAAGTGGTACCGTATGTCAATATGCTTCGTCCTCGAATGGAAAGCTGAATTCTTCGCCAGATGAATTGCACTTTGACTATCTGAATATAACATGCAATCCTTCTGCTCCTTCCCAAGCTCCTTCATCAAGCCTTGAAGCCATATTAGTTCCTTGCACGCCTCTGTGGCTGCCACATACTCCGCCTCCGTAGTCGACAATGCAACAACTGGTTGCAACCTGGAAATCCAACTGACGGCTCCACTGCCCAAGGTGAACAAGTACCCTGTCGTGCTTCTCCTGCCGTCCAAGTCCCCTGCCATGTCTGAGTCCACAAAGCTCTGTAACTGGATCTCAGAACCTCCATAGCACAATGACATGTGCTCCGTGCCCTTCAGATACCTCAGTATCCATTTGACCGCGCGCCAATGCTCCAAGCCTGGGCAGCTCATAAAGCGACTCACAACTCCCACTGCTTGAGCAATGTCTGGTCTTGTACACACCATAGCGTACATCAAGCTCCCCACCGCCGATGCATACGGGATTTTTGACATATTGAGCTCCTCCACCCGCGTCTTCGGACTTTGCCCTTTGGAAAGCTTTAAGTGGGCACCCAGCGGTGTGCCAACAGGTTTGGCACCCTCCATGCAGAATCTCCTGAGTACTCGGCTGATGTACTCCGTCTGAGATAGTCTGAGGATATGTTTAGACCTATCTCTGCTGATCCGCATTCCAAGGATCTGTATCGCTGCTCCTAGATCCTTCATTGCAAATTTTCTTGACAGCTTCAGCTTCAATTTTGCAATCTCATGCATGCTAGCTCCTGCAACTAACATGTCATCAACATACAATAGCAAGATAATGTAAGATGTACCGAAGTCTCGGAAGTAGCAACAGTGATCCTCCTGACATCTCCTGTATCCTATCTTAAGCATGTAGCTATCGAACTTGAGATACCATTGCCTGGGCGCTTGTTTCAAACCATAGAGGCTTTTCTTTAATTTGCAAACCAAGTCACCCGTGCCAGCTGCAATGTATCCCTCCGGCTGCTGCATATATATCTCCTCATCGAGATCTCCGTGGAGAAAAGCCGTCTTCACATCAAGCTGCTCTAAGTGAAGATCCTCTTCTGCCACCATGCTCAGCACCGCCCGAATAGAACTCATCTTGACTACAGGAGAAAAGATCTCCGTGAAGTCGATACCTGCTCTCTGCTGAAACCCTTTTACAACCAGCCTGGCCTTGTATCGCTTCTTCCCATTCTGCTCTTCCTTCAGCCTGTAAACCCATTTGTTTGACAGTGCTTTCTTCCCCTTGGGCAGATCCACCAAATCCCACGTTTGATTCTGCTCCAATGACTTCATCTCATCATCCATGGCCAACTCCCACTCCTTCCTGGTATCAACCTCCAATGCCTCCGTGAAGCATTCAGGTTCGCCATTATCTGTGAGCAGCAAATAACTAAGAGTCCCATCATACCTTTGAGGAGGCTTCCCATGAGTACTACGAGTGGACCTTCTTAGTTGTGGAGGGGGTGCCAATACTTCAGGTTCTTGCTCTGACTGAGTCTTCTGACCAGAATTTGTAGACTCCTCTTCAGGATCCACAAAACACGGCTCAACAGGTTTTGTTTCTGATTCAGTGCTCTGCTGCATTTTCTCATTGAATACCACATCATTACTACGAATGATCTTCCTGTGTTCGGGATCCCAAAACCGATACCCAAACTGTTGACCTCCGTATCCAACGAAAATGCACTTCTTTGATTTGGCGTCTAGTTTGCTTCTTTGACTGGAATCAACATGGACATAACTGGTACAACCGAATACTCGTAAGTGCGCCAAATCAATCTTCTTTGCTGTCCATGCTTCCTCAGGAATCCCAAATTCAAGTTTCTTTGATGGCCCTCTGTTGATCAAATAGGCAGCAGTGTTAACTGCTTCCGCCCAAAACTGCTGTGGCAATCCAGCATGTATCCTCATACTCCTGGCACGCTCATTAATTGTTCTGTTCATCCTTTCAGCAACTCCATTTTGTTGTGGTGTCCCTGGAACTGTCCTCTGCCTGACGATCCCAGCCTCTGCACAGTAGTCCTCAAACTCCCTGCTACAATACTCACCACCGTTGTCTGATCTCAGGCATTTTAACCTCCTTCCTGTCTCGAGTTCTACCATTGCCTGCCATCTCCTGAAGACCCCAAATACCTCTGACTTGTGCTTCAAGAAGAACACCCAAAGCTTCCTGGTAGCATCATCAATAAAAGTAACATAGTACTGAGATCCACCAATGGAAGAAACCGGTGCAGGCCCCCACACGTCCGTGTGCACGAGATCTAGCTTTTCTTGCTTCCGAGGTTTACCTTCTTTGTTGAATGAAACACGCTTCTGCTTTCCGAGAATACAATCCTCACAGAAGTCCATCTCAACACTCCTGAGATCCTGCAGCTTTCCCAACTGGTGCATCACCTCCAGTCCCTGATAACTCATGTGCCCAAGTCTGCAATGCCATAACTTGGCGTCCACATCTGCTGCAGCAACTCCAATAGAGTTTTCTGTGCCATTGGCGACATAAAGTGTCCCAATCTTCTTGCCACTAGCCACCGTCAACGAACCTCTGGATACCTTCCACTGATCAGCTGTGAAAGTAGTCTTGTACCCTTTGCTCGCCAACTGTCCAACAGAGATCAGATTCCTCTGCAGTTGAGGCACGTGCCGTACGTCCTCAAGCTCAAGTGAAGATCCAAAAATCAACTTCACTTCCGCGCTTCCCCTTCCTTGTATAGTGCAAGGCTCTCCATCCCCTAGGTAGACTTTGCCGAAGTCTCCCTTCTCATATCCTCCAAGAAGCTTCCGTTGGGATGTAGCATGGAAAGACGCGCCCGAGTCTATCACCCAAGACTCGTCACCGGTAGATAAAGATAGAACGAGGGCATCCATGTCACCGTCTTCAGCAAGATTTGCCAGATCATTGCTGACTCCTTCGGTGTGGTCGCCTTGCTTCCCTTTAGGAGATTTGCAGTCCCTCCTAAAGTGCCCCATCTTCCCGCAGTTCCAGCACTTCGCTCCCTTGTTCTGAGGTGCTCGAGACCTGCTGGATCTCGACTTCGAGTCGCTTCGAAATCGACCGTCCTTCTTTTGTCTTCCCCGGTCAGAGGTGTTTAGTGCACTTCCAGACGACTCCGCAGCTCCAGAAGATTTCCTTCTTGCTTCTTCACTCAGAAGCACTCCCACAACGTCATCAAAGATCAACTTCCCCGTTGCCGAAGAGTTGCTCACCGCCATCACCAGGCCCTCCCAGTTATCAGGTAATCCGGAGAGAATTAGCAATGCCCGAATCTCATCGTCAAAACTAATCTCCACTGACTCCAACTGGGCCGTGAGTCCATTGAACTCGTTGAGGTATTCTGCTACGCTGCCGCCATTTTTCATACGAAGATTAAACAACCTCTTCATGAGAAATACCTTGTTTGATGCTGAGGGTTTCTCGTACATCCGCGACAATGTTGCCATCAACTCCATCGTCGTCTTCTCGTTTTTGATGTTGAATGCCACTTGGGATGCAAGTGACAATCTTATGGTGCCGAGCGTCTTCCGATCGAGGACCTCCCAGTCTTCATCGGACATCTTCTCTGGTTTCTTCGCTCTACCTCCAAGAGGTAAATAGAGATCCTTCTGGTAAAGGTAATCCTCTATTTGCATCTTCCAAAATCCGAAGTTCGTTCCATTGAACTTCTCAATTCGCAACTTCCCTTCATCCGCCATTGCAGAAAACCAATAGCTCTGATACCAATTGTTGGCGTCCGACCGCACCGGAACCCACTCACACCGGCACTGCCCACCAACGTCGGAAAACAAAGAGAGAATAACTCTCTCGCTCCCTCAACACCGGACTCAAGGATCACCGCTTCGCTTATCCCTACGAAGGGCAAAAGATTACCCCGTGGTATCAATAGGGTAAAACACTTGAGCACCGCAGCGGATTATCAAACCAAAGGAAGAAGAAATAGGAAGAAGATGGCAAAGCAAACACAAAGATGTAACGAGGTTCGGCTACAAATAGCCTACGTCCTCCACCGCTCCAAATCTCAACTAGGATGAATAGATTACAGAGATGGCACACACCCGAACGATCACACGAGATCGCTCTACAAGAGATTCACACAGAATTCCCTTTGCACAAGAAGTAGGATCCCAATCCTCTTCTTCTCTAGAACCCTAGCCTCACAAACAAGAGTCTCTCTCAAATATACGGCCAATCGCTATACCCTAGGGCTCTCATGAGTCCTATATATAGTCTCAAGACCTTCAGATGATCATAGCCGTCGAAACGCCAACAAAACACCAAAAGAAAACTCATCCGTATGATTTCCGCGAGCTCGAGTCGACTCGGCTTTAGTTCGAGTCGACTCGGGCACGTCTGGACAACTTTCAGTATGACTGGCACGATCTCGAGTCGACTCGACTGTGCTTCGAGTCGACTCGACTGTAGCTCGAGTCGACTCTGACAGTCCAGACAGAAACATGGTTTTTCGGCCTTTCTTCTCCCGGGTCGACTCGATGGACCTCGAGTCGACTCGACTGTTCCCGAGTCGACTCGACTGAAGCTCGAGTCGACTCCGACAGTCCGCCAGACAGAAAACTATGCAGAATTGATTTTTCTTCAATTCTCTTCATCACCAAAGGTCTCCACATACCCCAACACATCTTCGGGCCTGACATAGATCTGGTGGTATCCGGCACGGAGATCAAGTTTGCTGAAGTATTCTGCACCAGCAAGCTCATCCAACAGCTCCTCGATGACCGGAATCGGATACCGATCCTTAACGATGATCGCGTTAAGTGCCCGGTAGTCGACGCAGAATCGCCACGTCCCGTCCTTCTTATGTACCAGCAGCACCGGCGATGAATATGAGCTTCTACTGGGCTGAATGATGCCGCTCTCCAACATCTCTCGTACCATCTTTGAGATCTCCTCCTTCTGAACGTGCGGGTAGCAGTAAGGCCTCACACTCGCCGGTTCTGCTCCCGGTACAATCTCTATGTGATGATCGTGCTCCCTCTCGGGTGGAAGACCATGAGGCTCCTCAAATAAATCTGCGAACCCATGAAAGGGAGCAGCCAAATCAGTAGGTATACCTGCCTCCGTCGTGGTCTCCGTCGACAGAGGTAAGAGCTGCATCAAGTAGCTGTGCGCGCCGGGTCCGGGCAAGCCGACTAGGGGCTAAAGTGCAGCCCTTGGGCTAGGCCGAATGCCATCCAATCTAACTCGCCGTCCGCTCCGTCTGAAAGTCACCCACATCTCGGCGAAGTCAAATGTAACCGGGCCAAGACTCTGCAGCCACTGCGTACCAAGGACCAAATCAGCTCCTCGTAATGCCAATGGATAGAGATCGAGCTTGAGTTGGCTGCCCTGGATCATCAAAGTGATGCCTCGGCATATGCCCTCCGCCCTCAACGTGGCTCCATCACCCAATGCCACGTCGAAGCCCAATGTCGGCTCTGCTATGAGACCGATCTGTTTGACGAGCCTCTCATCCAAAAAATTGTGGGTGCTGCCCGTATCTATGAGGATACGCACCACACATCTTTTGATCATGCCATCCACGCGTAGCGTTTTCGGTGTCGCCGATCCGGAGTAGGCATGCAATGAAATCTGAGGTGGCACGTCCTCTTCCTTGGCCTCTAAATCTTGGGGCTCGTCCTCAGCAACCTCATCACCATCTTCAGCCACGGCCTCGTCCTCCAATCTGTCGATCAACATCACCGCTCCGACGGGCCGCGCACACCGGTGTCCCGGTATAAATTTCTCGTTGCAGCGAAAACATAGGCCTTTTGCTCGACGTTCCTCCACTTGTGCTGGTGTCAAGGTCCTCCCGGGTGGACGCTCAACCCTCTTGACGTCACCTGACAAGCGAAGAGGGGTCCTCGGCCCTGTGTTGGCTGCTGCAACCGTCGGCGCTCTCGGCTGGCCGATGGAGCCCCCTACGGTTTGGCCGGCTCGGGGGTTGGTCCAGCTGCCCCGTGCCGCTGATCGAGTGGTCTTGATCTTCTCTTCCACCATTAGGGCCAAGGAAAAGGCATCCTCTAGAGATTGTGGCCGCAAAGTCCTCACCTCGGCTTGAATGTCGACACGAAGTCCTCCGAGGTATACGCTTTTCAGCGCGGAGTTGCTCCACCCCACCACTCGGTTGCTGATCCTCTCAAACTCCTCTTGAAAGGCTCTAACAATAGTCTTTTGGGTGACCCTTGATAGCATAGACTGGAAGTCATCATACTTGGTAGGGCCGAAACGCCGACAAATTGCTGCAGAAAAATCCTCCCAACCGTTGAAAGGTCAGGCTCGGTCGGCGGTTTGAAACCATCGCAGGGCGGTCTCTTCTAGGTGAAAAGATGAGATCAATACCTTTTGGTCCTCCGCTGTGCCATGGTAGTGAAAGAACCGCTCAGCTCGATACACCCAATCGAGAGGATCGCCGTCTTTAAACTTGGGAAATTTCAGCCTAAGAGTCAGTCCGCGATTTCCTCCCTCTCGATCTCCATTACGGTCTCGATCTCGTTCATATCCTCGGCGTGGGTACTCCCCCACACGCTGGTTCCTCATCTGAAAATTCTGGATGGGATCATCCTCCATATCCGACCCGTCGTCGATGCCAATCGGGCTCATCCCCCGAGCCCTAGCACGTGCGCCAATCGGTATGAGCTCGGGTCGAGGTCTAGGTCGATCTTCTCCTTGGTCCAGCCGCATCTCCTCTGGTGGGTTGGGAAGGAGAGGCTCACGAGGAGGGGGTCCCCTCCGTCCTGGTCGTCCACGGGTAGGGGCCGAAGATTCCACCCGGGTCCGACGCGGAGCTCCCCCCGGTGAAGTTTCTTGCCGCTGATTTAGCAATAGTTGCAACATCATCTCGATATGGCGTTGCGTGGTATCCATCTTCTCCATCAATTGTTGTTGGCTCTGCTGCATAGTTGTTTGATTCCCATGCAAGAACTCCAAGAGACGGTCGGTGGAATCAAGATCGGGTCTCAGGTCCGCCGAGGCCGCGGGTGATCGCGAGCCTTCTTGATGTGGGTCGACGCCCCTTGAAGATGCCGCTTCTTGCTGCTTCGAGGTTGTAGAGTGGGTGTTCACCATCTTCCAAGGCCAAGGATTGAACTGCTCTGATACCAAATTGATGCGATCCGATAGAATTTGATCCGTATCCCAAGATTCTTGACTCTTCTTGATTTCTGGAAGGGTAGTTCCGACCTGATTGCAGACACGATTTCTAAAGATTCATCCGTCCGATCGATCTCAATTTTGGATATGTTGTAGATCTACACGTTAGCTTTCCAGCGGTAGGTCGTGGGTCTAGAGAGGACATTGGGATCTTAAGATATCAGCCTCTGACTGATGACTGCGCAGGGAAGGACGGGCTGATAATCCAACGGGATGGAGTTGTTTGTAGAGGCTGGAAGGGATCAAGAAGGAGAGGAAGAAGAGGGAGGAGGTGGCTGGCCTCTCGGGACAGAGGTGGTGCAGCCGGATGAAGGAGGGGGCGGCGGCCTAGGGAGAGGGGGAAGGCGTCGCAAGAAGAGAAGAGAGAAGGGAAGAGAGCTAGGGCAAAAGCCTTTCAATTAATTTTTGCATCCTGGAATAGGTGCTCACCACATCTATTTATAGGTGGCTACCTGACCCCTTAACTTGACTTGATCTAATTGAATTCAAGAAACAACTAAACCCAAAGCGACTCTAATAAAGGCCAAGTCAGCTAACCCGAGCAAGGCTATGCTGAAATGAAATTAACATCAAGGACTCAAAAGCAAAAATAACCAAATGATTAAGTCCGAGGCGGTCTAGTGGATCCAACCGCATCAATCAGTTTTAGGGCTCTGAGAGCCGAGTCGACTCCAAGATGATCCGAGTCGACTCGAGAAAGAATTGCAGAAAAATAGATCTCTGGAACCCTGAGAACGAGTCGTCTCCAGAGGGCCTAGTCATCTCCGAATATTGGCGAGTCGACTCCAGATTTGGTCGAGTCGACTCCAGAACAGGACAGCACTTTAATTCAAATCCTGACCAATGGGCAAGTCGTCTCCAGTAAAGCATGAGTCGACTCCAGCAACAGCCGAGTCGACTCCAAATCGAGCGAGTCGACTCCGACCGCAACGGATACATTGTCAGAAGTTGCAGAATGTGCAGAATGGCTATAATTTGGTGTCTAACAGCTAGTTTTTAATGGAGACTGCTTAAATAGTCAGAATGAACAGTAGTAGACACTAAGAGAGCTATTCCATTCAAACAAAAAGGGATTTCCACCTACCAAAAGGCTCTCAAGAGTAAATACAAGAGAAAGAAGAAAGAAGTGCATTGAACTCCATCCAACAAACTCTTTCCTTCGCATTCAAGGCTCTCCTTCTGACATCAAATAGTTAGCGCATTCAAAGAGGAGATGTTGCCCAGAGATGGTCACCCAAGAGGGGGGTGAATTGGGTGTTTTAAAACTTTTTGTCTAATTAAAAATAAAACACACAAATGTATGAACTAGAGTAAAGATAGAAGTATGAGAACAGTCAATCGCAAACACAAGGTTTTATAGTGGTTCGGAGCTTCCACTGCTCCTACATCCACTCCCCAAAGCACCTTTGGAAATTTCCACTATAATCCAAGATTACAGTCCGGTAGTTTTGCGAGTGCACTACCCAACTCGTTGTTTTACTCCGGGCTAACAACGAACCCTACAATCCCCCAATTTCACCTAGGCTTGGGATGCCTTTCCCTTGTTTCAAGTCCCTTGACTGGAACAAGCACAATAATGAAAAGTTTTATAAGGATTTAAAAGCTCTTAATGAAGCGAATATAGAAATGAGAAATATTAAAACCCGGAAGAACCCTTTTGGCCGTTGGAAGCTTGGAGAATGATGGTTCTTCCGATGTGGATCGCGTTGGCTTGAATGTGAGCTTTGAATGCCAAGTGGGAGTGAGTGGTTGAGCACGAAATCAGTTGGGAAAACTTGAATGCACTTGATTTCTCCTCTTGAAAGCTCTAACTCCCTTGAACCTCTTTTTCTTTCTTCTCTCTTGAATGATCTTGTATTGGGTTGGTGAGAAGATATAGGAAGGCACTTAAGAGCTCCCTTTTATAGACCAAAAAGCAAATATAGCCGTTAGACACAAAGATATGGAAGTTTGAAATTCAAACAAACTTGAAAAAGTGTGTCAGTCGCGTCCCAGGCGCTCCGGAGACGTCTCCGCTTCAACGCGAGACGTCTCGGCTGTATAAACTTTCTTTTGACGTTGTTTGGGGTCGACTCTGCGCTTTACGGGGACGACTCTGCAGAAGGACTCTTTGACTTCTTATTTTTCTGTTTGTCTGAGAGAGTCGGTTCGGCACTTTACGGGGACGTCTCGGGATGTTTAAGCTTTTTGCATGGGGACGACTCCGCTGTTTTATCTCTGAAAAATATGTCCTCTGGAATTCTCTGAGAGAGTCGACTCCGCTCTTTCAGGGGACGTCTCGGCAGTTCTGTCAACGAAAAACACACCCTCTGGAATACCCTGAGAGAGTCGACTCCGCACTCTCTAGGGACGACTCGGGAAGTCTGCTTTTTACTTGCAGGGACGACTCCGCTTCCTGTGGAGACGACTCGCGCGCATCCCTTGAAATCGGCCTTTCTGCCGCCTCTGAGAGAGTCAACTCCGCAGTGTCGGGAGTCGACTCCGACCCTGCGAGACGCCTCGCCAGGTGCCGGGGACGTCTCAAAACGTGCCAATTCTTCCTGTTTGTGTCAGAGACGTCTCTGAGACGACCCGGAGACGTCTCGGCTGTCCCTGATCTGTTTTCTTCAACTCAAAAATTTTTCAATAAATTCTTGAAAAATATGGGAACTTGCCTAGACATTTCTTAACAATATTCTTAGTTAATCACCTGAAATCCTCAAGTAAATTGTTAAGATAAATAAAATTAAACTCTAGTGTTTTGTATTCATCAAAATCCATTAGGGGGTCAACAATCTCCCCCTTTTTGATGATGACAAAACACTGAGTATATGCAAAATTCGAAATTTAAACATATACACAGTATTTGATCAGATGTACAAGTATTGTGTTTTGGTTAGAGCTAGATACAGTGTGCATAATTCAAAATAGTCAATTTTCAATTTTTCCCTTATGCATAAGTATTGGTCTTAGTAGCTCTTGAGCAATTTTGGTATATCAACTGAATTTGAATCAAGTTAAAATGTAAATTAATGAAGTATTGATGCTAAAGACAATTGAAGGCTAAGTACTTTTTGACTCCCCCTTTCTTTTCCAGAAGGGCAATTATCTTACAGCCAATATTCTTCAATTTTGTTTTTTCTAATTCAACTTTTAAGTATGAGTGTAAATTTTGCATTCCATATTTAGGTTCTACTCCATATATTTCATATACTCCATATATAGGTTCTATATATCTACTCCCCCTTTTTGTCATCAACAATGAAGGGGACAAATTATTCTTAGGTACTTAAAACACAATTTCTAGTGGAATTCAGCATGTTGCCATGATTCACTTAAGGATATTCAAGTTATGCTCCCGCTGTCCAAGTTATGTCTATTAATGAATGCAGCATTCATTTCACTCCCCCTTTGTTTTGGAATTCATTTCAGACCCTTTTTTTTGTTTAAAATAGTTATTACAAGATGTGCTCCCCCTGTTTTATATGCATTGATAAGTTGTGTCAAGTTTGAACACTTAAGGTATGTTATGAGATTTTTATGGCACATCACAGAATCACATACACAAAGTTTCAAAGGAATTGTATGACATTCATATATCATTGCAATCATTTGAAGTCATTACAAAGTTAAGAGAGGAAATCATTACAAGTATTGATTCCTAATACAAAAGAAGTTTCAAAATGAGCCTAGGGTTTTACAAAACAGATGAACCCTAGATTTTACAAAATGTCCCTCATCGGCGACGTTGTTCAATAGCCCTAGCAGCTGCCTCTATAAATGCATTTATTGAGTCCAGTAGAGTTTTGAACTGATCTCCTTGAGATTGATGGAAGGCTGCTACTAGTGCTTCAAACTCGAGACTTGCCCTTTCAATTTTTCCTTTAAGTTGGGCAGCCACGGTGCCCAAATTGCCTCCAGGGCTCGTCAACTCTTGAAGACCATCTGATATGATCTTCAATTTCTCCTGTAGCTCAATTGATCGTATAGTTTGGAGGGTACCCACATGAACCAACTCTGATGCTGTAGCTTGTACCTGAGTTTTGATCTCCTTCAATTCTTGTAGAAGCCCTTCATGTGAGGTACGAAGAGGAGCCAACTCAGCAGTGATCAACGATCTCATCTCCTCTCTCATCTACTGGCATATCACAGATGCTAGAGTGTGCATCTGTTCATCTGACAGGGAGAAGGATCCACTGACTGGAGGAGGAGGAGGCATGGATGTGGAAGGTCCAGCTGAGCTGGAGGGTACATCAGGAAAGCCCATATGGCTATGTGGAGGAGAGTGGTGGTCTGGCTCCTGATGTGGGATCTCAGGCTCTAGGATTTGAGATTTTCTTTTTGGTACCTTAACCCATGATCCATCTACCTTGTGAAACTCCATTCTATGCATTGTACTTTCATTGCAGTAGTCGGTGTTTCTTAAGGGTTTTGCAGGCTCATTTTCAGGAATGGGAACTTTGAAGTGTTTGAATAGTAAAGTGAAAATCATCCCATATGGTATGCTAAACCTAGAATACCTATGACATATAGAGATGTAGTTTAACATAAGTCTAGGGAGGTTTAGGGGGATCCCTAGTAAGATGTGGTGCATGATAACTAAATCTCGCTCCGAAACGAAATCGAAGCGGCCGGTTTTTGGGAATAGGACCCGGTTAACAATGCTCAAGAGTAATCTCATCTCGGCATTGAGGTCTTGGGAGTTAACCACATCAAGAGGGCCGCAGTCCTCTCATCCTAAAACTAAGTTTAGGGCAATTTCCCTTTGAGGGTGTGAGGTCGGAGCCTCACCATATTTAGAAATTTGTAATACACTAGATAGAACATCCTCATTAATCTCTATCAATGTCCCTCGGACATATCCAGTGTACCCCGAGTCCCCTAAGGCCATGTTGCTAAACATTTCCCTAACTAGGCCGGGATAGGTTGATGTATTTAGGGTACAAAGGTATTCCCAACCTTGGGCTCGGAGTCTCTCTCCAATAGAGAACCCCTCATTTGCTAGAAACTGAAAGTCGATGTACCTACCAGTGGTTACTGTGCGATTTGCACAGGAAAGGGTCGTGGTTGGCGGAGCAACCGGAGGAGATGGCGCGGAAGGCTCTTCCCTCCGTTCCTCGCCGTCGGTCGCTACCCTAGGACGCCTCCCACCCGTTCTCCTAGCTCTCTTAGGTGCCATGAATCGAAAACCCTAGGGAAATGGGGAGATTTTGGTTCGATTTGAGGTGGAGAGCAAACGGAGGCTAGGGTTTTTTGTTTTTGTCGGGGACGAAAGAAGATAGCTCGGGTCGGCTCGAGCTGTTTCACTATTTTAAAAACCCTCGTTCGGTCCCCGAGACGTCTCCACGACTAGCGCGAGACGTCTCGCCGAGGGGAACGTCTCTGTGATTTGCCAGAGACGTCTCCGGCACTGAAAATTTTCTGAATGATTTCTATCTTTTCCCAATTTATTTTTTTTAACCACACTAATCAACATGATTTCTTTTGGTGAATATAGAGTGAGTTTGTTTGTGATCCTCCCCTTTAATAATACACCCTATAAAAGTCTGATAATGATTTTTGAATTATTAATATTGAAATGAGGAATGTTTGACCAAATTTCGAATACCTATGAAATAGGCTCTAAAAATATCTCCATGAAGAGTCCAAGGGAGGGTAACCATCCTCCGGAAAGTCAAACAATTCGTCATTTAACTTAGATAGATTTATGCTTTCACTTAATAGATGCTAGGTTTGCTATTTTTGACCTTGTGGTGGATTACTAGCTTGAGTAGCAAAGCATTACATTACAAGTTCAATTTATTTGCTAGGATCAAATAAGCACAAAGCATTCCTTAAGAAGTTGAACCTATCTTTACAAAGGGGCTTTGTAAAGATATCGGCCAATTGATTTTCAGTACATACATACTCAATCATCACATTATTTTTCAGCACATGATCTCTTATAAAGTGATGCCTAATTTCTATGTGTTTTGATTTAGAGTATTGGACAGGATTCTTTGTTAAATTAATTGCACTTGTATTATCACATCTAACTGGTATGTTGTCCATTTTGATACCGAAGTCTTCGAGTTGTTGCTTAATCCAAAGCACTTGGGCACAACAGCTCCCAGCTGCAATGTATTCAGCCTCAGCTGTGGATAAGGCCACTGAATTCTGTTTCTTGCTAAACCAAGAAACTAAATTAGCACCCAAGAATTGACATGTGCCACTTGTGCTTTTTCTGTCGAGTTTGCACCCGGCAAAGTCAGCATCGGAATAAGCAATTAAATTTATGTCAGATTGCTTAGAATACCATAAGCCTACATTAGATGTCCCTACTAGATATCTGAAAATTCTTTTAACAGCTTGCAAGTGTGATTCCTTAGGACATGCTTGGTATCTAGCACACATGCAAACACTGAATAATATATCTGGCCTACTAGCAGTAAGGTAAAGTAAAGAGCCTATCATACCTCTGTACAATTTGCAGTCTATACTTTTACCTTTTTCATCTTTGTCAAGCTTGCAACTTGAGCCCATGGGTGTGCTGATTTCCTTTGCATCCTTCATCTTGAATTTTTCTAACATTTCCTTGATATATTTGGACTGACTGATGAAGATGCCTTCCTCTGATTGTTTTATTTGTAGCCCAAGGAAGAAGTTGAGCTCACCCATCATGCTCATTTCAAATTCTTCCTGCATAAGCTTGGCAAACTCTTGACAAAGACTATCATTAGTAGCACCAAAAATTATATCTCCACATAAATTTGCACAAGCAATAAGTTATTCCCTTTTCTTTTAATGAAGAGGGTTTTGTCTACATTTCCTCTCTTAAATTTATTTGCAATTAGGAAATTACTTAATCTTTCGTACAATGCCCTAGGGGCTTGCTTAAGTCCATACAATGCTTTATGCAATTTATAAACGTAATCTGGATGTAAGTGGTTTTCAAAATCTGGAGGTTGTCCTACATAAACTTCCTCCATTATATAACCATTTTTTTTTTTTGCTAAAAAAAAGGGGTAGGGGGGAGGAAGGGACAAGCCCACCCCCGCGTAGCAGCCCCCACTGGGCCCCCGCCCCGCCAGGAGAATGTTCGATGCGGGCAGAAATGGCCGTGTGTTGGGCACCCCGACCGGTTTTACTCATACCCTCCCCACCCGTAGGCCCGGCTCAGCTACTCCTCTGAGCTCTGGCTCGAGTCCCACGTATGAGTACGTCACACCCGGCACCACCCCGGCTACTAGCGGTTCAAGAGCGATCCTACACCACAAGTCCAAGCAGTGGCCAAAGTAATGAGCTTTGGTCCACAATTTAATCGTCGCCGCAGCGATTCGAACTTGGGACCTTATGGTTAGAATTGCTGCCCAGTACCACTAGGCTACCACCTTGGTGGCAATTATATAACCATTTAAAAAAGGCACTTTTTACATCCATTTTATAGAGTTTAAAATTCATGAAGCATGCATATGCCAAAAGTAGTCTAATAGCTTCTAACCTAGCAACAGGAGCAAAAGTTTCATCAAAATCTATTCCTTCCTCCTGATTATAGCCTTTGGCAACTAGTCTAGCTTTGTTTCTTATAACTATTCCATCTTCATCTAGTTTATTTCTATATACCCACTTGGTGCCTATAATTGAAACATTAGGGGGTCTTTTCATTAGAGTCCAAACTTGATTTCTTTCAAATTGATTTAATTCCTCTTGCATAGCATTTATCCAATTTTCATCCTTTTCGGCTTCCTCTAGTGATTTAGGCTCTATTTGTGAAACGAAAGCAAGATAATTACTAGTATTTCTTAGAGAGGATCTTGTCCTTACCCCTTGTGAAGGATCACCAAGGATTAGATCCCTTGGGTGACCGTGTGCATACCTCCATTCCTTAGGAAGATCTTGATTTCTTGCTTGGGGTTGATCTTCTTCATCTTGCTGAATTGTATCTTCTTTGACTTCATCTTCAAGTTGTTTGTCTTGTATAGAGAACTCCTTCATTCTGTCTTCAAGTATACCTGCATCACTATCTTCTTCTTTTCTAGAAGAATCTCCATTAGCTTCATCAAAAACAACATGAATGGATTCTTCAACAACGAGAGTTCTCTTGTTGAAGACCCTGTATGCTCTACTAGATGAGGAATAACCTAAGAAGATCCCCTCATCTGATCTAGCACTAAATTTACTTAGATTGTCCTTCCCATTGTTTAAAATAAAGCAGCGACAACCGAAAACATGAAAATAGCTTATATTGGGCTTCTTATTTTTCATTAACTCATAAGGCGTTTTCTTTAAGATAGATCTAACTAAAGCACGGTTTAAAATATGACAAGCAGTATTTATTGCTTCAGCCCAAAAGTACTTTGGTAGATCCGATTCGCACAACATGGTACGAGCCATGTCTGCTAGTGTGCGATTCTTCCTTTCTACCACCCCATTTTGTTGGGGTGTCCTAGGTGCCGAGAAATTGTGATTGATACCGTTTTCTTCACAAAACTTTTCAAAATGCTGATTTTCAAACTCGGTACCATGATCACTCCTAATTACTTTTAGTTTAAGATTGAGTTCATTCGAAACCTTATTATGAAACTTGATAAAAGTGGGAAAGGACTCATCTTTATGTGCAAGAAATGAAACCCATGTAAAACGTGAAAAATCATCAACAATTACAAGACCAAATTTCTTACCCCCTAGACTAGCAGTTCTAGTGGGTCCAAACAAATCCATGTGAATTAGTTCTAGGAGTTTTGATGTTGAGACTATGTTCTTAGACTTGAAAGAACTTCTTGTTTGTTTTCCTAATTGACATGCAGCACAAATTTTACTCTTTTCAAAGTCTATTTTTGGTAGTCCTTTGACTAGATCTTTTGTAATCAATTTAGAAATTAAATCCATGCTAGCATGCCCTAACCTACGATGCCATAACCAACTAGTCTCATTGACTTTGGGATCCATGGCTACAAGACATTGGCCATCCTTCATGGTGAGATCATCAAGGTCTACCATGTAAACATTTCCATGCCTATGTCCTGTAAGTATGATCTCATTGTCAACTGGACTACTAATTATGCATAGTGAAGATTCAAATGACACTTTAAAGCCCTTGTCACAAAATTGACTTATACTTAATAAATTATGTTTTAGTCCATTAACTAACAATACGTTGTCAATAAATGAGGAGGGTGATATGGAGATTTTACCAACACCAATGATTTGACCTTTAGCATTGTCTCCAAATGTGACTACTCCTCCTTCTTTTGATTTCAAGGTGACGAAGAGACTCTTGTCACCGGTCATATGCCTTGAGCAACCACTATCAAGATACCACATTCTCTTTTTATTCCCGGCTGCAAGGCATACCTGCGAAATAATCATGTGAAGCTCTTAGGTACCCAAGTTTTCTTGGGTCCTTCTTGGTTAGTGTAGTTTGTTCCCTTGGGCACCCATACTTTAGTTGTGTGTTTACCTTTTACAAATGTACTCTTGTTAGTTTGAATCTTTCTTTGAATACAAGTATAGGCTTTATGTCCACTTTTTCCACAATGAAAGCATGTAGGTTTTTCAGTTTTGACATCTTTTGCTTTCACAAAGAAATTCTTTAGATACTTTTGTTGTTTGCTAGTTTTATATCCTAATCCGGCTTTATTAAAAACAGCTCTTTGATTTGATAGAATAAGATTTAATTTTTCAGAGCTTTATGTAAATTTCTCCACAATTGGTTTGTACTTATGTACCTCATTTTTAAGAACCAAATTTTCTTTAGCCAATTCTTCCTTATCATTTTTAAGGGTTTCAACATTTTGTGCAAGTGAGGCATTACAATTGAGTAAGGATTTTACTTTTAGATTCAATTCCTTAATTAGTGTTTTTGCCGTTTCATTTTCAATGCTAAGTTTTGAATTTTCATTTTCTAGGTCAATGGTGTTAACATTTTTAACGCTCTCCTTCTCAATCAATAGGTTTTTAATATCATCCTTTAGTCTTTGATTGGAGGCTTTTAATTCTTTATTCTTTGCTCCTAGCATACTACAATCACTCATGAGTTCTTGAAAAGCTTCATATAACTCTTCTAATGTAAAATTTGTAGTTGAGCTTTGACATACCTCATCGTCTTCGAATGCCATGAAGCACAAGTTGGCGGTCTCTTCCTTCTCTTCCTCGGAGGAGGATGTGTCACTATCATCCCACGTTGCTTTCAACGCCTTCTTCTTCTTCTTTCCAAAGTGCTTCTTCTGTTGAGGGCATTCGGAATGGATGCGTCCCGGTCTTTTGCAATCATAACATATGATTGGGTCTCTTTCCTTTTCTTTTTCCTTTTTCCAATCATTTCTCCCTCCAAACTTCTTTCTTGGGAAGGGTTTCTTTCTTCTCATGAATTTCTTAAACTTTCTTACTATTAAACCCAAATCCTCATCTTCGCTTTCTTCTTCATTCTCACTACTTTCTTCTTCACACACACTCGAAGTAGCCTTGAGTGCGATTGTCTTCTTCTTTGGCAAATCTTCTTCATGTTGCTTCATTGTGAGCTCATGCGTCATCAATGAGCCCAATAGTTGTTCAAGCCCCAATGTGTTGAGGTCTTTGGCTTCTACGATCGCCGTGACCTTCGCTTCCCATGCTTTTGGCAAAGACCTAAGAATTTTACTCACAAGTTCTGGGTTAGTGTAAGATTTACCTAAATTCTTTAGACCATTTATTATGTCCGTGAAGCGTGTGAACATGCATGAAATGGTTTCATTGGGTTCCATCTTAAATAACTCATATTTGTGAACTAGAATGTTCACTTTAGACTCTTTGACTTGATTTGTACCCTCGTGGATAACTTCAAGCCTATCCCATATTTCCTTGGCGGAATTACAGGTGGAAACTCTATTGAACTCATTCACATCTAGAGCACAGAATAATGAGTTCATGGCTCTAGCGTTGAGTTGAACCATCCTATTATCATTCTCATCCCAATCCTCCTCAGGTTTGGGAACTTGAATGCCATTAACCATGTGAGATGGTTCGTGTGGTTCCTTGATTATAATCCTCCACAAGGCATAATCTTGTGCTTGAATAAAAACTCTCATTCTAGTCTTCCAATAGGTATAATTTGTCCCATTGAAGAGTGGAGGTCTATTGGTTGCCTGCCCCTCAGCAGAAATATTATTGAAGGGTGTTGCCATCTAGATCTTTGGCTAAGACGGTTAGGTCTTCAAGAAATACACAGAGCACCTTCTCTGATACCACTTGTTGCCCAGAGATGGTCACCCAAGGGGGGGGTGAATTGGGTGTTTTAAAACTTTTTGTCTAATTAAAAATAAAACACACAAATGTATGAACTAGAGTAAAGATAGAGGTATGAGAACAGTCAATCGCAAACACAAGGTTTTATAGTGGTTCGGAGCTTCCACTGCTCCTACATCCACTCCCCAAAGCACCTTTGGGAATTTTCACTATAATCCAAGATTACAGTCCGGTAGTTTTGCGAGTGCACTACCCAACTCGTTGTTTTACTCCGGGCTAACAACGAACCCTACAATCCCCCAATTTCACCTAGGCTTGGGATGCCTTTCCCTTGTTCCAAGTCCCTTGACTGGAACAAGCACAATAATGAAAAGTTTTACAAGGATTTAAAAGCTCTTAATGATGCGAATATAGAAATGAGAAATATTAAAACCCGGAAGAACCCTTTTGGCCGTTGGAAGCTTGGGGAATGATGGTTCTTCCGATGTGGATCGCGTTGGCTTGAATGTGAGCTTTGAATGCCAAGTGGGAGTGAGTGGTTGAGCACGAAATCAGTTGGGAAAACTTGAATGCACTTGATTTCTCCTCTTGAAAGCTCTAACTCCCTTGAACCTCTTTTTCTTTCTTCTCTCTTGAATGATCTTGTATTGGGTTGGTGAGAAGATATAGGAAGGCACTTAAGAGCTCCCTTTTATAGACCAAAAAGCAAATATAGCCGTTAGACACAAAGATATGGAAGTTTGAAATTCAAACAAACTTGAAAAAGTGTGTCAGTCGCGTCCCAGGCGCTCCGGAGACGTCTCCGCTTCAACGCGAGACGTCTCGGCTGTATAAACTTTCTTTTGACGTTGTTTGGGGTCGACTCTGCGCTTTACGGGGACGACTCTGCAGAAGGACTCTTTGACTTCTTATTTTTCTGTTTGTCTGAGAGAGTCGGTTCGGCACTTTACGGGGACGTCTCGGGATGTTTAAGCTTTTTGCATGGGGACGACTCCGCTGTTTTATCTCTGAAAAATATGTCCTCTGGAATTCTCTGAGAGAGTCGACTCCGCTCTTTCAGGGGACGTCTCGACAGTTCTGTCAACGAAAAACACACCCTCTGGAATACCCTGAGAGAGTCGACTCCGCACTCTCTAGGGACGACTCGGGAAGTCTGCTTTTTACTTGCGGGGACGACTCCGCTTCCTGTGGAGACGACTCGCGCGCATCCCTTGAAATCGGCCTTTCTGCCGCCTCTGAGAGAGTCAACTCCACAGTGTCGGAAGTCGACTCCGACCCTGCGAGACGCCTCGCCAGGTGCCGGGGACGTCTCAAGACGTGCCAATTCTTCCTGTTTGTGCCAGAGACGTCTCTGAGACGACTCGGAGACGTCTCGGCTGTCCCTGATCTGTTTTCTTCAACTCAAAAATTCTTCAATAAATTCTTGAAAAATATGGAAACTTGCCTAGACATTTCTTAACAATATTCTTAGTTAATCACCTGAAATCCTCAAGTAAATTGTTAAGATAAATGGAATTAAACTCTAGTGTTTTGTATTCATCAAAATCCATTAAGGGGTCAACAGGAGACTCAGAGTTCGAGAAGCCCCTTCTTCCTCTTCCAAATTCTGTTTGAGGGCTTCTAACTCTTCTCTTTTCATATTGTTTAATATTTGCTTATTAAGAAGCTTTTCTTGTAACTTTTCCCAAACTGTTTTCACACTTGATTCAATCAGGGGATTGAATCAAGGGTTTTAAGGTTTGTTGGTGAGCCGAAGTTAAAAACAACGGTGTAAGGGTTCGATTGTGATCCCGAAAAAATAATCGGATGGTTTTAGTTGGTGAGCCTGTGAAAACCGACCGAGTTCGTTGTGATCTCGTAAAACAACAAGTTGGGTTATGAACTTGTAAAACAACCGGCTGTAATCCGAGGGATTATAGTGAACTCCCAAGTGAAGCTTGGGGAGTGGACGTAAGAGCAAGGGTTAGCTCCGAACCACTATAAATTGGTTCGTGTTTGTATTGGTTGTTGTATTCTCTCTCTCTCCTCATTCACTTCATCTAGTAACTTAACTAATTTGCTTGCGATAGATTTAGTTAATTACTAATCATAGTTTTTAATTGATCGAAAATTAATCAAAACCCAATTCACCCCCCCTCTTGGGTTGTCTTCTTGGGCAACAAGTGGTATCAGAGCAGGAGCTCTTCTATTAAAAGAGTAAAAGATCAAAATGATAACCCCTTTTGGATCTTCACTTATTGAGGGGTAATCCACCCATAGGCCTCCATTCTTCAATGGAACCGACTACACCTATTGGAAGGCTAGGATGAGGATATTTATCCAAGCCCAAGACTATGAGATTTGGAGCATCATAGTTAATGAACCATACATTCCTTCTATTTTTGTAGATAACATTACTATTCCCAAGCTTGAAAAAGATTGGGATGACAATGATAGAAGGAGGGCACAACTAAATGCCAAAGCGATGAATGTGCTTTATTGTGCCTTAGATCGTAATGAATTCAATAGAGTCTCTACTTGCAGTTCTGCAAAAGAGATATGGGACAGACTTGAAGTGACCCACGAGGGCACGAATCAAGTCAAGGAATCTAAAATAAACATACTAGTTCATAAGTATGAACTATTTAAAATGGATTCTAATGAAACTATCACGTGCATGTTTACTAGATTTACTGATATTGTCAATGGTCTAAAAAGCCTAGGCAAAAGTTATGCTAACAGTGACCTTGTCAGGAAAATTCTTCGATCTTTGCCAAGGTCATGGGAAGCCAAGGTAACGGCAATCCAAGAAGCCAAGGACTTGAACAAGCTGCCACTCGAGGAGCTTCTTGGATCCCTGATGACGCATGAGCTCACGATGAAACAACATAGCGAAGAAGAATCCTCTCATAAGAAAAAGGTAATAGCCCTCAAATCTACTTCTTCTAACAAAGATCCATCTTGCAGTAGCAGCAGCGAAGAAGAAGACAATGAGGGAGATGATGATGAGGCTCTTCTCGTGCGAAAGTTCAGAAAATTCATCAACCAGAAGAAGTCCTTTCATCAGAGGAGAGGTCCCTCAAGTTTCTACAATAAGGATAAAAGTAAGGAAAGGAAAAGTGAGGGAACCGGTTGCTATGAATGCAAGAAACCGGGACATTTCAGAATCGACTGTCCCTTACTGAAGAAGAGCATCAAATACAAGAAGAAGAAAGCTCTTGTCACCACCTTGACAGACTCCGATCAATCATCATCATCATCGGATGAGGAACAAGAGAAGAAAGCAAATTTTTGCTTCATGGCAAATGATAATGAGGTAATATCCGAAACACATTTAAATTTTACCTTTGATGAATTGTATGATGCTTTTAATAAATTAATGGATGAATATAAGACAATAAACCTTAAAAATAAAGAATTGAAACTAACTAATCAATCTTACACTCATAAGCACGATAAATTAATTAAGGACAAGAATTCTATCATCAAGGAAAACTTAGAACTTAAAACAAGCAACCAATTACTAACTCAAAAAACTAATACCTTAATTAAAGATAACGAAAGACTAACTAAGGAAGTTTCAGAACTTAAAAACAATAACCGAACTCTAAAAGATAACTTTACAAAAGATCTAAATTCAATAAAAACAGAAAAACTAAACTTAACAAAAGAACTTGAAAAGTATAAACCTATAGTTGAGAAGTTTACCTTTAGTTCTGAAAAACTAGACATGATACTTAATAGTCAAAGAGCTGTATTTAATAAAGCTGGCTTAGGGTATAAGCCTAACAACAAACAAAAATTTCTTAAAAACTTTTTTGTAAAGGCCAGAGAAAGTAAAACTAAAAATGCAACTTGTTTTCGTTGTGGTAAAGTAGGACATATAGCTAATGTGTGTAATCACAAAAAATCTGAAATTAAAAGACAGATTAAAAAGATTTGGGTTCCAAAAGGAACCAATGTTACTAACCATGAAGGACCCAAGAAAACTTGGATACCTAAGATTGTATGATTTCGTTGTGTAGGAGTGTCTTGCAGCCAAGGTCGACAAAAACTGTTGGTACTTGGATAGTGGCTGCTCAAGACACACGACGGGTGACAAGGAGCAATTCTTCACCCTAGAGCCTAAGAAGGGAGGTGCTGTGACATTTGGAGACAATAACCAAGGTCACATCGTTGGTATAGGTAAAGTACAAATCACCTCTTCAACCTTCATTGATAATATACGATTTATAGATGGTCTTAAGTATAACTTACTTAGCGTTAGTCAATTATGTGATAGAAGTTTTGATATTTTGTTTAAGCCATCTTTATGCATCATAACCAACTCAATTGACAATGGCTTAGTATTTAAAGAAATTAGATGTGGTAACGTCTATGTAGTAGATCTTGAAGATCTTGCTAAAAATAGTCCTTGCTTAGTAGCTAGTGATACTAAGGTTGATGATGCAAGTTGGTTATGGCATCGTAAATTAGGTCATGCAAGTATGGATACAATATCTAAATTAGTTAAAAGAGATTCTGTAATTGGTTTGCCAAAACTAAAATTTGAGAAAAATAAAATTTGTGATGCATGTCAATATGGCAAACAATCTAGGAGCTCCTTTAAATCCATAAATTGTGTCACTACTACTAGACCCCTTGAACTACTACACATGGATCTATTTGGACCAACTAGAACCATAAGTCTTGGTGGAAACAAATATGGTCTTGTTATTGTAGATGATTTTTCTAGATATACATGGGTCATATTTTTAGCTAATAAAGATGAAGCATTTTCTGTATTTAAGAAATTTCATAAGGAAGTAACTAACACAAGAAATGCTTCAGTTATAACTATTAGGAGTGATCATGGAACAGAATTTGAAAATCATCTATTTGATGAATTCTATAGTAAAAAGGGGATAAATCATAATTTCTCTGCACCTAGGACACCACAACAAAATGGAGTTGTGGAAAGAAAGAATAGAACCCTAGAGGAAATGGCTAGGACCATGTTGTGTGAAAGTGACCTCCCAAAGTATTTTTAGAGAGAAGCTATTAACATATCATGCCATATATTAAATAGAGTCTTACTTGTTGCCCAAGGTGACAACCCAAGAGGGGGGGTGAATTGGGTCTTCTAAAAACTTTTAAACTACTTCTAATCTTTTAGATTAATTATGCTAAGTTGTATGGATGCTTAGTGAAGCTTAACCTTAGCAAGAGTATGATTCTAATCTAATCAACTATTAAGCAGTGGGTTCAATAAAAGATTAGTCTAATTTTGCCCTAGTATGCTATTCAATTTAATGATTGAGTAAATTGATTATGCTTGCAACTAAAGGATGCACGAAGAAGAGTTAAGCAAGCTTAATATCTAAGTAAGTGAGTGAGGAGGTCAGTCAACAAAGAGCATCACAAACACAACAAAAATATAGTGGTTCGGTGCATCCCAGCACCTACATCCACTCCCCAAGACCTCTTGGGAATTTCACTATAATCCTACAGATTACAGCCGGTTGTTTTACAAGCTCACAACCCAACTTGTTGTTTTACGAGCGCACAACGAACTCGGTCGGTTTTTCCAGGCTCACCGACTAGAACCACTCCGATTGTTTTCCCGGGCTCACAATCAAACCCTTACACGTTGGTTTTACCCTCGGCTCACCAACAAACCTAAACCCCGTTGGTTTTCCCTTTGGCTCACCAACAAACCTTACACCGTTGGTTTTCCTTTTGGCTCACCAACAAACCTTTAACCCCTTGATTCAATCCCTTGATTGAATCAAGTTACAAGATATTAAAACAAAGAATAAAAACAAATCAAAGCTTCTTAAACAAGCAAATATAACAATATAAACAAATAAAGTAAAGAGAAGCCCTCAAACGAGTTTTGAAGATGGAGGAGCTCGACTTCTTCTTTACTTGACCCTCTTCTGATTTGGCACGAAGTAGAGGATCACCGCGGCAGCACACGGATGGAGAGGAAGCTTTGGGATACACTTGGAAGCTCTTCTTCTCTCTATTTCACTTTGAATGGCCCTTATTGTGCTTATGGGAGATTTCCCTTGGAATCTCTTCCCTAAATGTTTTCTCCCACTTCCATGAGTTCTCCCCTAGCTCTCTTCTTGTTTTTATAGCTTTAGATGGCGTGGAAACAAGAATATAGCCGTTAGAGACAAGAAAAAGAGCCGTTGGACACAGTCTGCATTTCCTAACAATGTTACCGTTGGGATCGGAGTCGACTCGCGCGATCAGGAGTCGGCTCGCCTGTTGCAGGAGTCGGCTCGTGTTTTACCGGAGACGACTCGGCCACTGTTCCAAATTTGAATTAATGTGCTTGCCTCGACTGGGAGTCGACTCGTCTTAACCTGGAGTCGACTCGCCAACTTCTGGAGCTGACTTGGCAATTTCGGAGTCGGCTCATCCACTGAAGTCTGTGGATCCAATTTTGAATTTTGTCCTCTCGAGTCGACTCGACTGTCCTGGGAGTCGACTCGAATCTCAGAGCCCGAACTCCCGATCCTCTGTCTTTTGGCTCGTCCAGTCTTGGAGTCGACTCGAACTTCCTTGGAGTCGACTCGGCTCTCAGTTTGCGAAACACAGCCTTCTGCCATCTTGGTGTAGCGCTGCCTTGGAGTCGACTCGAGCTGTCTGGGAGTCGACTCGAATCTCAGAGGCAGTAACTTGGTTTTTCTGTCTGTTGATGGTCGCGGAGTCTCGGAGTCGACTCGTGCAATGCGGGAGTCGACTCGAATCTCAGAGTCCCAAAAATGCTCTCTGACTTTTTCTTTGTGTTCCGCTGAGAGTCGACTCTTGCTTTCTTTGGAGTCGACCTACCAACCATCGGAGTCGACTCGCGTTCCACTGGAGTCGACTCGAATCTCAGACCCGAAAACTGCTCTCTGACTTTTCTGCCTGTGACTCCTAGGAGTCGACTCATACTTCCCCGGAGTCGACTCGGTAAACATTGGAGTCGACTCGAATTCCTCAGGAGTCGACTCGAAGACTATTCTTTTGAATTTTTCCTTTGATTTTACTCCTCCAATTTGAATCCTTTGAACTTTAAGCTTGGGCCAATAAATTGTAGCTTTCTTCCAACTTGAGAGCTTTGGAGGCCTTCTTGTGTTCTCCCAACTTGCTATGTTCCTTGCAAAATAAATATCTTTCTCCTTGCAACATAAGCATTAGTATCTATACTTCAAGGTTTTGTGATCATCAAAATCAATTTATGAATCAATCTTTGGGTCATCAATCTCCCCCTTTTTGATGATGACAAAACTTGGAGTATATGCAATATAAAAGATATTGATTTCTAGAAGTAATACATAGCTAAGTTGCATGAAGTAGAAAACATATATATTTAAAAACATACTTCATGATAATGCTTTAGATTTAATCAGCTTAACACAATCAACATATTTAAATTTTAAGCTGATTTGTATTCAATTCAAAGTAATAAAGCATTCTGAGTATATAGCATATACTTAGATATTTCTCCCCCTTTTTGACAATATCAAAAAGATAGTGAAACATTAAGTACACAGATCAGAGCAGAACACATCGAGTGTGAATTCAAGAGGTTTTTTAATTTGATACCACAGATAGTTTTCTAATCAAGTGTAGGTGGAATCTTTCTTAGGTTAATTCAAGAAGTACCACAAATGATAGTCAAGGAAAAATATGAGTGAAAATCTAACCTCTCTTCACTAAGTATGAAAGCTTGTTCATTTAAGACCTTTTGCCCAATCTATTAAGTATTTTATCAATATGAGAGCAATTTAATTAATTTTCAGAGTAAAAGATCAAAACTTATATATTTGAAAAAACATATCATCATGTTGGATCATTAATTCTTAATGACTTCAAAGTTCTTTTATGATAATAAGAGCATTGGGGCACAAATACCAAAATATGAGTTTATGCAATTTTTGATACATCTTTGAGCTCTTTTAAAGACTTTCTTTTATTCCTTTAGAAAATAAGCACAATTTGATACATAAAATAATGAATTGGCACAAAATAGAAGTTCTAAAGAGCAAGCCAATTAAAACTCATTAGTGAGGTTCAAAATAGATTTTCTAAGAGATACTCAAGAAAATTTAATACATTGTTCTTCCTCTATTTCATTAAACTAGAGGCTCTTAAGATCAACTGTTTGAATTGTAATTTGGTTCATGATTGATGCATAAGATATACTAACCAAATAACAAGCCTCAAGGTGTATCATAAAAATTTTCAAATTTAAATTTCAAATGATACATATTGGAGAGTATTAGGATCACATCTCATTTAGTATTCTTTCTCTCTCCTTTAGTTATAGATTTATGCGATTAAGTTCCATAAGATCTCTCCTTCTGAAATTTTCTTTCTCCCCCTCAATTGATCATTCCATTTAAGAGTTTAGAATTTGAAAATAATGTTCAATAAAATTGTCAATCTCAAAAAAATATTTTCTATAAGTTTCAGCTTATTTTCATAAGACTCAAGGTTTGAGATAAGACAATCTTTATAGAACTCATCTCAAGGTATAAACTTATTATATAATTAAAGCAAGTCTTGCAATATAAGGAGGTTCATCAAAATCAATCCATAAAATTCAAGGTATGCATCAAATTAAAGTAACTTTAGGATAAGATACTGAATATCTAAAGCTCCCCCTCAAAAGATGCATTCTTCTTTAATCATTCTTTTCTTTTGTTGAATTTCAGATTTTAATGATAAACGTGAATAAAACTGAAACTTTATGATATCAAGAATGTAGAGTGATCTAGAATTATTCAAAATTTATAGCAATCACTCTTTTTAATCAGTTATGCTTCCTCTTAATTTTTGAGAAAATGTACTGAAATATTAATTAGAAAATGATTCATTTGAAGCTCAAATTCTTTCAAAAGCATTTACACATTTTTTTAAGAATCATTTGAGTGAGCTGAAATGTTTCTAGACTTAAGATCATTCACTCTTTTAATAATATATATATATATATTTTGATGGAAGTCTTTAATAATATAGGAGAGAGAAAAACATGTAGATGATCATTGAAGTATATATAGTTATAGAACTCAATTTCTTAATCATAGTTTTTCAGCAATGTATATATGAAGCACAATAAATCTTTTTAATATTAAAATAAAATTATATATTTAAAAATATTTGTTTGTAATTAAGATCATTGAAAGACACATCATTTGGACCAATATTAGTACACTTTAAAGATAAGAAAAGATATGTTTCGGATGCGTATCGAGACAATCAACCAAGGCATCAAAATTAATTCTGTTTTTCTTATATTAAAATTTTCATTTAGAAATCATATTGAGTTATTCTCCTGAATGACGCGATCATTAAAGCATATAACTAAGGTTACAAAAATGTAACGATATAAGCATTTTTAAGTTACGTTTAAGCTTTTATACAAAATCAGATTCTGAATTTTCATAAGAATTTCCAAGAAGGCTTTCAAAATTATAATTTGAGATATGTATCTTCTAGATTGTAGCTCATCTTAAATCACTAAGATTGAAAATACATATTTCAATAACATTCGAGCACTTTCAGAATCTTTGTATTTAATATTGAGTTTCGATACAAAATGGAGGATATTTTAACAAGTATTAGGACATTATGTATCAAAGTTAGGCAAGTATAAAGATAGATCAAGATCAATTCATTTTGCCTAAATAGAAATATCCTTCTCTTCTTCTTTTTGTAAATCTATTTAACTTTCAAAGATAATCGTGAATGATAAAACTGAAATTTCTTTTTAATATTACTTAAAAAAAAAAACTTTATGTAGTATTTCAAACATTCAAGCATTGGAACATTACAAAATATTGAGAACCCATAATTCAAGATATCATGCCATATGCAAAATATATTATGTGTTAAGTCATGCATTAGAATATTAAGAGTAAGCATGTCAAGGATCAAAATCAATTCTTTTCAAATAAACTCCCCCTATTTAATTATAATCTTGCACTGATTTCATCCTTAAGGTGTGTTTCCAAGTGACTAAAAATTTGAATTGATTCTTCTTATATATTTTCATTTACTTTGTCTTTCATTTTTACTTTCTTATGCTCTATACTCTATTTGCTCCCTATTCGGTGGAGTTGGGAAGGGGCACGAGGTACTACCACTAGCCTCCCTCTTGTGCCGTCCCTAATATGCCCTACACCGAATAGTTGGGTCAAATAGTGCCGGGTACTACCACTAGCCTCCCCATTGGCACAATTCCTATGATGAGCAATATAGAAAGGTTAAAATGTTCACTCCAAACTCTCCCTGTTTGAGTGTAATTAATTATAGATTTTATCCCTTCCAAATGTGCCGAATATATTATGCTTGTTTTGCTTTTCCTTAAGATTGAAGTACTTGCCTATGCTCAGATTTTTCATCTCTTGAACAATGTCCATTTTCTTTTCTTTATCTCTCTCTCTTTTTGTCATTCTCAAGTAATTTACATGAAAGAGTAGAATAAAGAGATAATCTTATGTATCATATAGATGTATATTATGCAAACAACATTTTCATTGTCCACAAGGATTCATAACTTCTCACAAGTTATTTTACATCAAAATTTTAAGCATATACTTGTGTATTTCATGGTTATGATATAAGCTAAGAAATCATTTAGTTTGGGCAAACCACGAAACAATTTCCAAAAGCATAAGTCAATTAATACATATATGGACATGATATCAAAAGATTAACAATTAATGATTTTAATCATGTCATAATAAGATTTAAAGTTATTGACTTTGCTCAGTTAATTTATGAGAGAGATATCTAGAATTACTTATTCATTATATGTTCTTCAAGCCAAACTAGATTTCTTATGTGTGAACTTTTGGCTGAAGAAGATCCTCTCTCTTGTTTGCATGTGAATGTTTATTGTATCTTATGTGGAGGTGTCCTTCAAGCTGAAATCACTCATTTTCTTGCTCAAGGATTTTGCATTATTACCAAATTCCTTTTCTTTCTTGAAAGAAAGTCTTTAGTTTCTTTAAGATACAAAACATTCATATAGCATATTTCTTAACTAGGTAACTCAACCTAAGATATGATAATAATTGAATGTTGAGTCACTTTACTCAAGAAATTGCCTAAACATAAGCAAACATATGTCACTTGAACTAAAGAGATAGTTTCATTAACCAAGACTGTTCAAGGACAAGCATGTGAAACAATAGGAAGATTCATCAAGGTCAAATTAATTTCTTATTTTCAACATCAATTTAGCTTAGATTCTATTTGCTTAAGATAATTATCAATAAGGCATGCTAGCTAAGTTTTGATCAAATTGCCTTAAACATTTGTTTCTATCAAAATTCAGATTATGATTTATTTGTTATCAATAAAATATGATTAATTAAAGTTAGATTGAAGTCTTGCACAAGGTCACATAATGAGCATACAATCTGGTCTACTAGCTGTATGATAAAATAATTATTCTATCATGCTTCAATACAGCTTTAACACAATAGATCTACTTTGCTCATCCTTTTCAAATTCTACAAGATGGGGTCATAGATATACCTTCTTCATGCCAATCTTCTATAAGAGTTTTCTTGTGAACTAACGTTGGTCAATGAAGATCCCCTTTCCTGTTTGTCTTAATTTGGAGTTTGAGAGAAGATGTTAATTCATTCATCATATTTCAAACTCACTTTGCAATATAACTCTTCATTAGTAGAACCAAAAATGATGTCATCAATGCATACTTTGAGCAAATAAGATATCACAAATTCATCTTTTTGATGCATAGATTTATCACTATTACTTTCTATCAAAAAGGTTGCTTAAGCTTTTATATATCATGCTTTTGATGCTTGTTCTAAATCACATATTGCTTTATCATATATGTAATGTGTATTTTTAAATATGATGGTTATTTTTCATAGATCTCCTTTTTAATGAAGTAACCACATAGGAGTGAATTCTACACATTCATTTGACAGAATATAAAGCTCATGAAGCAAGCACATGATAATGATGATCTTTACTTCTAATCATGCAAGAATCTTTATCAAGATCTATTTCCTCTTTTCTTGATTTAGTCTTTTAGTAGTCATTAATTTTTCTTCATTAAGTGCATATGTAAAAGATTAACCATATAATTTGATTTTAGTATTTTGATAATAAATCATTAGTCTTATAAGGAATAAAATGAATTGATACTTCTACAACTAGAATTTTTCATGAATGTTCTATATGCATTGCTTGATGAATGATATCCAAAGATAGAAATATCTTTATTAGATTTGGCATTATTTTTCAAGAGAACATATCAAGCATAACATGTACGACTGAAAAATATGAGAGATACGCAATAGTTCGTTTTCTATTTTTCAGAAGATCAAAAGAAGTTTTCATCAAAGATAGATCTAATAGAAGTCATATGTATGACAAGCAGTGATGATAGCTTTTAAAAATCATTTAAGTAGATGACTATCATACAACATTGCCTTTTTCAATTCTTCAAAGATTCTATTAATCCTATTTTACCTAAGGTGTCCTTGGTGCTGAAATAATCGAATTTAATATTATTTTCTGTGCACAACTTGACATAAAATTGGTTTTCAAAACTATGCCATGATACATTACTTTCATAGTTTGCAAACCTTTATCATTTGATCGCTTTTTGTGAGTTTGTGCCAATGCAGAAAATATTTTAATTTGAGTGCCAAGAACAAGGCTAATGTAAACTTTTGAAAACTTAGTGTTGGAAACAACATCTTTAGATTTAGAAATTGATTCTTGTTTGTTTCCTTAGTTAACATGCATAGCAAACTTTGACCTTTCAGAAGGTAATCTAAGTAAGCCAATGGCAAGGTCTTTTGAGATTAAGTACATACTAGCATGAGTTGATTTTATATGCCAAGGATGGTTTCTTGGTATTCATAGTGCATATATTCAAAAGCATACCAAGTACACATTATCATATCTATGATCAATAAACAATAATGCCATGGATAATAACTATCAATCAAGCATATAGAGAATTCATAGAGTTATTCTTAATAAATTGATTAATCATTTAGCAACTTATCCAATAGTGAGTAAAGTATACTATAAATGAAATGATTTGATTATATTTCCAAAGGTATTTTCTATATCACAAAATTGATCACTACTAGCAATTTTTATATCAAATACTAAGCAAAAATAATGATGAGATGCAAGAATTACTGATTTTTGTTAATAACTTTTCATAAGTATATTTTAAGTTTCTTTTGTTCCATGGGTATCTTGGTACACCTATGTGTTCATCCTCATTTTCTCATTTTGGGTACCCAAGCTTGCTTGGGTCCTTGAGAGTTAGGACATATGGTTCCTTTTGGAACCCATATCTGTTTAATATTAATAACTTTACCATTTGATTTAATTGTGTTAGAACGATAGGTAAAGTTGTTATGCCCATTCTTTTCGTTTTTGAAATAAGTTATCTTATTTAATGGTTTGTTTGGTGAATTAATAACCTTTTTCTCTAGAGATTTATTGTTAAGTAAAGAAGTCAAGCCAAGTTTTGATTTATCATAAGTAACATATTGGCTTTCAAACATCATTTTTAATCGTTCTGAACTTACGGTGAATTTGTTAATAAAAGATTTTAATTGATTAATTTCTTTACTTAAGTTTTGATTTTCTTTAATTAAGCTATGATTTTTCTGAATCAATTCTTCTGAAAATGACCTTAAGCTTTCATTTTCAGAATTTAGTTTCTTAAGATTTTTATTCTTTACAGTTAATTTTCTACATTCACTATACAACTCATGAAAAGCATTTAATAATTCATCATAAGAGAATCTTTCTTGAAAATCATTTGAGGTAAGAGTAGATTCAGATTTTACCCTGTCTTCTTGTGCCATAAAGCACAAGTCAGTTACCTCTTGTAGTTTCTTGGAGCTAATATCATCATTGTTGCTCCTAACCTTTATTTTTTGGCTTGACTCTTTCTTGGTCAAGGCTTTCTTCCTTTTTATCTCTTTCTTCCTTTCTTCTTGCTTCCTCTTTTTCCTTGTCTTTAGGAAGCTGATTTGCCTCGGAGTCGACTCGGACCTTATTGGAGTCGACTCGGCTAGCTTGGGAGTCGACTCGGAACTACTTGGAGTCGACTCGTTCACAGGGTCTTTAAGACTGTGTCTCTGCCTTTCAGACTGTTCTCCTCTAGGAGTCGACTCGGACGAACTGGGAGTCGACTCGGCTACTGTGGAGGATTCTGCAGTCTCATTGTTAGAACGCAATTGAAGCACATGTGAGCTAATCTGAGATTTATCATAAATAGTTTCTAAAGTATCCCAGATCTCCTTAGCAGATAAGCATGCAGAAATTTCATTAAACTTCGTTTCATGAATAGCACAATATAATATATTCATAGCATTTGCATTCAATTGTGCTAAGTCCTTTTCATTAATAGTTTTAGAGAGTGTATGAAGGTCATTTATTATGATTTTCCATAAATAATAGTTTTGTGATTGAATAAAAATGCGCATGCGTGCTTTCCAATATGTGTAGTCTATGCCATTAAACAGTGGAGGCCTATCAATTAACTGTCCTTCTCCTAGAAAACTATCTATTTAAGTTGTCATGATCTTTGGCTCCTGATCGTGAGATCAATAATTAATCTTAGAGCACCTGCTCTGATACCACTTGTTGCCCAAGGTGACAACCCAAGAGGGGGGGTGAATTGGGTCTTTTAAAAACTTTTAAACTACTTCTAATCTTTTAGATTAATTATGCTAAGTTGTATGGATGCTTAGTGAAGCTTAACCTTAGCAAGAGTATGATTCTAATCTAATCAACTATTAAGCAGTGGGTTCAATAAAAGATTAGTCTAATTTTGCCCTAGTATGCTATTCAATTTAATGATTGAGTAAATTGATTACGCTTGCAACTAAAGGATGCACGAAGAAGAGTTAAGCAAGCTTAATATCTAAGTAAGTGAGTGAGGAGGTCAGTCAACAAAGAGCATCACAAACACAACAAAAATATAGTGGTTCGGTGCATCCCAGCACCTACATCCACTCCCCAAGACCTCTTGGGAATTTCACTATAATCCTACAGATTACAGCCGGTTGTTTTACAAGCTCACAACCCAACTTGTTGTTTTACGAGCGCACAACGAACTCGGTCGGTTTTCCCAGGCTCACCGACTAGAACCACTCCGATTGTTTTCCCGGGCTCACAATCAAACCCTTACACGTTGGTTTTACCCTCGGCTCACCAACAAACCTAAACCCCGTTGGTTTTCCCTTTGGCTCACCAACAAACCTTACACCGTTGGTTTTCCTTTTGGCTCACCAATAAACCTTTAACCCCTTGATTCAATCCCTTGATTGAATCAAGTTACAAGATATTAAAACAAAGAATAAAAACAAATCAAAGCTTCTTAAACAAGCAAATATAACAATATAAACAAATAAAGTAAAGAGAAGCCCTCAAACGAGTTTTGAAGATGGAGGAGCTCGACTTCTTCTTTACTTGACCCTCTTCTGATTTGGCACGAAGTAGAGGATCACCGCGGCAGCACACGGATGGAGAGGAAGCTTTGGGATACACTTGGAAGCTCTTCTTCTCTCTATTTCACTTTGAATGGCCCTTATTGTGCTTATGGGAGATTTCTCTTGGAATCTCTTCCCTAAATGTTTTCTCCCACTTCCATGAGTTCTCCCCTAGCTCTCTTCTTGTTTTTATAGCTTTAGATGGCGTGGAAACAAGAATATAGCCGTTAGAGACAAGAAAAAGAGCCGTTGGACACAGTCTGCATTTCCTGACAATGTTACCGTTGGGATCGAAGTCGACTCGCGCGATCAGGAGTCGGCTCGCCTGTTGCAAGAGTCGGCTCGTGTTTTACCGGAGACGACTCGGCCACTGTTCCAAATTTGAATTAATGTGCTTGCCTCGACTGGGAGTCGACTCGTCTTAACCTGGAGTCGACTCGCCAACTTCTGGAGCTGACTTGGCAATTTCGGAGTCGGCTCATCCACTGAAGTCCGTGGATCCAATTTTGAATTTTGTCCTCTCGAGTCGACTCGACTGTCCTGGGAGTCGACTCGAATCTCAGAGCCCAAACTCCCGATCCTCTGTCTTTTGGCTCGTCCAGTCTTGGAGTCGACTCGAACTTCCTTGGAGTCGACTCGGCTCTCAGTTTGCGAAACACAGCCTTCTGCCATCTTGGTGTAGCGCTGTGGAGTCGACTCGAGCTGTCTAGGAGTCGACTCGAATCTCAGAGGCAGTAACTTGGTTTTTCTGTCTGTTGATGGTCGCGGAGTCTCGGAGTCGACTCGTGCAATGCGGGAGTCGACTCGAATCTCAGAGTCCCAAAAATGCTCTCTGACTTTTTCTTTGTGTTCCGCTGAGAGTCGACTCTTGCTTTCTTTGGAGTCGACCTACCAACCATCGGAGTCGACTCGCGTTCCACTGGAGTCGACTCGAATCTCAGACCCGAAAACTGCTCTCTGACTTTTCTGCCTGTGACTCCTAGGAGTCGACTCATACTTCCCCGGAGTCGACTCGGTAAACATTGGAGTCGACTCGAATTCCTCAGGAGTCGACTCGAAGACTATTCTTTTGAATTTTTCCTTTGATTTTACTCCTCCAATTTGAATCCTTTGAACTTTAAGCTTGGGCCAATAAATTGTAGCTTTCTTCCAACTTGAGAGCTTTGGAGGCCTTCTTGTGTTCTCCCAACTTGCTATGTTCCTTGCAAAATAAATATCTTTCTCCTTGCAACATAAGCATTAGTATCTATACTTCAAGGTTTTGTGATCATCAAAATCAATTTATGAATCAATCTTTGGGTCATCATTACTGAGACCAATTATAAAGAAAACACCTTATGAACTTTGGAGAGATAGAAAACCCAAAGTAAGCTATTTTCATGTTTTTGGGTGTAGGTGTTTCATTCATAATAATGGAAAATATAACTTAGGTAAATTTGATTCCAAATCTGATGAGGGTATCTTTTTGGGATACTCTGCATCAACTAAGGCTTATAGAGTCTTCAACAAAAGAACCCTTGTTATTGAAGAGTCTATACATGTTGTTTTTGATGATACTAATGATATCTCTTCTAGCAAGAGAGTAGCTCTTGATGATGATGCAGGAATACTTGAGAAAAAGTTAGATGATATGACATTACAAGAAAATGAACCAAAGCAAATTGGAGAAACTTCAACAAGCCAAGAGGTAATTGATGATCATGGGCTTACAAAGGCTTGGAGGTATGCATACGGTCACCCTAAAGAATTAATACTAGATGATCCATCACAACCTATTAGAACTAGAGTTTCTCTTAGGAACTTAAATAATCACCTAGCTTTTGTTTCACACTTAGAACCTAAAAACATTGGAGAAGCTGAAAATGATGTAAATTGGGTAAATGCTATGCAAGAGGAACTAAATCAATTTACTAGAAACAAGGTATGGAATTTGGTAGAAAGACCCACTGATTACTCAATTATAGGAACTAAATGGATATACAAAAACAAACTTGATGAGAATGGAGTTGTGGTTAGGAACAAGGCTAGACTAGTAGCAAAGGGCTATAATCAAGAAGAAGGTATAGATTTTGATGAAACCTTTGCTTCTGTAGCTAGATTTGAAGCAATTAGATTATTACTAGTATTTGCATGTTCTAAAGACTTCAAACTATTTCAAATGGATGTAAAAAGTGCCTTTTTGAATGGGTATATTAATGAGAAGGTTTATGTAGAACAACCCCCTGGTTTTGAAAATCATCAATACCCCAATCATGTTTATAAACTAAACAAAGCACTTTATGGTCTAAAACAAATCCCTAGAGCATGGTATGAAAGACTTAGCAAATTTCTATTAGACCATGAATTCTCTAGAGGGAATGTTGATACAACACTGTTTTTAAAGAAGAAAAACAAAGATATGTTAGTAGTACAGATTTATGTAGATGATATTATTTTCGGTGCTATTAATAATCGCCTCTGCGAAGAATTTGCTGACTTAATGCAGAGTGAATTTGAAATGAGCATGATGGGAGAGCTGAACTATTTCCTCGGGCTCCAAATCAAACAATCTAAAGAGGGGATCTTCATCAATCAAGCCAAATACATCAAGGAGATGCTTAAGAAGTTTGATATGGATGGAAACAAGCCAATCAGCACACCCATGAGTTCATCATGCAAACTAGACAAAGATGAATCAGAAAAATCAATGGATCAAAAGATGTATAGAGGTATGATAGGATCTTTATTATACCTTACAGCAAGTAGACCTGATATCATGTTTAGTGTATGCATGTGTGCTAGATATCAATCTAATCCTAAGGAATCACATTTAATTGCAGTTAAGAGAATTTTTAAATACCTAATAGGAACAAAAAACATAGGTTTATGGTATTCTAAAGAATCAAGCATAAACTTAATAGGGTACACTGATTCAGACTTCGCTGGTTGTAAACTTGATAGAAAAAGTACCAGCGGGTCATGTCAATTTTTAGGAGAAAATTTAATCTCTTGGTTTAGCAAGAAACAAAACTCGGTTGTTCTATCTACAGCAGAAGCCGAATATGTTGCTGCCGGGAGTTGTTGTGCTCAAATCTTATGGATTAAACAACTTGAAGATTATGGCATTAAACAAGATAAAATTTTCATTAGCTGTGATAATACAAGTGCCATTAATCTAACTAAAAATCCAATTCAGCATTCAAGAACTAAACACATTGAGATAAGACATCACTTCATAAGAGATCATGTACTGAATGGTGATGTGACACTTCAATTTATTTGTATTGATGATCAATTTGCTGACATCTTCACAAAATCCTTGAGTGAAGATCGATTTTGTATACTTAGAAGAGGGTTAGGAGTGATTGATCCATTCTAGTGATACTCTCCTCTAATTCATTGATTTTGATGATTAGCTTATGTTAGACATAGGGTTTCTTATCTATGATCATCAAATCAGTTCTTAAATCTCTAATAGTTCCATAACTCTTTCTTTTGGCACAGAAATAACAAGTTTATTTTGGTTATGTGCCAGAGTTCGAGTCGACTCGAATAGATTTTGGAGTCGGCTCGTGGGCGAGTCGACTTGAGGTCGAAAATCCGACTTTTAACCCTAAGCGAAATATTTTTTCTCCACTTCTATTTTATGCCGCCACTGTTCAAAAGCCCTAGAGTCGTCTCCGACCTCGTCTCCGACCCATTTTAGGTCATCTCTGTCGAGTTTTCTTCCATCTTTCTTGTCCTTCCCCTGTGTTTAGGTCAAAAATGCCTAGGAAAGCCGTTGTCCCAAGTCGGAAGAGACCTCTCTCCGCGAGCGGCGCCGAGCAACGGTCAAAGGCTCGAAACGAACCCGTGAGGCCACCACCTTCGGTTCCTTCCCCGCCTAGGCCGGTTCCCTCGCGTCCGTGCGCCGGGAGGGCAGTCTCCACCGGGAGGAAAGTCGACTTTGACTTCCTCTCCCGGAAAGGGTTCACCCTAGGGCATCGTCTCAGGGCTCAAGGGTTAGAGTTATTCTGTTCCTTAGACCTCCCTACTTACCTGGGGTTAGTTAGGAAATTCTATGGGACTGTAGCCCGAGGTAGTGATGGTATCCAGGGAACCGTAGCAGGTGTCCCTGTATTCATCTCGGAGGACCTCATTGCTCAAATCCTCCATCTCTCCCGAGAAGGGATCTTTTCCAGTCACCCCCTTAATAGGACTGAGGCCCTTACGACAGTATTAGAGAGACCCCCTCAGTCCCCTATAGAGGAAGTGTTTGCATATCAGCCTTCAGCTGAAATGCGGCTCCTCCTCAGTATCATTTCTAGGACTCTCTTTCCAAAAATTGGCCGATTCAACTTTATCTCTAAGAGGGACCTAGCCTTGATGTTCCACATACTCCAGGACACTCCTATCAACTTCCTTAAACTCATCTACAAATATATCTGTGAACCCCTAGATAAGCCTAGGTTGAGTCTCCCTTACGGTATGCTATTCACTCTCATTTTTAGGGAGTTAGAGGTCCCTATTTCTGAGGGGGAACCCTCTCGCTCACTGCGTCACACAGATCGCATGGGTGAGGGGACTCTCCATCGTATGGGCTTTCATAGAGTTGAGGGAGTCTGGGTACGGAGACCATCCACTTTCACACCATCTGACCCTACCACTCACCACTCCCCTAGCCCAGACCATGACCAGGAGCACTATACAGATCTTCCCACCTATCCTTCTACCTCTGGTCCTACCCATACTGAGCCCTCCACCGCCACTGCCCCACCTTCTCAGCAGCAGCCCCTGGAGGTTAGGATATCTTCTGAGCAGCTCCGAGAGTTGAGGCAGTAGATAGTGGGGGAGCTGAGGGATGATCTGCTGAGGGAGCTACGAGGTCCTCAGACTGCTCCCTCCACCGAGATAGTCCCCTTCTTGGCAACCGTGTCCAAAATGGTTGTAGACCTAAAGGAGGAAATCTACAACATAAGGAGCCTAGTTCAAGCTCAATACTGGAACATTAGCAATGTGAAGGATGACACAAGGAAGATGCGAGACAGCATCAGAATTGAGCTAGGTAGCCAGAGTCAGGGAGCAGAGAGACTAGCAAATGTCTTGATCTCCAAGCTTGACACCCTCCAAGAAAGTGTGACCCAGCTCACCACGATACAGTTGAAGAGAGTACAAAAGTGCGACATACATGTCACTAAAATTAGTGTTATTGCTAACGGATAATGATAAATTCACTGGATTAATATTATATTTGGGTTTGACACAGATCATCATAAATTAGAGATAAAATGCACATTAAGTATAAATTTGACTTCAGAAGGATTCCTTCCCAGATCCGACCCGATTGAAGATCGGGTCGGGTTCGGGTCGGGTCCGAATCGAGTCCATTTTATTTGTACTTTTGGGAAAGAATTTTGGACAAATCTAATTTGGCCATATCATAACTATGAGGTGCTTAAAAGACTTGCAATTGACCTCCAGTCGGAACAGATGACCCGTGACGGACTAAGTCCGTCCGCCTACAAGCCAAATTTCATATCACACTATTTTTTTTATCTATATGACTAATTGCACGGAACTTGGTGTCTCCCAGCTCCCATCTCAGGAGGGAAAAGAAAATCTCAGCCAAGCCACTTGGTGCCTCTCCCGTGATCCAAGCCGCCCGCGTCCGCATCTTCAACGCTATCATCTCCGCGATCCCTCTCTTCAAGCCACTTCCTTCTTCTTCCATCCCGGAACTCCAGCACCCCAGCCAAGCCGTGATCGGTTCATCCCCAACCTCCCGCTTCCAATCCGGCACCCAAAGAAGCATCCCCATCTCCTATTCTTCCGGCCACAGCAGCGAATTAGCAGGAACCCCCAAGCATTGCGTCCATGATCGGCTCCGCCCCAACAGATCCCACGGCGTCCTCCCGTCCTCCCGCAGTGCCCCAGCCACGGATCACGCCACCATCCCGTGATCCACGTCCCAGCGTCCGCCCACTCCATCCGTCCGTGGGCCAAAGAAGAAACTCCATCTTCTTCCGCCCGTTCCAGCCACATCCGCACCATGATCAGCTCCTCCCAGTGATCCCGCAGCCAGCCGTGAAGCATCCCAACGATCCTGCGGCGGCCTCCAACTGATTCGAGACCTCCCTCCTCCGCCTCTACTCTCGCCCGTGATGCGGATGCTAATCCACTGATCCGGCCATCTGCAATCAATCCGTGCCCCGGCAAATCCCCCACGATCAAGCTTCCGTTACCCCTCCATCAGGGGATCCATCGGCTGGCCAAAGAAGTGGGAGCGATCTATAAAAGGGAGGAGAAGAGACCATCGGCGGGGGAGAGGAGAGCTCGGTTGAGGTGCGGGGTGGAGGCCAAGAAACAGAGCATTGCTCTGTTCTTGGGAAGAAGAAAGAAATAAAAAATTATATTTTATGTTGAAGGCCCACCGTGGGAGAGAGAGGGAAAGAAAATGTAATTTTCTTGTTTTTCTTTTATTTGTAGAAGGAGGAAGCATTAAGCTTCCAATCTTCATTTTATTTTTGTAATTGCCCTTTTATGCAATCCATACATTTATCTTTTATGCAATCTATGTTTTAAGCTTCAATTTAATTTCTGCAATTCATTTTATGCATTTTGGAATTCTTAGTTTTAAGATAATTTTGAAATTTTTCTTCGCTATTCGATCTGCAGTTTTTATTTATATTATGTCTTCAGGAATTGACCCCTACTCTACATTAGAATTCAATTGCAAGTTTTCTTTCTTCCCTTTAGTTAGTTTCAATTAGAAAATCATATCAACATCCCCGACATAATGTTTTTTTCTTTTGTTATTCAAAAATCGCTTTTGAATCCGAGTGAATGTTTTTATTTTTAAGCAACTCCAATCGCCTCCCTGTGGATCGACCTCTTACAACTACTATTCTTCAAGTACGAAAGGTAAGAGTAAAATTAAATTTAACTTTTGTTCATCGGTTCTAACAACGATCTGTCTAGCATATTTTTAGGTAGACAGAAATCGGACGAACAGAATTTTGGCGCCGTTGCCAGGAAGGCAAATCGAGAAGTAAGAACGATCACGAAGATCAAATCAAATTTTGGATGCCCGGAGTGAACGCACTCCGGTAGTAAATTTTTATTTTTATTTTTATTAATTTTTCTTATTTTGATAATTTCTAGTTAATAATTTCATAGTTATTAAATTCTGAAATTTGAAATTCGAAATTTAAAGTTTTTTAAAAAAAAATAAAAAAAAATTAATTCAAAAAACAAAAAGATAATTGAAAAAAAATTGAAAAAAATTCCAAAATTCAAAAAATTTAAAAATTTAAATTCAAAATTTGAATTCTGTGTTCGAAATTTGAAATTTAAATTTTAAAAAAAAAGATTAAAAAATTAATTTAAAAAAATTTAAAAAAATATTATTTTTACTAGTAATTGATAGGGTGCAATCCCCCGAGGTGATCATACCTCTATTGGGGCTCCTCACGGAGTAATCTCCAGAGCTTGTTCAACGGGCATTCGGAGATTGACTGATGCATAAGGATTAGTTTTAGTTTACATTCAAGTTATTCCTATATAAAAAATTAAAAAAAAACAACATAAAATTAAAAAAAAAGAAAAATAAAAAAATAAAAAAAATTGCTTGCTTATTTAATCAGTACAACCTAATAACATTGTATAAACTTTAAAAAAAACCATTAATTATTTGCTTCATTTAGTATTAAGCATTTGCATAAAAGAATTTAAGGGCAAAATCCATTAAAAAGATAAGGTCAGGAAGTCATTATCTGTCCTTAGCCCAAAAATCACCACCTTGCATACTTATCCTAAGCCAAATTAAATTAAAATCAAATTAGACGTTGGCCTTAGGGTTTTCGAGCTCAATTAGGCTCTTGGAAAGAAGCGGCTGAAAGCCACTCCAGTGAGGATTTAATAATTAGTGATGTTTAGGAAAGTTTTACAACAGTGAGAACTGTTACAGGTATTATGGTATCGGTGTATCCCTTCTGGCCCCACCACACACCCCGGGACTTTTCTGGTCACTGGTTACTGGATTGCTTAACTGGTAAGCTCAAGCTTAATCTGAAAGGGAGATTAGGAGCTGTCTAATCTAGGAGAGAATTTCAGAAACTTTTTAACCTGATAAATCTCTGTGCAACTAGATTAAAAGCTACTAAACCTTCTTTAACCTCAAGATTAAAGAGCCAATCTATTGTGTGGTGTTGATTGTGGTCATCTTGGTCTAGCCCTTCTTCTCTTCTTCTAGGATTTCGTTTAGGAGTCGAGTCTAATTAAGTTGTGGATAATGTATGCATGGTAGAAGATCATTAAGGGATAAGTTAACACCATTTAACCTAGAGGTTGGAAAAAAGCATTGTCACATTCGACGAATTATTGATCAACCACCAATCTATACAATGGGTGATCACATTAGAACCCTGAATGAATTATTCGCTCCTGCATCCGCTAATCCACCTACATGTATAGTATTGCCAATAAATAATGCAGCCCAATTTGAAATTCGGGCTGCAACAATAAATATGTTACCCAAGTTTCATGGGTTCGAGAGTGAACAACCCTATATTCATCTAAACAAATTTTTGACAATCTGTCAAACGTTTAGAAATCAAAATTTAGATGAAGAGTGTATTAAATTAAGGTTATTTCCCATGACTTTAGAGGATCGTGCTGCTGCATGGCTGTATTCCCTAGCTTCAAATTCCATCACATCATGGGAACAACTATCTAGAAAGTTCATGGCTAAGTTCTATCCTATGGTAAAGACTGAAAAAATTAAGAATGCCATAAGAACTTTTAGAGGAAAATCTGAGGAGGAATTTTTCCAACTTTGGGAAAGATTCCATGATCTTTTGGTTAAGTGCCCGCACCATGGGCTTGATAAGGCTGATCTGGTCCACTTCTTTTATAAAGGACTACCTCCAACACATAGAAACATGATTGAGTCCATGCACAAGGGTAGGTTCATGAACCAAACCCCGGATCAAGCCTATGAATTTCTTGTTGACTTAGCTGAAAACGCCCAAAATTGGAGTAGCTATGGTGAGGAAGTAAATAGAGATGAGTTCGGGTCTAGAAAACCTGGTAATTATGAAATGAAAGCAGACACAGATCTCAAAAATGTCATGTCTAATCTGGTGACTGGAATGAACAACTTAAGCAAAAAGTTTGATGCTTTCACTGTTTCCACTAGCTCGAGTTCATATAAAGAGTTAAATCCCATCATGAAAGTGGATCACGAGTCAAATAGTTTATGTATCTTGTGTAACAGTTCTGAGCATCTAGTGGAGTGTTGTCCTAGTTTACCCAACATAAAGGCCGAGCAAGCAAATGCTCTAAATTCGTATAGTGCCTTCAAGAAGCCCACTCCCAATTCGTTCAGCCCAGTTTACTACCCTGATAATAGGTTCCACCCAAATTTCTCATATAAGCAGAACGAACCTATTCAGCATCAAGGTGGTCCGCCAGGTTTTCAGAACAACTTTTCCAGGATAGGGCCACCACAAATGAACCAATCTTTGGTTCCATCTGTACCTCCCTATAATGCTCCTATCCCATAGCAATCTTCACCATTAGAAACCATGATGGCTAATATGATGAAACAACAACAAGATTTTATCAAGCAACAACAACAGACCAATACAGCCCAAGCCCAGACTAACCAATTCCATGCGCAAGAAATTGCAAAACTTGAGGTTAGTCTAAGCCAAATAGCAAACTCTCTAGGGGATAGAAAGAAAGGTGAACTACCTAGTCAACTAGTGCCTAACCCTAGTAGACAACAAAATCAAGATCAAAGAGGTCAGTATCAAATCAATGGAAATCCGACCTATGAAGTCCAGGCAATTACCACTTTAAGGTCTGGCAAGCAAGTGGACAATAAAGTCCAACTTCCTGAACATGAAAAAGAAAATAAAAATGAATCCGATAAGAACCCAATTCAGAAGAGAGGTCAAGAATAGGACAAACCAGAAAAAAGGGAAGAACCTATAGAAACATACAAACCCAAGGTTCCCTTCTCCGGTAGACTTCAGGACTCAAAGAAACAATCTAACTTTGATGAAATCATGGAAGTCTTTAAAACTGTTCAAATAAATATACCTTTTCTCGATGCCATACGACAAATTCCCTCCTATACAAAATTCTTGGAAGACCTCACACGGTCAAAAGAAAAACCAGCATTCCTAGGCAAGCTGTTATGGCTGCACAGGCCTCATCTCTCATTCAACAATAGATTGCCCCAAAATTCAAAGATCCTGGTTGCCCAACTATTGAAATAAAAATAGGAGAGACGATCATCCAGAGAGCTCTATTAGATTTAGGAGCCAGTGTAAACCTACTTCCCTACTATGTGTACCAAAAATTAGGTTTGGGGGAATTAAAGCCTACAAATATTATCCTTTCCTTAGCAGATAGGACAGTGAAGTACCCCAAGGAGATTGTAGAGGATGTAATAGTGAAAGTAAATGAGTTTTACTATCCTGTGGACTTCGTTATCCTTGAGACTGAATCTGCAATACATCCAGACAGTCACACACCTATAATTTTAGGTAGACCTTTCTTAGCCACAGCAAATGTTGTGATCAACTGTCGAAATGGGATGCTGAAGTTATCTTTTGGCAACATGAAAGTCGAGCTTAATGTCTTCAACATAAGTAAACAACCACCAGACGACAAAGAAATCAATGAAGTTGACATGATTGAAAGTCTGGTTCAGGAGACTTTCTTACAAACTTATAATAAGGACCCTTTAGAAGCTTACCTTGCCCATTCCGAGGAAGGGGTCAAGCATGCGCCCCTTAGTTCTGTTCCCCTCATGAGCATAGATCGTCATCAGCCAACTGTTCTTCCTCGGACTCTTCCAAAAGCATTCTTAGATAATGGTTGAAAAAAAAATGAATCCACATTTTGTCTGGCTGAAGACATAAAACTTAGCACTCTTGGGAGGCAACCCAACATGTAAATATATATAAAATAATAATAATAATAATAATAATAAAACAAAATAATTAAATAAAAAAAATAACTAACATGCAGGTTTGGGGGTTCTTGGCCCTAATTGTCACTTTACCCATCCATATCAGGTAACTTCTCCTCTGTCCTATTACTGCTTTAAATTTTCTTTAACATTGAGGACAATGTTAGAATTAGGTATGGGGGTGAGAATATTTTTGATTTTTTATGCAAAAAAAATAAATAAAATAAAATTAAAATTAAAATTAAAATTAAAAAAAAAGGGAGTTCAATTTTTTAACTCAAACTCTAATCTTTTTGGCTATACAAACTAGAAATTGCTTTGACAATAGCTTTGAGTTAAGGAATATGATAGCAGTTCTAGCTTGAGTTTTCGTCCCACCTATCTTCTGCTAACAAGTTACAAGATGATTTAGCACCAACACGTAAGCATATGAATAGTGGGTTATGTATACTTGCAACTAATATGAATACTTTTAATCTTCGGAATAATTTAAAGTTATATGTGTGATGAACACCCTAATCAAAAAAAAAAGAAAAAAAAGATAAAATAAAATAAAAATAATGAGTTTATTTTAAGTCTTCTCACTGAGTAACCGGGCCTTTTGCCTGACAAGCAGCGAGTGTTCGCATAAAAAGGTGAGGATTATTGAGATTAAACTCTGAGTGACTAATTTGGCCTTGAAGCCTAGTTAACTTGAGTTATTAAGCCTGTTAGGGTGTTTCTATACCTAGTGCCCTGAGCCATCTGGATCGGGAGTCATTGGCCTAACACTCGCAATATGGGTCAGCTAGAAAGCTTAATAAGGCTAGATATTGCACAAGTCATTCTTCTTAGCATTCAGTCTGATAAAATAAAAATAAAAAAATAAAATAAAATAAAATAAATAAATAAATTTGGGGTGTTCATTACCATTTAACTCTAGAAAGTCTTGAAAATTAGAGTGATCATGTCGGAAGTAAGTGAAAGCCACTCATTTATATGATACTATCTTGCACCTCACTACATTCTTGACTTGTTAGCAGACAGATGGGGAGTAATGGAACTTGAGTTAGAGTCTGCTTAAATATGATAGCAATAAGTCTTTATTGTCCTTGCAATTCTAAGTTCATACAATAATACTTGTTCAAATTTTGACTTAAACATTAGAAAACCCTGACTAATGAAGTTTGTGGGTAACTTCACTGCAAACCCTCACGAGACAACACTCGTCCACTAGGGTAACCTAGGGATTTAAAGGCTCGTTGCCCGTGCTAAGTGCAATCGTGACTCCCTACGAAAATGGGTACATATCTTAGTTTGTGTATTTAGCTTCAATTAAAAAAAAAAAAAAGAAGAATAAGTCATAAGTTAGACTACATCTTTTTGTGCCCTCATTTTATCGTGTGCTTGTTAATTGCTAGAGACTAGCAATAAGCTAGTTGGGGGGTGTGATGAGAGCACAAAAGTACGACATACATGTCACTAAAATTAGTGTTATTGCTAACGGATAATGATAAATTCACTGGATTAATATTATATTTGGGTTTGACACAGATCATCATAAATTAGAGATAAAATGCACATTAAGTACAAATTTGACTTCAGAAGGATCCCTTCCTAGATCCGACCCGATTGAAGATCGGGTCGGGTTCGGGTCGGGTCCGAATCGAGTCCATTTTATTTGTGCTTTTGGAAAAGAATTTTGGACAAATCTAATTTGGCCATATCATAACTATGAGGTGCTTAAAAGACTTGCAATTGACCTCCAGTCAGAACAGATGACCCGTGACAGACTAAGTCCGTCCGCCTACAAGCCAAATTTCATATCACACTATTTTTTTATCTATATGACTAATTGCACGGAACTTGGTGTCTCCCAGCTCCCATCTCAGGAGGGAAAAGAAAATCTCAGCCAAGCCACTTGGTGCCTCTCCCGTGATCCAAGCCGCCCGCGTCCGCATCTTCAACGCCATCATCTCCGCGATCCCTCTCTTCAAGCCACTTCCTTCTTCTTCCATCCCGGAACTCCAGCACCCCAGCCAAGCCGTGATCGGTTCATCCCCAACCTCCCGCTTCCAATCCGGCACCCAAAGAAGCATCCCCATCTCCTATTCTTCCGGCCACAGCAGCGAATTAGCAGGAACCCCCAAGCATCGCGTCCATGATCGGCTCCGCCCCAACAGATCTCACGGCGTCCTCCCGTCCTCCCGCAGTGCCCCAGCCACGGATCACGCCACCATCCCGTGATCCACGTCCCAGCGTCCGCCCACTCCATCCGTCCGTGGGCCAAAGAAGAAACTCCATCTTCTTCCGCCCGTTCCAGCCACATCCGCACCATGATCAGCTCCTCCCAGTGATCCCGCAGCCAGCCGTGAAGCATCCCAACGATCCCGCGGCGGCCTCCAAGTGATTCGAGACCTCCCTCCTCCGCCTCTGCTCTCGCCCGTGATGCGGACGCTAATCCACTAATCCGGCCATCTGCAATCAATCCGTGCCCCGGCAAATCCCCCACGATCAAGCTTCCGTTACCCCTCCATCAGGGGATCCATCGGCTGGCCAAAGAAGTGGGAGCGATCTATAAAAGGGAGGAGAAGAGACCATCGGCGGGGGAGAGGAGAGCTCAGTTGAGGTGCGGGGTGGAGGCCAAGAAACAGAGCATTGCTCTGTTCTTGGGAAGAAGAAAGAAATAAAAAATTATATTTTATGTTGAAGGCCCACCGTGGGAGAGAGAGGGAAAGAAAATGCAATTTTTTTGTTTTTCTTTTATTTGTAGAAGGAGGAAGCATTAAGCTTCCAATCTTCATTTTATTTTTGTAATTGCCCTTTTATGCAATCCATACATTTATCATTTATGCAATCTATGTTTTAAGCTTCAATTTAATTTTTGCAATTCATTTTATGCATTTTGGAATTCTTAGTTTTAAGATAATTTTGAAATTTTTCTTCGCTATTCGATCTGCAGTTTTCATTTATATTATGTCTTCAGGAATCGACCCCTACTCTACATTAGAATTCAATTGCAAGTTTTCTTTCTTCCCTTTAGTTAGTTTCAATTAGAAAATCATATCAACATCCCCGACATAATGTTTTTTTCTTTTGTTATTAAAAAATTGCTTTTGAATCCGAGTGAACGTTTTTATTTTTAAGCAACTCCAATCGCCTCCTTGTGGATCGACCTCTTACAACCACTATTCTTCAAGTAGGAAAGGTAAGAGTAAAATTAAATTTAACTTTTGTTCGTCGGTTCTAACAACGATATGTCTAGCATATTTTTAGGTAGACAGGAATCGGACGAACAACAGTCTAGTGCCACCTCGGAGATCATCGAGCAGCTAGGGAACGTCTCTGAGAGGATAAACTTAGTCATGCAAATGAATAGACTGAAAATGGGAGCCACATCCTCCACTACAAAAAAAAATTAGTGTATTTTTGTCTGTTTTTATGATGTACAGTCCCTTGAGGACTCTTTTGATATGTAATCATACTTGTACTCAAATTTGAATTTAATACAATGAGTAGAAATTTCCTTTCAAAATTGTGCATTCTTGAGTTCTAATACTTTTTTTTTCTATGTATTGTGCCCTTTTTGCTAAGATGACAAAAAGGGGGAGAAAATATGAATTGAAATGTAAAGAAAATCACTAAAAAGAACAATCTTAAAGCAAAATGTAATTTGTTCTTAGTGGATTCGATACCTCGAGGCTCATTATCTCTCTGTTGGGGCTCCTCAAGGAGTAATCTCTAGAATCTATTCAAGGGATATTCGGAGATTAGTTGAATCATACTCAAGAACAAATTGTCAGATCTTCCCTCTGAAAGTAAGAATTTAAGATCAAAAGCTTCAAGACATTAAAAGAAAATTCAGAGAACCCAAACAAAACTGAATGCATATGTTGAGGGGGAGAATCTAAAATATTAAGAAAGCAAATTCATTAAACGTATAAGCCAAACAATTGATTGCATGATATGAAGGCTTATATAATTCCAAATGAAAGGGGAAGCTTTAATTTCAGGATTTACTGTTTCAAACCTTTCAATTTTGGATAAATTAAATGACTAGACATTTGAATTCATTTCTAAACTCTATTATAAATCTCCTATTGGTTGAGCAATTCACTTTACAAATACTCAATGTTTTGTCATCATCAAAAAGGGGGAGATTGTGGAGTGATTGGTTATACCCCTATTTGATTTTGATGAGCTCAAAGCATTTGAATATATCTTATGTTATACTAATAAATTCAATCTAGTGTTTCAGGCAAATATTTGTGAATTTATGTTTAAGTATCTCTAGCTTTGGTTCAATATATTTTGGTTAAGTAAGGAACTCAGTTTGAACCAAAGTCTGAAGCTCGAGTCGACTCCAGAAAATTACGAGTCGACTCCAAGTGTTTCAAAAGTTCAGGCACATGCTCGAGTCGACTCCGGTACACTACAAGTCGACTCCGACTGAGAACTGACAGAAGAACAGAAAGTTGATTTTCAGACCCTGTCAGCGAGTCGACTCCAGAAGGTTTCGAGTCGACTCCAATGGTTTCCGAGTCGAGTCCCGACGTTTCCGAGTCGACTCCTAAGGGTAACAGAAGAAAGACAGGACGATGTATTTCAGACCCTACAACCGAGTCGACTCCAGAAGGTTACGAGTCGACTCCGAAGTTTGGCGAGTCGACTCCTAGTTATGTCCGAGTCGACTCTCAGAGGAAAGCAAGACTAAAAGTCAGAGAACTAACTTCGGGCTCTGAGAGTCGAGTCGATTCCAAGACGATCCGAGTCGACTCCGAGGCAGTTCAACTCCAAAGACAGAGGATCAGTTTTTGGGCTCTGAGAGCCAAGTCAACTCCAAGATGATTCGAGTCGACTCGAGAAAGAATTGCAGAAAAATAGATCTCTGGAACCCTGAGAACGAGTCGTCTCCAGAGGGCCGAGTCATCTCCGAATATTGGCGAGTCGACTCCAGGTTTGGCCGAGTCGACTCTAGAACGGGATAGCACTTTAATTCAAATCCTGACCAGTGGGCGAGTCGTCTCCAGTAAAGCATGAGTCGACTCCAGCAACAGCCGAGTCGACTCCAGATTGAGCGAGTCGACTCCGACCCCAACGGATACATTGTCAGGAGTTGCAGAATGTGCAGAACGGCTACAATTTGGTGTCTAACGGCTAGTTTTCAATGGGGACTGCTTAAATAGTCAGAATGAACAGTAGTAGACACTAAGAGGGCTATTCCATTCAAACAAAAAGGAATTTCCACCTACCAAAGGCTCTCAAGAGTAAATACAAGAGAAAGAAGAAAGAAGTGCATTGAACTCCATCCAACAAACTCTTTCTTTCGCATTCAAGACTCTCCTTCTGACATCAAATAGTTAGCGCATTCAAAGAGGAGACTCAGAGTTCGAGAAGCCCCTTCTTCCTCTTCCAAATTCTGTTTGAGGGCTTCTAACTCTTCTCTTTTCATATTGTTTAATATTTGCTTATTAAGAAGCTTTCCTTGTAACTTTTCCCAAACTGTTTTCTCACTTGATTCAATCAGGGAATTGAATCAAGGGTTTTAAGGTTTGTTGGTGAGCCAAAGTTAAAACCAACGGTGTAAGGGTTCGATTGTGATCCCGGGAAAACAATCGGATGGTTTTAGTCGGTGAGCCTGTGAAAACCGACCGAGTTCGTTGTGATCTCGTAAAACAACAAGTTAGGTTGTGAACTTATAAAACAACCGGCTGTAATCCGAGGGATTATAGTGAACTCCCAAGTGAAGCTTGGGAAGTGGATGTACGAGCAAGGGTTAGCTCCAAACCACTATAAATTGGTTTGTGTTTGTATTGGTTGCTGTATTCTCTCTCTCTCCTCATTCACTTCATCTAGTAACTTAACTAATTTGCTTGCGATAGATTTAGTTAATTACTAATCATAGTTTTTAATTGATCAAAAATTAATCAAAACCCAATTCAGCCCCCCTCTTGGGTTGTCTTCTTGGGCAACAGCCTGATTTCAGGGGTCGACCCCAGCTCTTTAGGGGTCGACCCCAGATCAGCATGAGTCGACCCTTCGGATGTTTTCACTGTAGTTTTTTGCATTTTCTTGCTATAGATGTGCCACACTTGTGCCAACAATCTCCACCTTGGTGCTCCAAAGCCTCTGCAAGCTTCACCTGGTCCGACAATCCCATCAGCTCCACACAAGAGAGAAAACTATCCCATGGAAGAGTCTTCATTAGTGCATCCGACTGATTCTTCTTTATATGAACTTTCTCCAGCATCACTTCACCATCCTCCACTAACTCTATGATCCTGTGGTACCTCACATCTATATGCTTTGTGCGAGCATGATAGACTGGATTCTGAACCAATTGCAGAGCACTCTGACTGTCGTAGTGTAGCACCACTGTATTCTGCTTCACCCCCATCTCCTGAATGAGTCACTTCAACCAAAGAGGCTCCTTGGTAGCCTCTATAATCCCTATGTACTCGGCCTCTGGTGGATAAGACTGTGATAGGTTGAAGGGTCGATCTCCACGAAATCGATCCACTAAACATGCTGAACATATAACCTATAGTAAACCTCCTTGTATCCAGATCACCTGCAAAATTTGCATTCACAAACCCTTCTAATAGACCTAAGAACTCCTTTGAGGCATTGGAGTTCCTTCTAGGTCCATCTTGCTGCTCAAAAGTCAGACCAAGCTTCCGAGTTCCTTGTAGATACCGAAATATCTACTTTAGTGCCTGCCAGTGCTCCTTCCCAAGGTTTGCCATGTACCTGCTCACCTGACTCACCGCATGCGCTATGTTTGGCCTACAACACACTATAGCATACATCATACTATCCACGACACTAGCATACGGAACTCTATCCATGTACTCTTTCTCTTCGTCTGTCTGGAGGCACTGCAACTTTGAAAGAGACATATGGCTTGCGGTGTTCCGACCGGTTTGGCTTTATCCATCCCAAACCTAATCAAGACCTTCTAAATGTATCCTCCCAATGACAAGTGGAGGACACCCTTGTTTCTATCTCTGCAAATCTCCATTCCAAGAATTTTTTTGGAAGGACCCAAATCCTTCATCTCAAATTCAGCAGACAATGCTGATTTCAGCTCATTCACTGCGTTGATACTCTTGCTGGCAATAAGCATATCATCCACATATAGAAGCAAATATAGAGCATTCTCCTCATCCACATCCTTCACATAGACACAATTATCATGCTCATATCTGGAAAATCCAAGGCTAAGAACAAAGGTATTAAACCTCTTGTACCATTGTCGGAGTGACTGCTTCAAACCATAGAGAGATCTCTTCAGTAGATACACCTTTTCTTCCAACCCCGACTGCCTAAAACCAGCTGGTTTCTACATGTATATCCTCTCCTCTAGGTTTCCATGTAAGAACGCCATCTTCACATCCATCTACTCCAATTTCATATTATAATATGCTACCAAAGATAGCAACACCCGAATTGAAGCATGCCGCACTACCGGAGAGAATACCTTTATATAGTCCACTCCCTCTCTTTGTGAGTACCCCTTTGCAACAAGCCTTGCTTTGTACCTAACTCCACCTTTCTCTGAAGGCACCTCTTTCTTTGTGAAGACCGATTTAGAACCAATGGCCCGAGCACCTCCCGATAAACTGCAAGCTGCCATGTCCTGCTATTCTCAAGAGACTGCATCTCTTCCATCATGGCTTGAATCCATGATTTCCTTTCTGAGCTCTCCATGGCCTCTTCAAATGTCTCTGGATCTCCATTAGCAGTGATGAGAGCATAGGATATAGTCTCATCAATGCCATACCGAACAGGTTTGTAGATGATGCGCTTTGGCCTGTGCGGTGCAATTTTCCTGACAAGGTCCCTCAAACCGAAACTCTGTGGCTCTACTTGCACCTCTTTCTGGACTGATGGCTCTCCTAGCTGGTCCTTCACATGTGTGGAAACATGCCTACCAAATTCTATCTCAAAAGAAACACGTTTCGATGTAGAATTTGAAGAAATATCACCTACTAGTGAGTGTTGTCCACTGCTGCCTTGTCCAGCCTTTTCAGCCTCATCTGCAAATCCTGACTTCTTCAGAATGCTCTCCTCATCAAAGATCCCATTTCTACTAATGGTACACTTCTGTGAATAAGGATACTACAGCAAATAACCCTTGATCCCTTGTGGATATCCGATGAAGACCATCTTCTGCGATTTCGGATCAAGTTTGCTTCTTTCGGTTGCCTCCACTAATGCAGAGGCCGGGCAATCGAATACCTTTAGGTGGCCAAGCTCCACCTTCTTCCCACTCCAGATCTCCTCTAGAATGCCTCCATCAAGCTTTCTATTGGGAGATCTGTTAAAAAGAAAGCAAGAGAAAGTCATCGCATCACCCTAAAATATTTTGGAAAGTGATATCTGTAGCCTCAAACTTCTGGCCTTCTCTGTCAATGTACAGTTCATCCTCTTGGCCACACCGTTCTATTGGGGAGTCATCCTCACTATGAAATGACATTTGATCCCATTCTCCTCACAGTACCTTTTGAACTCAGAGCTTGTATACTCTACGCCATTGTCAGACCTCAAGTACCTCACTGGCTGCCCTATTTCCTTTTCAACTTCAACCCTCCAGAATTTAAACCAGGCAAACATCTCTAATTTTTTCCCAGATAGATCCATACCTTCCTAGAGAATTCATCAATAAAGGTGAAAAAATACCTTGCTCCACATCTAGCTGAAACAAGCACCGGTCTCCAAACATCCGAGTGAACTAGCTGCAGAATGCCTTCACTCCGCTTGAAACTGTTGGCAAACTTTATCCTATGCTATTTGCCATAAATGCAAGGCTCACATATGTCATTTCCTTTCTTTTCAACTACTGGAATCATACCTCTCTTACCGAGTTCCGTGAGCCCCCTGTTGCTCATGTGACCCATCCGATAGTGCCACAATTTGTAGACAAACTGCTTCTCCTGTGCTGCTGCCAACACCTCTGCACTATCCGTCACCATTGAGCCTTCCATCTCATAGAGATTATTGGCCATCCTTCTGCCCTTCATCACCACCAAGGCCCCCTTCGTGATCCTCAAACAGCCGCTACCCGGTTGACTACCAAAAGCACACTCGTGCTTCTCCAAGTAGCCCAATGAAATCAGGTTTTTCTTCAGCTCCGAGACATATTTCACATTGGTCAATATTCTAATGACCCCATCATACATCCTCACCTTAATGTTACCTACCCCAGCAACCTTGCAAGGATGATCATCACCTAAACTCATACTTTCTCTATTGGTTTTCTTATAGGTATCGAACCACTCCCGATGTGAAGTGTAGTGATGCGAACATGATGAATCCAATGTCCACTGACTGTTTTCCTTTATGTGACTATCTGAAACAACTAGGATATCATCTCCATTATCTTCAGATGTAAGAGCACCACCATGACTGGCCGAACCTCCCTTGGAAGAATTCTTTTCCTTCTCGGAATTAAATAAAGGATAATTCCTCCTTATATGTCCAATCTGATGACACTTGTAGCACTTCCAATTCTTCTGCTTACCCCAAGACTTAGATTTGCCCTTGGACTTCTCTCTAACCCTTTCCCGAGGCCTCCCTTGCCTCTCGTTAACAACAAGAACCTCTAAGTTAGAACTTATGTTGCCCAGATAGACAACCCAAGAGGAGGGGGTGAATTGGGTTTTAAAATAATTATTACAATTAAAATATTTGTGGATAACTAATTAATACTTTTTGCAAGTTGATTAATTAGATGCTATGTGCAGTGAATGAAATGAAGGTAAGAGACAACTAAGCAATCACAAACACAAGGAATTTATAGTGGTTCGGAGCTAACCCTTGCTCCTACGTCCACTCCCCAAGCCTCACTTGGGTATTCACTATAACCCCTCGGATTATAGCCGGTTGTTTTACAAGCTCACAACCTAACTTGTTGTTTTGCGAGATCACAACGAACTCGGTCGGTTTTTCCAGGCTCACCGACTAGAACCACCCGATTGTTTTCCCAGGCTCACAATCAAACCCTTACACGTTGGTTTCAACCTAGGCTCACCAACAAACCTTTACACCCTTGATTCAATCCCCTGATTGAATCAAGTAAGGAACAAACGGTTTGAATAAAGACAAACAGAAAAAATAGAGCTTCTAAACAAGCAGATATACAGCGATATAAATAAGAGAGAAGTTAAGAGCCCTCAAACAAATTTATGAAGATGTAAGGGAGGGCTTCTGGAACTCGGGGTCTCCTCTTGAATGTCTTGAAGACTGAAGGAGACTCCTTTAATGCTGGGAAGAGTTGGTTGAATGGAGTTAATGGCCCTCTTCCTTCTTTTCCTTTGAAATCCTTTGGTAGATGAAGATTTCTTATTTTCTTTGAATGGAATGTCGCTTCACTGCTTTGCTACAGTTCTCTGTGGCTATTTAAGCCATTCCCCACGGAAACTAGCCGTTAGACACAATCTTCTAGCCGTTCTGCACATTCTGCACATCCTGACAATGTTTCCGTTGGGATCGGAGTCGACTCGCGTGATCTGGAGTCGACTCGGCTGCAGCAGGAGTCGACTCATGCTTTTCTGGAGTCGGCTCGGCAACTGTTTGGATTTAAATTAAAGTGCTCTTCTCGACTGGGAGTCGACTCGACTTAACCCGGAGTCGACTCCCCAAAGTCTGGAGCTGACCTGGCACTTTTGGAGTCGACTCATTCCAAGGAATCCATAGATGTATTCTTCAACTTTGCTCACTCGAGTCGACTCGAAAATTCTGGGAGTCGACTCGGCTCTCAGAGTCCGAACTCCCGATCTTCTGTTGTTGCCCAAGATGACAACCCAAGAGGGAGGGTGAATTGGGTTTTCTAAAAATTGTGTTTCCTAATTTTTTACTTTAAATTGAATGTAGCGGAATGATAAGATGTTACTTACATAAGCTCTAGGTAATTATAAGTAATGCAGTGACAAACTAAGCTAGAGCAATTATACTATGGCTTTAGAACGCAATTGATCCTAAATTAACTTATAGTTGTATGATCAATTTAATCTATGTAAATTGTAAGAATAGAGTGAAAGCTAAGAAAGTTCTAAACAATCTCTTATACTCAATTAGAAAATAAAGCTAGAGATATTACACAGTCAAGTATATATGTAAGGCATGAAATGCAAGAAATAAGGCATCACAAATACAAAGATATATAGTGGTTCGGTGCACCCCAGCACCTACATCCACTCCCCAAGACCTCTTGGGAATTTCACTATAATCTCTCAGATTACAGTCGGTTGTTTTACAAGCTCACAACCCAACTTGTTGTTTTGCGAGATCACAACGAACTCGGTCGGTTTTCACAGGCTCACCGACTAGAACCAACCGATTGTTTTCACGGGCTCACAATCCAACCCAGTTGGTTTTCCCAAAGGCTCACCAACCACAGCCTTACAACGATTGTTTTCCGGGTTCACAATCAACCCAGTTGGTTTTCCCAAAGGCTCACCAACCACAACCTTACAACGTTGGTTTTTTCCTTTGGCTCACCAACAAACCTTAACCCCTTGATTCAATCCCTTGATTGAATCAAGTTACAAGATATTTAGAGCAAGAGTTTAAATCAAGTACAAGCTTCTCAAATAAGCGAATATAGCAAATATAAACAAGTAAAGTAAAGGGAAGAAGCCCTCAAACAAATTTGTAGATGGAGGAACTCGGCTTCTTCTTTACTTGACCCTCTTCTGATTTTGCACGAAGTAGAGGATCACCGAGGCAGCACACGGATGGAGAGGAAGCTTTGGGATTCACTTGGATGCTCTTCTTCTCTCTATTTTACTTTGAATGGCCCTTTTGTGCTTATGGGAGATTTTCCGTGTAATCTCTTTGAAATCTTTTCCCTAAATGTTCTCTCCCACTTCCATACCCTCTTCCCTAGCTCTCCTCTTGATTTTATAGCTTTCGAGGGAGTGGAAACAAAAATCTAGCCGTTAGAGACAAAAATAGAGCTATTGGAATCAAGAAAAAACTAGCCGTTATGCCTCTCAGCGTGCTGGAGTCGACTCGGCTGAAGTAGGAGTCGACTCGGCTGAAACAGGAGTCACTTGTGAATAGTAGTCTGTCGGCACTGTAGCTGGGAGTCGGCTCCGCACTGTAGCACTGAAGTTGGAGTCGACTCGAGATCACTGTAGCGCTGAAAATCAACTTTCTGTTTTTTTGTTTGTTCTCAGTCGGAGTCGACTCGTAGAGTATCGGAGTCGACTCGAGCACTGTTTTTTGAAACTCTAGAGTGCCAGAGTCGACTCTAAACTTTCCGGAGTCGACTCGAGGACTATTCTTTTGAATCTTTCTTTGAATTTGCTCCTTCAACTTGAATCCTTTGAACTTGAAACTTGGGCCAATGAAGTGAAGCTTTCTTCCAACTTTTTTTGAGAGCTTTTGAGGCCTTCTTGTATTTTTCCAACTTGCTATGTTCCTTGCAAAATAAATTATCTTTCTTCTTGCAACACAAACATTAGTAATTATACTTCAAGGTTTTGTGATCATCAAAATCAATCTTTAACTCAATCTTTGGGTCATCAGTCTCCCCCTTTTTGATGGTGACAAAACTTGGAGTATGTGCAATATAAAATATATTGTGTTCTAGAACTAATGCATAGCTAAGTTGCATGAAGTAGAAAACATATATATTTAAAACATACTTCATGATAATGCTTTAGATTTAATCAGCTTAACACAATCAACATATTTCAATTTAAGCTGATTTGTATTCAATTCAAAACATAAAGCATTATGAGCATATAATCAGATATTTCTCCCCCTTTTTGACAACATCAAAAAGGTTGTAATATAATGAAACATTAAGCACAAAGATAAGAATACTCAAATATGTCTTTTTCTTTTTGTACTCTGATTTGCATGTCAAATTATTGCAAGAATATGAATCATATAACTCAAGGCAATAATGTTAGAAAAAAAATTAATGAGCATAGATCAAAGCCAATTATAATGAGAACACATCGAATGTGGTTCCAAAGATAGTTTTCAAATCAAGTGTAGGTGGAAACTTTCTTAAGTTAATTCAAGAAGTACCACAAATAATATTCAAGGAAAGCACGAATGGAAATCTGACCTCTCTTCAATAATAAGTATGAAAGCTTGTTCATTTAAGATCTTTTGCCTAATATATTAAGTATGATTGCAAAGTTCTTTTATGGTGTAAAAATATTGTGGCATAAATACCAAAATATGAATTGATGCAATTTATGATATATCTTAGAGTATACATAAAGTTCAAAGCTTTGAAGGTTCTTTTAAAGCTCTTTTAAAGACTTTATTCTTTTATTCCTTAAAAAATAAGCACAATTTGATACATAAAAATATGAATTGGCACAAAATTGAAGTTCTAAAGAGCAAGCCAATTAGGACTCATTAGTGAATTCCAAAATAGATTTTCTGAGAGATACTCAAGAAAATTCAACACATTATTCTCCCCCTTTTTCATTAAGTGAGAGGCTCTTAAGATCAACTGTTTGACTTGCAATTTGGTTCATGATTTATGCATAAGATATATTAACCAAATAACAAGCCTCAAGGTGTATCATAAAGATTTTCAGATTTAAATTTCAGATGATACATATTGGAGAGTATTAGGATCACTTTTCATTTAGTATTCTGTCTCTCTCCTTTAGTTATAGATTTATGCGATTAAGTTTCATAAGATCTCTCCTTCTGAAATTTTCTTTCTTCCCCTTAATTGATCATTCCATTTAAGAGTTTAGAATTTGAAGATAATGTTCAATAAAATTGTCAATCTCAAAAATATATTTTCCATAAGTTTCAGCTTATTTTCATAAGACTATAGGTTTGAGATAAGACAACCTTTATAGAACTCATCTCAAGGTATAAACTTATTATATAATTAAAGCAAGTCTTGCTATATAAGGAGGTTCATCAAAATCAATCCATAAAAATCAAGGTATGCATTAAATTAAAGTAACTTTAGGATAAGATACTGAATATCTAAAGCTCCCCCTCAAAAGATGCATTCCTCTTTAGTCATTCTTTTCTTTTGTTAAATTTCAGATTTTAATGACAAGCGTGAATAAAACTGAAATTCTATGATATCGAGAATGTAGAGTAATCTAGAACTATTCAAAATTTATAGCAATCACTCTTTTTAATCTTTCAAGAACAAGTTATGCTTCCTCTTAATCTTTGAGAAAATGTACTGAAATATTAATCAGAAAATGATTCATTTGAAGCTCAAATTCTTTCAAAAGCACTTACATTTTCTTTCTTTTAAGAGTCATTTGAGTGAGCTGAAATATTTCTAGACTTAAGATCATTCACTCTTTTAATAATATATATATATATATAGTTATAGATCTCAATTTCTTAATCATAGTTTTTCAGCAATGTATACATGAAGCCCAATAAATTTTTTTAATATCAAAATGAAATCATATATTTTAAAAAAATATTTGTTTGCAATCAAGATCATCGAAAGACACATCATTTGGACCAATATTAGTACACTTTAAAGATAAGAAATGATATGTTTCAGATGCGTATCGGGGCAAGCAATCAAGGCATTATATTGGGTACACTTTATAATGATATGTTTCAGATCTTTAGTACACTTTAAAGATCATCGAATTATTCTATTTTTCTTAAGTTAAGATTTTATTTAGAAATCATATTGAGTTTAAGCTTTTATACAAAATCAAATTCTGAATTTCATAAAGATTTTTAATAGAGGCTTTCAAAGTCATAATTTGAGATATGTATCTTTCACATTGTAGCTCATCTTAAATTATTACGATTGAAAACACATATTTCAAACATATAAGAGCATATTCAGAATATTTGTATTTATGTTGAGTTTTGGTATGAATTAGAACATTATATACCAAAGTTAAGCAAGTTGAAGGATAAAACAAACTCAATTCATTTTGCCTAAATAGAGATATCCTTCTCTTCTTCTTTTTACAAATTTATTCACCTTTCAGATTTTAACAATGATTGTGAACGACAAATCTGAAATTTCTTTTCAATAATACCAAAAAAAATTTATGTAGTATTCCAAACATTCAATCAAATTATCCAAGCATGAAGCATTACAAAATATTGAGAACCCATAATTCAAGACATCATGCCACATGCAAAATATATTATGTGTTAAGTCATGCATTAAAATAATAAGAACAAGCATGTCAAGGATCAAAACCAATTCTTTTCAAATAAACTCCCCCTATTTAAATATAATCTTGCATTGATTTCATCCTTAAATTGTGTTTTCAAGTGATTTAAAAAAAATGACTTGATTCTTCTTATATACTTTCATTAACTTTGTCTTTCATTTTTACTTTCTTATGCTCTATACTCTATTTGCTCCCTATCCGGTGGAGTTGGAAAGGGGCACGAGGTACTACCACTAGCCTCCCTCTTGTGCCGTCCCTAATATGCCCTACACCGAATAGTTGGGTCAAATAGTGCCGGGTACTACCACTAGCCTCCCCATTGGCACCATCCCTATGATGAGCAATATAGAAAAGTTAAAATGTTCACTTCAAACTCTCCCTGTTTAAGTGTAATTAATTATGGATTTTATCCCTTCCAAATGTGCCGAATATATTATGCTTGTTTTGCTTTTCCTTAAGATTGGAGTACTTGCCTTTGCTTAGATTTTTCATCTCTTGAATAATATCCATTTTCTTTTCTTTATCTCTCTCTCTTTTTGTTATTCTCAAGTAATTTACATGAAAGAGCAGAATAAAGAAATAATCTTATGTATCATATAGATGTATATCATGCAAACAACATTTTCATTGTGCTCAAGGATTCATAACTTCTCACAAGTTATTTTAAATCAAAATTTTATGCATATACTTGTGTATTTCATGGTTATGATATAGGCAAAGAAATATTTTAGTTTGAGCAAACCATGAAACAATTTCTAAAAGCATAAGTCAATTAATGCATATATAGACATGATATCTAGAAATTAATATTTAAAGATTTTAATCATGCCACAATAAGATTTAAGTTATTGACTTTGCTTAGCTAATTTATGAGAGAGGTCTCTAAAATTACCGATTCATTCTGCATTCTTCAAGTCAGATACCTACTAGATTTCTTATGTATGAACTTTTGGCTGAAGAAGGTCCTCTCTCTTGTTTGCAGGTGAATGTTTATTGTATCTTACATGGAGATATCCTTCAAGTTGAAATCTCTCATTTTCTTGCTCAAGGATCCTACAAACTTCTTTTCTTTCTTGAAAGAAAGTCATTAGTTTCTTCAAGATACAAAACATTCATCCAACATATTTTTAACTAGATGACTCAATATAAGATATGACAATAGTTGAATGTTGAGTCACTTTACTCAAGAGATTGCCTAAATATAAGCAAGTACATATCACTTGAACTAAAGAGATAGTTTCATTAACCAAAATGGTTCAAGGACAAGCATGTGAGGCAATAGAAAGATTCATCAAGATCAAATCAATTTCTTATTTTCAAAATCAATTTAGCTTAGATTCTATTTGCTTAAGATAATTATCAATAAGGCATGCTAGCTAAGTTTTGATCAAATTGCCTTAAATAATTATTTCTATCAAAATTCAGATTATGATTCATTTGTTATCAATAAAATATAATTCATTAGAGTTAGATAGAAGTCTTGCACAAGGGCACATAATGAGCATACAATCTGGTCTACTAGCTGTAAGATAATACAGTTATTCTATCATGCTTCAATACAGCTTTAAAACAATAGATCTACATTGCTCATCCTTTTCAAATTCAACAAGATGGGGTCATAGACATACCTTCTTCATGCCAATCTTCTATAAGAGTTTTCTTGTGGACTATCTTTGGTCAATGAAGATCCCCTTCCTTGTTTATCTTAATTTGGAGTTCGAGAAAAAAAATGTTAATTCATTCATTACACATATTTCAAACTCACTTTGCGTGAGCTTAGTAAAATCTCCATGTAAATCTTCATTAGTAGAACCAAAGATGATGCCATCAATGTATGCTTTGAGCAAGCAAGATATCACAAATTCTTCCTTTTTAATGTATAGATTTATCATTATTACTTTTTATCAAAAGGTTACTCAAGCTTTTATATATCATGCTTTTGATGCTTGCTCCAAATCACATATTGCTTTATCATATTTGTAATGAGTGTTTTCAAATAAGGTGGTTATTTTACATAGATCTTTTTTTAATAAAATAACCACATAGGAGTGCATTCTACACATTCATTTGACAGAATATAAAGCTCATAAAGCAAGCAAATGATAATGGTGATCTTTACTTCTAATCATGCAAGAATTTCATCGAGATCTATTTCATCTTTTCTTGATTTAGTCTTTTAGTAGTTATCAATTTTTCTTCATTAAGTGCATTTCCCAAAAAAAAAAAACTCAATTTGGTTCTAATTATTAACAAATTTTCAGATTGTTATATGTAAAAGATTAACCATATACATATATAATTTGATTTTAGTATCTTGATAATAAATCATTAGTCTCATAAAGAATAAAATGAATTGATATTTCTACAACTAGAATCTTTTCATTGAATGTTTTATATGCATTGCTTGATGAATGATATCCAAAGACATATCTTTATCTGATTTGGCATTATTTTCAAAAGATTATATCAAGCATAGCATATACTACTGAAAAATATGAAAGATATGCAATAGATCATTTTTTATTTTTCAGAAGATCAAATGGAGTTTTCATCAAAAAATAGATCTAATAGAAACCATATATATGACAAGCAATGATGATAGCTTTTAAAAAAAAATCGTTTAAGTAGATGACTATCATACAACATTGCCTTTTTCATTTCATCAAGGATTCTATTAATCCTATTTTACTTATGGTGTTCTTGGTGCAGAAATAATTGTATTCAATATTATTTTCACAGCAAAATTGGTTTTCAAAACTATGCCATGATACTTCTTTATTTTTATAGTTTGCAAATCTTTTTCATCTGAACCCTTTTTGTGAGTTTGTGCCAATGTAGAAAATATTTCAATTTGAGTGCCAAGAACAAAACTAATGTAAGCTTTTGAAAATTTAGTAATGGAAACAACATCTTTAGATTTAGAAATCGACTTTTGTTTGTTTCCTTAGTTAACATGCATAGTAAACTTTGACCTTTCAGAAGATACTCTAAGTAAGCCAATGGCAAGGTCTTTTGAGATTAAATACATACTAGCATGAGTTGATTTTATATGCCAAAGATGGTTTCTTTAATCTTGGTATTCATAGTGCATATATTCAAAGGTATACCAAGTACACATTTTCATATCTATGATCGATAAACAATAATGCCATGGATAAAAACTCTTAATCAAGCATATAGAGAATTCATAGATTTATTGATTAATCATTTAGCAACTTATCCAATAGTGAGTAAAGTATACTATAAAATGAAGTGATTTGATTATATTCCCAAAAGTATTTTCTATATCACAAAATTGATCAATACTTGCAATTCATATTTTAATCAAATACTAAAGCAAAAATAATGATGAGATGCAAAGGTTACTGATTTCATTATTATTATTTTTTAATTACTTTTCATAAGTATATTTCAAGTTTCATTTTTTTGACGTGTGTCTAGAACACCCATTTGTATGAAAGTTCTATTTGTTCCATAGGTATCTTGGCACACCTACATCTACATCCTTATATTTTCATTTTGGGTACCCAAGCTTGCTTGGGTCCTTGAGAGTTAGGACATATGGTTCCTTTTGGAACCCAAATTTGTTTAATTGTAATAACTTTACCACTTGATTTAATTATGTTAGAACGATAGGTAAAGTTGTTATGCCCATTCTTTTCATGTTTGAAATAAGTTATCTTATTTAATGGTTTGCTTGGTGAATTGATAACCTTTTTTTCTAGAGATTTATTGTTAAGTAAAGGAGTCAAGCCAAGTTTTGATTTATCATAAGCAATATATTGGCTTTCAAACATCGTTTTTAATCTTTCTGAACTTACAGTGAATTTGTTAATAAAAGATTTTAATTGGTTAATTTTTTTACTTAAGTTTTGATTTTTTTTAATTAAACTCTGATTTTTTTGAATCAATTGTTCTAAATTTAACCTTAAGCTTTCATTTTCAGAATTTAGTTTATCTTGTATCTCATCACTAGAATTTCTTTCTTTTAAAATTTTCAGATTTAGTTTCTTAAGATTTTTATTCTTTATAGCTAATTTTCTACATTCACCATACAAATCATGAAAAGCATTTAATAATTCATCATAAGGAAATTCTTCTTGAGAATCATTTGATGTAAAAGTAGATTCAGATTTTACCTTATCTTCTTGTGCCATAAAGCACAAGTTAGTTACCTTTTGTAGTTTTTTGGAGCTGAACTGCCTCGGAGTCGACTCGGATCGTTTTGGAGTCGACTCGGCTGACTTGGGAGTCGACTCTAGAGCGCTTGGAGTCGACTCGGCTCTCAGAGTCCCCGAAGTTGGTTCTTTGCCTTTTAGTCTTACTTTCTTCTGAGAGTCAACTCGGACGTAACTAGGAGTCGACTCACCAAACTTCGGAGTCGACTCGTAACCTTCTGGAGTCGACTCGGTTGCAGGGTCTGAAATATATCGTTCTGTCTTTCTTCTGTCACCCTTAGGAGTCGACTCGGAAACGTCGGGAGTCGACTCGGCAACCATCGGAGTCGACTCGAACCTTTCTGGAGTCGACTCGCTGACAGGGTCTGAAAATCTGAGTCTCTGCCTTTCAGACTGTTTTCCTCTATGAGTCGACTCGGACAAACTGGGAGTCGACTCGGCTGATAAGGGAGATTCTGTAATTTCACTGTTAGTATGTAATTGAAGCACATGTGAGCTAATCTGAGATTTATCATAAATATTTTTTAAAGTATCCCAGATTTCTTTAGCAGATAAGCATGCAGAAATCTTATTAAATATAGTTTCATGGATAGCACAATATAGTATGTTCATAGCATTATCATTCAATTGTGCTAAGTCTTTTTCATTAACAGTTTGAGAGAGTGTGTGAAGGTCATTTATTATGATATTCCATAAATAATAGTTTTGTGATTGAATAAAAATGCGCATGCGTGCTTTCCAATATGTGTAGTCTATGCCATTAAATAGTGGAGGTCTATCAATTAATTGTCCCTCTTCTAGAAAACTATCTATTTGAGTTGTCATGATCTTTGGCTCTGGATCGTGAGATCAACAATTAACTTTAGAGCACCTGCTCTGATACCACTTGTTGCCCAAGATGACAACCCAAGAGGAGGGGTGAATTGGGTTTTCTAAAAATTGTGTTTCCTAATTTTTTACTTTAAATTGAATGTAGCGGAATGATAAGATGTTACTTACTTAAGCTCTAGGTAATTATAAGTAATGCAGTGACAAACTAAGTTAGAGCAATTATACTATGGCTTTAGAACGCAATTGATCCTAAATTAACTTATAGTTGTATGATCAATTTAATCTATGTAAATTGTAAGAATAGAGTGAAAGCTAAGAAAGTTCTAAACAATCTCTTATACTCAATTAGAAAATAAAGCTAGAGATATTACACAGTCAAGTATGTATATAAGGCATGAAATGCAAGAAATAAGGCATCACAAACACAAAGATATATAGTGGTTCGGTGCACCCCAGCACCTACATCCACTCCCCAAGACCTCTTGGGAATTTCACTATAATCCCTCAGATTACAGTCGGTTGTTTTACAAGCTCACAACCCAACTTGTTGTTTTGCGAGATCACAACGAACTCGGTCGGTTTTCACAGGCTCACCGATTGTTTTCACGGGCTCACAATCCAACCCAGTTGGTTTTTCCAAAGACTCACCAACCACAACCTTACAACGATTGTTTTCCGGGTTCACAATCAACCCAGTTGGTTTTCCCAAAAGCTCACCAACCACAACCTTACAACGTTGGTTTTTCCCTTTGGCTCACCAACAAACCTTAACCCCTTGATTCAATCCCTTGATTGAATCAAGTTACAAGATATTTAGAGCAAGAGTTTAAATCAAGTACAAGCTTCTCAAATAAGCGAATATAGCAAATATAAACAAGTAAAGTAAAGGAAAGAAGCCCTCAAACAAATTTGTAGATGGAGGAACTCGACTTCTTCTTTACTTGACCCTCTTCTGATTTTGCACGAAGTAGAGGATCACCGAGGCAGCACACGGATGGAGAGGAAGCTTTGGGATTCACTTGGATGCTCTTCTTCTCTCTATTTTACTTTGAATGGCCCTTTTGTGCTTATAGGAGATTTTCCGTATAATCTCTTTGAAATCTTTTCCCTAAATGTTCTCTCCCACTTCCATACCCTCTTCCCTAGCTCTCCTCTTGATTTTATAGCTTTAGAGGGAGTGGAAACAAAAATCTAGCCGTTAGAGACAAAAATAGAGCCGTTGGAATCAAGAAAAAACTAGCCGTTATGCCTCCCAGCGTGCTGGAGTCGACTCGGCTGAAGTAGGAGTCGACTCGGCTGAAACAGGAGTCACTTGTGAATAGTAGTCTGTCGGCACTGTAGCTGGGAGTCGGCTCCGCACTGTAGCACTGAAGTTGGAGTCGACTCGAGATCACTGTAGCGCTGAAAATCAACTTTCTGTTTTTTTGTTTGTTCTCAATCGGAGTCGACTCGTAGAGTATCGGAGTCGACTCGAGCACTGTTTCTTGAAACTCTAGAGTGCCAGAGTCGACTCTAAACTTCCCGGAGTCGACTCGAGGACTATTCTTTTGAATCTTTCTTTGAATTTGCTCCTTCAACTTGAATCATTTGAACTTGAAACTTGGGCCAATGAAGTGAAGCTTTCTTCCAACTTTTTTTGAGAGCTTTTGAGGCCTTCTTGTATTTTTCCAACTTGCTATGTTCCTTGCAAAATAAATTATCTTTCTTCTTGCAACACAAACATTAGTAATTATACTTCAAGGTTTTGTGATCATCAAAATCAATCTTTAACTCAATCTTTGGGTCATCATCTGTCTTTTGACTCGTGCCGTCCTGGAGTCGACTCGAACTATTTCGGAGTCGACTCGGCTCTCAGTATCCAAAAAACAGTCTTCTGTCTTTTTTGGGGTAGCGCTGCCTTGGAGTCGACTCGGACTTTGCGGGAGTCGACTCGGCTCTCAGTGTCCGAAAGTTGCTCTCTGACTTTTGCCTTGTATCACACTGGGAGTCGACTCTCGCTTCCTTTGGAGTCGACCTGCCAACCATCGGAGTCGACTCGAGTTCCTCAGGAGTCGACTCGGCTCTCAGGGTCCAAAATAACTTCTCTGTCTTTCTGTCTGTAACTCCCTGGAGTCGACTCGTGCTACCCTAGAGTCGACTCGGCAGTATCGGAGTCGACTCGCATTCTTCAGGAGTCGACTCGCTGACAGGTTTTGAGTTGGATCTTTCTGTTCGTCTGTCTGTTCTCAGTCGGAGTCGACTCGTAATGTATAGGAGTCGACTCGAGCCTGTGCCAGTGCTTCTGATACGCTTGGAGTCGACTCGTAATCTCCCGGAGTCGACTCGAGTCTCAGACTTTGGTTCATATTGACTTCTTAACTTATCCAAAATATCTTGAACCAAATCTAGAGACACTTAACCATAAATTTACAAGAATTTTACTGAAACACTAGATTGAATTCATTAGTAAACATAAGATATACTCAAATGCTTTGAGCTCATCAAAATCAAATAGGGTTATAATCAATCACTCCACAATCTCCCCCTTTTTGATGATGACAAAACATTGAGTATATGTAAAGTAAATTGCTCAACAAACAAGGAGATTTATAGTAAAATTTTAAAATGAATTCAAGTGTCTAGTTATTTTAATTTATCCAAAACTGAAAGGTGTGAAACAGAAAATTTTGAAGTTAAAGCTCCCCCTTTCATTTGGAATTATATAAGCCTTCATGTCATGCAATCAATTGTTTGGCTTATATATATTTAATGATTTTGCTTTCTTAAAAATTTAGATTCTCTCCCTCAACACATGCATTCAACTTTGTTTTGATTCTCAGAATTTTCTTTTAGTGCATTGAAGCTTTTGAACTTAAATTTTTGGTTTTTAGAGGAAAAATCTGTCAATTTGTTTTTGAGTATGATTCAACTAATCTCCGAATATTCTTTGAATAGATTCTGGAGATTACTCCGTTAGGAGCCCCAACAGAGAGATAATGAGCCTCGAGGTATCAAATCCACTAAGAACAAATTATTGTGTGTTTTAAAAGTTTGCTTTTTATTGATTTTCATTGATTCCCTTTACATGTCTATTCAATATATTTTCTCTCCCTTTTTGTCATCATAGCAAAAAGGAAGAAAGCACACCACACAAGCAATTAGAGATTAAATTTGCACAGTATTGAAGAAAATTATCTACTCATTGTATTGATGTATATGTAGGTACACTTGTGAATACAAAGAGTAAAGCAATAAATACATGTCAAAATGAAACAACAGGCTAGAATTTCTTCGAGGAGGATGTGGCTCCCTTGGTCAGTCTTGATTGTTCCATGAGTAGACTGACCCCATCCGTGACGTGCCCTAGCTGTGTGATGATCGCCGAGGTGGCCCTACTGTGAATCGAGGAAAGCTCAGTCAGACTCTCCTGGAGGGTGTCCAACTTCGAGATCAACACATTCGCCAGACGCTCGGCCCCCTGACTCAGGTTGCCCATGTCGTGTCGGATGTCATCTCGCATCTTTCTTGTGTTGCTTGTGACATCGCTCATATTGGAGAATTGGGCTTGTATGAGGCTTCTGACATTGTAGATCTCCTCCCTCAGATGAGCCGTCATCTCGGTCACAGCTGACAGTGAGGGAACCAATGCAGAAGAGGGGGCAGTGGCTGGACCTCGGAGCTCCCTCAGTAGGTCGTCCCGAAGATCCCGCACGATCTCCTACCGCAGCTCCCGGAGATGCTCAGAAGAGATCCGGACCTCTAATGGCTGAGTGGGTGGTGCTGAAGAGGAGGGTCCGACAGAAGTAGATGGTGCTGAGGTGGAGGGATAGGTGGGAAGGTCAGAATCAGGATCAGGACTGGGGGAGTGTCTAGTAGTAGGTGTGGAGGAGGATGGTTTCCTGACCCAGGTTCCCTCTACCTTATGAAATCCCATCCTGTGAAGGGTTCCCTCACCCATGCGATCTGTCCATCGCAGTGCGCGAGAGGGTTCCCTCTCAGGAATGGGATCTCGGACTCCCTAAAGATCAGGGTATACATCATCCCATACGGAAGGGTGAGCCTAGGTCTGTCTAGTGGCTCACATAGGTATTTGTAAATGAGTTTTGGGAAGTTAATTGGAGTATCCTGAAGGATGTAGAACATAAGGGCTAGGTCCCTCTCAGATACAAAATCAAAACGGCCTGTCTTAGGGAAAAGGGTCCTAGAAATGATACTCAAGAGGAGCCGCATTTCAACTGACAGTGAACTAGCGGACACCTCATCTAGTGGGGACTGGGGTGGACTCCCTAATATGGTCGTAAGGGCCTCAGTCCTATCGGCCGGGTGAGTAGGGGATACCCCTACTTGGGGAAGATGTAGGATCTGCGCTATAAAATCCTCTGAAATGAATAAAGGGACACCCGCTACGGTTCCCTGTATTCCACCATTCCCCCTAGACACTGTCCCATAGAACTCCCTAACTAGCCCTGGGTATGTGGGGAGATCTAGGGAGCAAAAGAACTCGAGTCCTTGGGCCCTCAACCTATCCCCTATTGTGAAGCTTTCCCGGGAGAGATAGTCGAAGTTGACATATCTCCCGGTGGAGACCGCCTTCCCGGCGCACGGGCGCGAGGGAACCGGCCTCTGCGGGGAACGAACCGGAGGTTGTGGCCTCACGGGATCGTTCCAAGCCTTGGACCGTCGCTCGGCGCCGCTCGCGGGTTGGGGCCTCTTCCGGCTTGGGACAACCGTCTTACGGGGCATGTTTGACCTAGGGATGGGGTAAAACCCTAATGGACGGAAGAACCTCGACGGAAAAATCCTAACGGAGGTCGGAGACGATGTTGGAGACGGCTCTAGAGTTTTGTGAACAGTGGAGGCGGTGAATAAAAGTGTTGATTAAACGCTTGGATTAGGGTTAAAACCTCGGATCCCGACCGCGAGTCGACTCCAGTAAGTCGCGAGTCGACTCGACCTCGAGTCGACTCCAAAATATGCGCGAGTCGACTCCCCCTATGCTGCCATCGACCTCGAGTCGACTCCCATCTGTGTGCGAGTCGACTCCACCTCATGAGCCGACTCTGAAACGTATCCGAGTCGACTCGAACTCTGGCACACACCTAAAAATCATGCTATTTTCGTGCCAATCAAGGGATAATCACTAAGTTTATGATCTGATTTGATAATCATCGATGAGAGACTCTATATTTAACACAACCTAATCATCAAAATCAATGAACTAGAAGAGAACATCACTAGGATGGATCAATCACTCCTAATCCTCTCCTAAGCACACTAAATCTCTCTTCACTCAAGGGTTTTGTGAAGATATCAGCTAATTGATCATCAGTGCAAATAAATTGAAGTGTAACATCACCATTCAGTACATGATCTCTTATGAAGTGATGTCTTATTTCAATGTGTTTGGTTCTTGAGTGCTGAATTGGATTCTTGGTTAAATTAATAGCACTTGTATTGTCACAATTAATAGGAATTTTATCTTGTTTAATTCCATAATCTTCCAGTTGTTGTTTGATCCACATGATTTGAGCACAACAACTCCCGGCAGTAACATATTCAGCTTCAGCAGTAGATAATGCAACCGAGTTTTGTTTCTTACTAAACCATGAGATTAAATTTTCTCCTAAGAATTGACATGACCCGCTGGTGCTTTTTCTATCAAGTTTACAACCAGCAAAGTCTGAATCTATGTATCCTATTAAGTTCAGGCTAGATTCTTTAGAATACCATAAACCTATATTTTTTGTTCCTATTAGATATTTAAAGATTCTCTTGACTGCAATTAGATGAGATTCCTTAGGATTAGACTAATATCTAGTACACATGCATACACTAAACATGATATCAGGTCTACTTGCAGTGAGATATAATAAGGATCCTATCATACCTCTGTACATCTTTTGATCTACAGATTTACCTGATTCATCTTGGTCTAGTTTGCATGATGAGCTCATGGGTGTGCTGATTGACTTGTTTCCCTCCATATCAAACTTCTTAAGCATCTCCTTGATGTATTTAGCTTGATTGATGAAGATCCCTTCTTCAGATTGTTTGATTTGAAGCCCGAGAAAATAGTTCAGCTCTCCCATCATGCTCATTTCAAACTCACTCTGCATCAAGTCAGCAAATTCTTCGCAGAGGCAATTGTTAGTAGCACCGAAAATAATATCATCAACATAAATCTGCACTACTAACATATCTTTGTTTTTCTTCTTTAAAAACAGTGTTGTATCTACATTTCCCCTAGTGAACTCATGTTCTAGTAGAAATTTGCTAAGTCTTTCATACCATGCTCTAGGTGCTTGTTTCAAACCATAAAGTGTTTTGTTCAATTTATACACATGATTAGAGTATTGATGATTTTCAAAATCAGGAGGTTGTGCTACATACACCTCCTCATTAATATACCCATTTAAAAATGCACTTTTTACATCCATTTGAAATAATTTGAAATCCTTAGAGCATGCGAATGCTAGTAATAATCTAATTGCCTCAAGTCTAGCTACAGGAGCAAAGGTTTCATCAAAATCTATACCTTCTTCTTGATTATAGCCCTTTGCTACTAGTCTAGCCTTATTCCTAATTACAATTTCATTTTCATCAAGTTTATTTTTATATATCCATTTGGTACCTATGATTGAATATTCAGAGGGTCGTTCAACTAGGTTCCATACCTTGTTTCTAGTAAATTGGTTTAGTTCTTCTTGCATTGCATTTATCCAATTTACATCTTTTTCAGCTTCTTCTATGTGTTTGGGTTCAAAATGTGAGACAAAAGCTAGATAGTTATTTAAGTTCCTAAGAGATGCTCTAGTCCTAACAGGTTGAGATGGATCATCTAAAATTAATTCCTTAGGATGCCCATGAGCATACCTCCAAGCCTTAGTCAGCCCATGATCCACAATAGCCTCTTGGCTTGATGATGCATTTCCAATTAATTTTTGTTCATTATCTTGTAATGTCATCTCATCAATCTTTTCTTCAAGAATTTCAGCATCATTATCAAGATCAACTCTCTTTCTCGAAGAGATATCACTAGAATCATCAAAAACAACATGTATAGATTCTTCTATAACTAGAGTTCTTTTATTAAAAATTCTATAGGCTTTACTAGTTATAGAATACTCCAAAAATATACCTTCATCAGATTTAGAGTCAAATTTACCTAGATTGTCTTTCCCATTATTATGAACAAAACACCTACATCCAAAGACATGAAAATAGTTTACTTTTGATTTTCTGTTTTTCCAAAGTTCATAAGGTGTTTTCTTTATAATGGGTCTCAATAAAACTCTATTTAATATATGGCATGAGGTATTAATGGCTTCTCCCCAAAAGTACTTAGGAAGGTTACTTTCACATAGCATGGTTCTAGCCATTTTCTCTAGGGTTCCATTTTTTCTTTCTACAACTCCATTTTGTTGTGGTGTCCTAGGTGCAGAAAAATTATGAGTTATTCCCTTTTTACTACAAAACTCATCAAATAACTGATTTTCAAATTCGGTTCCATGGTCACTTCTAATAGCTATGACTGAAGTATCTCTAGCATTTGTTACTTCCTTATGAAATTTCTTAAAAACTGAAAATGCTTGATCTTTATGAGCTAAGAACATGACCCAAGTATATCTAGAAAAGTCATCTACAATAACTAGACCATATTTATTTCCTCCTAGACTTGTGGTTCTAGTTGGTCCGAATAGATCCATGTGTAGTAGTTCGAGAGGTCTAGAGGTAGAGACACAATTTATAGATTTAAAGGAGTTCCTTGATTGTTTGCCATATTGACAAGCTTCACATATTTTATTCTTTTCAAACTTTAGTTTTGGCAAACCTATCACGGAATCTCTTTTAACTAGTTTTGATATTGTGTCCATACTTGCATGACCTAACTTACGGTGCCATAACCAACTAGCATCATTATCCTTAGTTTCATTAACAACTAAACATGGGTTATGTTTGGCAAGATCCTCAAGGTCTACTACTGTTCGTCCGATTCCTGTCTAACTAAAAATATGCTAGACAGATCGTTGTTAGAACCGACGAACAAAAGTTAATTTAAATTTTACTCTTACCTGTTCTACTCGAAGAATAGTGGTTGTAAGAGGTCGATCCACAGGGAGGCGATTGGAGTTGCATAAAAATTAGAACGTTCACTCGGATTCAAAATCGATTTTTGAATAACAAAAGAAAAACATTACGTCGGGGATGTTGATGGATTCTCTAGTCTATCGGAGAATGATTTTTAATTGAAATTAACTAGAAGACATGTACTTAGATTCAAAAAACATTTTTAATGAAAAATAAAGCTGGCATAAATTAAAATGGATGAAACTAAGAGGATTGAAGAAAACATAAATTTTATAAAAGAAGATTTAATGTATTGCATAAAAGAAATTAAAATTTCAGCAGAAATAAAATCTTAAAAGTAAAACACTCCACCAAAATAAAATTCTCTAAAGTTAAAAAATTAAAACATTGCTCTCAATTAAACTAAAGAAATAGGAACACATAATACCCAAAATCACTAATACAAAACATAACTTCTAAAAAATAAACAACAAAAACAATAAAAAAAAAAAAAACTAAGGAAGCGTGATGCTCTGTTTTCAAATATGAAAACAGAGCATTCTCTTCCCCTCTTTCTTCTCTCACAAACAAAAGGTTCCGTTCCCCTGTTTCTTCTTCTTCCTTGGATCAACCGAAGCAACGGAGCACCTTCTTCTTCCTTGGACCAGCCCCAACCGAGCACACCCCTCTTCTCTTCCTCCTTCTCCTCTTATAGCCGCGGACGGATGCCTGATGCGGAAGGGAGATGGCAGACGCGGTGAGGACGTGGGGAGGAGTCGATCTTGGCATGATCCGGGCGCTGTGAGGAGCTGGATGCGGTGATCACGGGCGGAAGCTTCGTGGACGGCTGCTGGGAGGAGCTGGATGCGGTGAGATGGACGGCTGCGAGGCGGAGGAGGAGCGATCTTGGCTGGGGCTTCCTTCTTCGGATGCTGGGATCTTCCGTGATTGCTGGGAGGAGCCGATCACGGTTTGGGGACGTGGACTTCCTTCTTCAGCCACGCGATGCCGTTGGGAGGATGGGCTGGCTACGGAATCGTTGCTGATTTCCGTGGGATCGCAGGAGGGTGCCGTGGGATGCTTGAAGATGGCGGCCTGATGCGGAAGGAAGGATCACGGGCTCGCTGGGAATCCGGCTTAGATCACGGGAGAGGCTGATCTGGATGCTTTGTGCTGTGATTCCGCTGAGGACGGACGGCTGGCTGTGAACGCGTTGATGGCGTGGAGGATTTGGAGACGCCTTGCAGCTGGGCTGGCATGCTGGAAGGTTGCTTCTGGGCTGATCGCGAGAAGAACGGGATCACGGGATGAGATGGATCCGTGGGTGCAGAGGCGTGTCACGGATGCGGTGGATCTTGAACGCGGAAAGAGGGAGGAGCCGGGAGCTTTGTGATGCGTGCGGACGGCTGGGAGGATATGGGAGACATCAAGTTCCATCCGATTAGTCATATAGTATGATATGAAATTTTGCTTGTAGACGGATGGGTCATCTATTCTGGCTGGAGGTCAAGTGCAATTCTTTCAAGTCATGGGTCACCCAGCACCTTATGGCAAATTTAGATTTGCCCGAAATTATTTTCCAAAGGCTCAAAAGAAATGGATCCGATTCGGACCTGAACCCGACTCGGACCCGATTTGAAGTCAAATTTGTAGTCAATGTGCATTTTATCTATAATTTATACTAATCTATGTTAAATCCAAATATAATATTAATCTAGTGAATTTATTATTATCGGTTAACAATAACACTAATTTTAGTAACATGTAGGTCGCACTTTTGTGCTCTCATCACACCCCCCAACTAGCTTATTGCTAGTCTCTAGCAATTCAGTGCGAAAAATGATAAAATAAGAGTGCAAAAGTGTAATTTATTATATAAATATACTAAGATAAATACTCATTTTCGTTAGAGCATTACGATTGCACTTAGCACGTGCAACAAGCCGTTAAACCCCTAGGTTACCCTAGTGGACGAGTGTTGTCTCGTGAGGGTTTGCAGTGAAGTTACCCACAAACTTCAATCCCAAAATAAAATTTGTTTTATGAAATGAAAGTCTAATTTTCAAGTACATAATTGATAAGAATTTCAAAAGCACACAAGGTTTTAATTACTAAGTAGCCCAATTTCTAGGTTAGTATGCACTTTAAGTTGAAGTTATTAAGTTTTCCATTAGGAAGTTGTAAGACTTATTTATACTTGAGTGCTCAGTGAAGTTTGGACCATGCACAAGCTAAGGTTTTGGATCTCCAAAATATCGCTAATATTAGTAGTTTCCAAGAATTGGTCGGACAAAACCTATTTGCTGATTCAAAATCATCTTTTCTGCAGGATTTCGAGAGCTGTGGATGTTTACTTTAATACCTCATGGGCTTTATCTATAATATTCCAGTTTACTCAAATTTTTACAACGACGGCTTTCACACTATTGTCTTTCTTAAGGTCAGTATACATTTTTTTTTCATTTTTTTTTTTTTTTTTGCGTTAAGGAGAAATGATAATGTATATATTATGCACTTTTACTCCTGTGATGATTCCTCCATGTAACGAGCAATTAGTCGACAATTCTCACACCAGTTGGCATGAGGTGTCGGGCATCAAGACTCCCCTACGGACCTATGCTCAGGTTCCTCATCACAAGCCGCTGACCTTTGACAATAGGTAGCCTTTTTCGATGTACCTGACTAAATCCACCATTTTTTTTTTTTTAGATCAGAAAAAGATGGTTCATCAGGATTCGAGGTTGCTACCATATTCTCAACACAATGTCGAACCTATACCTTAGAAAATGCAGGCCAGATGTGTTGTGAAATTCAAAGCACTAATTAGCTTACAACTCACTAAAAGGAACTTAATAAAAAGAACTCACTTTGCACTACTTCCAACTAGTCATTGGGCTCTTAGATTTTATATACCTTGTGTGTTGTATATTTTTTTATTGATTTTTTTTTCAAAAATTTTAACTAAAAACTTTTTTTTTTATAAAATGCGTAAAAATACCCCCAAACCTAAATCTAACATTGTCCTCAATGTTAAAGAAAATTTAAAGCAGTAAAAGGACAGAGGAGAGGTTACCTGATATGGGTGGGTAAATTAAAAATTGGGGCAAAATCCCCCAAACCTGCATGTTAGTAATTTATTGATGATTTTTTTTTTAATAAAAGAAACTTACATATTGGGTTGCCTCCCAAAGAGCGCTAAGTTTTATGTCTTCAGCCAGACAAAATGTAAATCTCCTTTTTTTTTCAACCATTATCTAAGAATGGTTTTGGAAGAGTCCGATGAAGAACAGTCGGCTGATGACGATCTATGCTCATAAGGAGAACAGAACTAAGGGGCGCATGCTTGACCCCTTCCTCAGAATGGGCAAGGTAAGCTTCTAAAGGGTCCTTATTATAAGTTTGTAAGAAAGTCTCCTGAACCAGACTTTCAATCATGTCAACTTCATTGATTTCTTTGTCGTCTGGTGGTTGTTTACTTATGTTGAAGACATTAAGCTCGACTTTCATGTTGCCAAAAGATAACTTCAGCATCCCATTTCGACAGTTGATCACAGCATTTGCTGTTGCTAAGAAAGGTCTACCTAAAATTATAGGTGTGTGACTGTCTGGATGTATTGTAGGTTCAGTCTCAAGGATAACGAAGTCCACAGGATAGTAAAACTCGTTTACTTTCACTATTACATCCTCTACAATCCCCTTGGGGTACTTCATTGTCCTATCTGCTAAGGAAAGGGTAATATTTGTAGGCTTTAATTCTTCCAAACCTAACTTTTGGTATACATAGTAGGGAAGTAGGTTCACACTGGCTCCTAAATCTAATAGAGCTCTCTGGATGATCATCTCTCCTATTTTTATTTCAATAGTTGGGCAACCAGGATCTTTGAATTTTGGGGCAATCTGTTGTTGAATGAGAGATGAGGCCTGTGCAGCCATAACAGCTTGCCTAGGAATGCTGGTTTTTCTTTTGACCGTGGTGAGGTCTTTCAAGAATTTTGTATAGGAGGGAATTTGTCGTATGGCATCGAGGAAAGGTATATTTATTTGAACAGTTTTAAAGACTTCCATGATTTCATCAAAGTTAGATTGTTTCTTTGAGTCCTGAAGTCTACTGGGGAAGGGAACCTTAGGTTTGTATGTTTCTATAGGTTCTTCCTTTTTTTCTGGTTTATCCTGTTCTTGACCTCTCTTCTAAATTGGGTTCTTATCGGATTCATTTTTATTTTCTTTTTCATGTTCAGGAAGTTGGACTTTATTGTCCACTTGCTTGCCAGACCTTAAAGTGGTAATTGCCTGGACTTCATAGGTCGGATTTCCATTGATTTGATACTGACCTCTTTGATCTTGATTTTGTTGTCTACTAGGGTTAGGCACTGGTTGACTAGGTAGTTCACCTTTCTTTCTATCCCCTAGAGAGTTTGCTATTTGGCTTAGACTAACCTCAAGTTTTGCAATTGCTTGCGCATGGAATTGGTTAGTCTGGGCTTGGGCTGTATTGGTCTGTTGTTGTTGCTTGATAAAATCTTGTTGTTGTTTCATCATATTAGCCATCATGGTTTCTAATTGTAAAGGTTGCTGTGGGATAGGGGCATTATAAGGCGGTACAGATGGAACCAAAGGTTGGTTCATTTGTAGTGGACCTATCCTGGGGAAGTTGTTCTGAAAACCTAGTGGACCACCTTGATGCTGAATAGGTTCATTTTGCTTGTATGAGAAATTTGGGTGGAACCTATTATCAGGGTGATAAACTGGGCTGAACGAGTTGGGAGTGGGCTTCTTAAAGGCACTATATGAATTTAGAGCATTTGCTTGCTCGACCTTTATGGTGGGCAGATTAGGGCAGCACTCCACTAGATGCTCCGGACTGTTACACAAGACACACAAATTATATGACTCGTGATCCACTTTCATGACGGGATTTGACTCTTTGTATGAACTCGAACTAGTGGAAACAGTAAAAGCATCAAACTTTTTACTTAAGTTGTTCATTCCAGTCACCAGATTAGACATGACATTTTTGAGTTCTGGGTCTGCTTTCATTTCAGAATTACCTAGTTTTCTAGATCCAAACTCATTTCTAATTACTTCCTCACCATAGCTACTCCAATTTTGGACATTTTCAGCTAAGTCAACAAGAAATTCATAGGCTTGATCCGGGGTTTGGTTCATGAACCTACCCTTGTGCATGGACTCAATCATGTTTCTATGTGCCGGAGGTAGTCCTTTATAAAAGAAGTGGACCAGATCAGCCTTGTCAAGCCCATGGTGCGGGCACTTGACTAACAGATCATGGAATCTTTTTCAAAGTTGGAAAAATTCCTCCTCAGATTTTTCTCTAAAAGTTCTGATGGCATCCTTAATTTTTTCAGTTTTTACCATGGGATAGAACTTAGCCATGAACTTCCTAGACAACTGTTCCCATGATGTGATGGAATTTGAAGCAAGAGAATACAGCCATGCAGCAGCACGATCTTCTAAAGTCATGGGAAACAATCTTAATTTAATATCCTCTTCATCTAAGTTTTGATTTCTAAATGTTTGACAGATTGTCAAAAACTTGTTTAGATGAATATAGGGTTGTTCACTCTCGAACCCATGAAACTTGGGTAACATGTTTATTGTTGCAGCCCGAATTTCAAATTGGGCTGCATTATTTATTGGCAATACTATACATGTAGGTGGACTAGCGGATGCAGGAGCGAATAATTCATTCAGGGTTCTAATATGTTCACCCATTGTAGAGATCGACGGTTGGTTTACAATTCGCAGGTTATGATGAAAAGTTCTGTCAATCTCAGGATCAAATGGGGTTAACTTATCCCTTAATGACCTTCTACCATGCATACATTTTCCACAACTTAATTAGACTCAAAATTATTTACTTTTTTTTTTTTAAACGAAATCCTAAAAGATAAGAAGAAGGGCTAGACCAAAATGACCACAATCAACACCACACAATAATTTGACCCTATTAATTTTAGAGCTAAGTGAGGTTTAGTAGCTTCTTAAATCTAGTTGCATAGAGACTTATCAGGTTAAAAAAAGTTCCTGAAATTCTCTCTAGATTAGACAGCTCCTAATCTCCCTTTCAGATTAAGCTTGAGCTTACCAGTTAAGTGATCCAGTAACCAGTGACCAGAAAAGTCCCGGGGTGTGCAGTGGTGCCAGAAGGGATACACCGATACCACAATACCCGTAACAGTTCTCACTGTTGTAAAACTTTCCTAGACATCACCAATTACTAAATCCTCACTGGAGTGGCTTTCAGCCGCTTCTTTCCAAGAGCCTAATTGAGCTCGAAAACCCTAAGGCCGACGTCTAATTTGATTTTAATTTAATTTGGCTTAGGATAAGTATGCAAGGTGGTGATTTTTGAGCTAAGGACAGGTAATGACTTCCCGACCTTATCTTTTTAGTGGGTTTTGCCCTTAATTACTTTATGCAAATGCTTAATACTAAATGCAGCAAATAATCAATATATTTTTTAAAGTTTATGCAATGTCATTAGGTTGTATTGATAAAATGAGCAAGCAATTTTTTTTATTTTTCTTATTTTTTTTTTAAATTTTATGTTGTTTTTTTTATATAGGAATAACTTGAATGTAAACTAAAACTAATCCTTATGCGTCAGTCAATCTCCGAATGCCCATTGAATAAGCTCTGGAGATTACTCCGTGAGGAGTCCCAATAGAGGTATGATCACCTCGGGGGATTGCACCCTATCAATTACTAGCAAAAATAATTTTTTTTTTGAAATTTTTTTTTATTTTAATTAACTTTTTTTTTAACTTTTTTTTTTAAATTTCAAATTTCGAATCACAGAATTCAAATTTTGAATTTAAATTTTTGAATTTTTGAATTTTGGAAATTTTTTTCATTTTTTTTTTTTACTTTTTTAGAAAACTTTAAATTTCGAATTTCAAATTTCAGAATTTAATAACTAGGAAATTACTAACTGAAAATAATCAAAATAAGGAAAATTAATAAAAATAAAAACTTACTACCGGAATGCGTTCACTCCGGGCATCCAAAATCCGATTTGATCTTCGTGATCGTTCTTGCTTCTCGATTTGCCTCCCCGGCAACGGCGCCAAAATTCTGTTCGTCCGATTTCTGTCTAACTAAAAATATGCTAGACAGATCGTTGTTAGAACCGACGAACAAAAGTTAATTTAAATTTTACTCTTACCTGTTCTACTCGAAGAATAGTGGTTGTAAGAGGTCGATCCACAGGGAAGCGATTGGAGTTGCATAAAAATTAGAACGTTCACTCGGATTCAAAATCGATTTTTGAATAACAAAAGAAAAACATTACGTCGAGGATGTTGATGGATTCTCTAGTCTATCGGAGAATGATTTTTAATTGAAATTAACTAGAAGACATGTACTTAGATTCAAAAAATATTTTTAATGAAAAATAAAGCTGGCATAAAATTAAAATGGATGAAACTAAGACGATTGAAGCAAACATAAATTTCATAAAAGAAGATTTAATGTATTGCATAAAAGAAATTAAAATTTCAGCAGAAATAAAATCTTAAAAGTAAAACACTCCACCAAAATAAAATTCTCTAAAGTTAAAAAATTAAAACATTGCTCTCAATTAAACTAAAGAAATAGGAACACATAATACCCAAAATCACTAATACAAAACATAACTTCTAAAAAATAAACAACAAAAACAATAAAAAAAAAAAAAACTAAGGAAGCGTGATGCTCTGTTTTCAAATCTCAAAATAGAGCATTCTCTTCCCCTCTTTCTTCTCTCACAAACAAAAGGTTCCGTTCCCCTGTTTCTTCTTCTTCTTTGGATCAACCGAAGCAACGGAGCACCTTCTTCTTCCTTGGACCAGCCCCAACCGAGCACACCCCTCTTCTCTTCCTCCTTCTCCTCTTATAGCCGCGGACGGATGCCTGATGCAGAAGGGAGATGGCAGACGCGGTGAGGACGCGGGGAGGAGTCGATCTTGGCATGATCCGGCGCTGTGAGGAGCTGGATGCGGTGATCACGGGCGGAAGCTTCGTGGACGGCTGCTGGGAGGAGCTGGATGCGGTGAGATGGACGGCTGCGAGGTGGAGGAGGAGCGATCTTGGCTGGGGCTTCCTTCTTCGGATGCTGGGATCTTCCGTGATTGCTGGGAGGAGCCGATCACGGTTTGGGGACGTGGACTTCCTTCTTCAGCCACGCGATGCCGCTGGGAGGATGGGCTGGCTACGGAATCGTTGCTGATTTCCGTGGGATCGCAGGAGGGTGCCGTGGGATGCTTGAAGATGGCGGCCTGATGCGGAAGGAAGGATCACGGGCTCGCTGGGAATCCGGCTTAGATCACGGGAGAGGCTGATCTGGATGCTTTGTGCTGTGATTCCGCTGAGGACGGACGGCTGGCTGTGAACGCGTTGATGGCGTGGAGGATTTGGAGACGCCTTGCAGCTGGGCTGGCATGCTGGAAGGTTGCTTCTGGGCTGATCGCGAGAAGAACGGGATCACGGGATGAGATGGATCCGTGGGTGCAGAGGCGTGTCACGGATGCGGTGGATCTTGAATGCGGAAAGAGGGAGGAGCCGGGAGCTTTGTGATGCGTGCGGACGGCTGGGAGGATATGGGAGACATCAAGTTCCATCCGATTAGTCATATAGTATGATATGAAATTTTGCTTGTAGACGGATGGGTCATCTATTCTGGCTGGAGGTCAAGTGCAATTCTTTCAAGTCATGGGTCACCCAGCACCTTATGGCAAATTTAGATTTGCCCAGAATTATTTTCCAAAGGCTCAAAAGAAATGGATCCGATTCGGACCCGAACCCGACTCGGACCCGATTTAAAGTCAAATTTGTAGTCAATGTGCATTTTATCTATAATTTATACTAATCTATGTTAAATCCAAATATAATATTAATCTAGTGAATTTATTATTATCGGTTAACAATAACACTAATTTTAGTAACATGTAGGTCGCACTTTTGTGCTCTCATCAACTACATACACATTCCCACATCTTATTCCTTTAAAAACTAAACTATTGTCATTTGAGTTGGTTATGATGCATAAGGATGGTTTGAACAAAACATCAAAACCTCTATCACATAATTGACTAATGCTAAGTAGATTATGCTTAAGACCATCAACATATCGAACATTATCAATAAAGATTGAAGGGGTGATTTGTACTTTACCTATACCAATGATGTGACCTTGGTTGTTGTCTCCAAAAGTCACAGCACCTCCCTTCTTAGGCTCAAGGGTGAAGAATTGGTCTTTGTCACCCGTCATGTATCTTGAGCAGCCACTATCCAAGTACCAACAATTTTTGTCGACCTTGGCTGCAAGACACTCCTACACAAGCAAATCATACAATTTTAGGTACCCAAGTTTTCTTGGGTCCTTCATGGTTAGTAATGTTGGTTCCTTTTGGAACCCAAACCCTTTTAATTTTTCTCTTAGTTTTTTCTTTTCTATAATCACACACATTTGCTTTGTGTCCTAATGTTCCACAGCAAAAACATGTTATTTTCTTAGATTTACTTTCCCCTGCTTTAACAAAGAAATTACTAAGGAGTTTTTGCTTGTTTTTAGGTTTATACCCTAAACCAGCTCTATTGAACACAGCTCGTTGACTATTAAGTATCATTTCTAATTTTTCTGAGCTATATATAAATTTTTCTACAAAAGGCTTATACTTTTCAAGTTCTTGTGTCAATTTTTGTTTTTCTGTTTTTAGTCCATTTAGATCTTTTGTGAGACTCTCTTTTAAGATTTGTTTATTGTTTTTAAGTTCTAACATTTCTTTGGTAAGCCTTTCGTTATCTTTAATTAAGGTATTAGTCTTTTGAATTAAGATTTGGTTGCTTGTCTTAAGTTCTGAATTTTCTTTAATAATAACATCTTTATCCTTAACTAATATATCATACTTACGGAGGTGAGTTTGGTTAGTTAGTTTCAATTCTTTGTTTTTAAGGTTTATTGTCTTATACTCGTCCATTAATTCATTGAAGGCATCATATAATTCATCGAAAGTAAAGTCTAAATGTGTTCCGGATGTTACCTCATTGTCATTAGCCATAAAACATAGGTTGGCCTTTTCTTCTTATTCCTCATCCGATGATGATGATGATGTGTCGGAGTCCGATAGGGTGGAGACGAGGACTTTCTTTTTCTTGTACTTGCTCCCCTTCTTCAGCAAAGGACACTCAGCTCTGAAGTGCCCCGATTTCTTACACTCATAACATCCGATCCCCTCATTTTTCCTTTCCTTACCTTTATCCTTGTGATAGGAACTTGAGAGGCCTCTCCTTTGATGAGAGGACTTCTTTCGGTTGATGAATCTACGGAATTTTCTTACAAGGAGAGCCTCATCATCATCTCCCTCATTGTCTTCCTCTTCACTGCTACTGCTGCAAGATAAATCTTTGTTAGTGGAAACAGATTTTAGTGCTATCACCTTTTTCTTGTGAGAGGACTCTTCTTCATTGTGTTGTTTCATTGTTAGCTCATGCGTCATGAGGGATCCAAGTAGCTCCTCGAGTGGCAGCTTGTTTAAGTCCTTGGCTTCTTGGATTGCCGTCACCTTGGCTTCCCATGACCTTGGTAAACAACGAAGAATCTTCCTGACAAGCTCACTGTTAGTATAATTTTTGCCAAGGCTTTTTAGGCCATTGACAATGTCAGTAAATCTAGTGAACATGCAAGTGATTGTTTCATTAGAATCCATTTTAAATAATTCATACTTATGAACTAATATATTTATTTTGGATTCTTTTACTTGATTTGTGCCCTCATGGGTCACTTCAAGTCTATCTCAAATCTCTTTTGCAGAATTGCAAGTAGAGACTCTATTAAATTCATTTCTATCTAAAGCACAATAAAGCACATTCATTGCTTTGGCATTTAGTTGTGCCTTCCTTCTATCATTGTCATCCCAATCCTTTTCAAGTTTGGGTATAGTTACACCCTCTACAAAAATTGATGGGACGTATGGTCCATTAAGTATGGTGGTCCACATCTCATAGTCTTGTGCTTGGATGAATATTTTCATCCTTGCCTTCCAATATGAGTAGTCGGATCCATTAAAGAATGGAGGTCTTTGGGTGGACTGGCCCTCAATATGAGAAGATCCAAATGGAGTTGTCATTTTGATCTTTTACTCTTTGGGTAATAGAGTTTCGGCTCTGATACCACTTGTTGCCCAGATAGACAACCCAAGAGGGGGGGTGAATTGGGTTTTAAAATAATTATTACAATTAAAATGTTTGTGGATAACTAATTAATACTTTTTGCAAGTTGATTAATTAGATGCTATGTGCAGTGAATGAAATAAAGGTAAGAGACAACTAAGCAATCACAAACACAAGAAATTTATAGTGGTTCGGAGCTAACTCTTGCTCCTACGTCCACTCCCCAAGCCTCACTTGGGAATTCACTATAACCCCTCGGATTACAGCCGGTTGTTTTACAAGCTCACAACCTAACTTGTTGTTTTGCGAGATCACAACGAACTCGGTCGGTTTTCCCAGGCTCACCGACTAGAACCACCCGATTGTTTTCCCAGGCTCACAATCAAACCCTTACACGTTGGTTTCAACCTAGGCTCACCAACAAATCTTTACACCCTTGATTCAATCCCCTGATTGAATCAAGTAAGGAACAAACGGTTTGAACAAAGACAAACAGAAAAAATAGAGCTTCTAAACAAGCAGATATACAGCGATATAAATAAGAGAGAAGTTAAGAGCCCTCAAACAAATTTATGAAGATGTAAGGGAGGGCTTCTGGAACTCGGGGTCTCCTCTTGAATGTCTTGAAGACTTGAAGACTGAAGGAGACTCCTTTAATGCTGGGAAGAGTTGGTTGAATGGAGTTAATGGCCCTCTTCCTTCTTTTCCTTTGAAATCCTTTGGTAGATGAAGATTTCTTATTTTCTTTGAATGGAATGTCGCTTCACTGCTTTGCTACAGTTCTCTGTGGCTATTTAAGCCATTTTCCACGGAAACTAGCCGTTAGACACAATCTTCTAGCCGTTCTGCACATTCTGCACATCCTGACAATGTTTCCGTTGGGATCGGAATCGACTCGCGTGATCTGGAGTCGACTCGGCTGCAGCAGGAGTCGACTCATGCTTTTCTGGAGTCGGCTCGGCAACTGTTTCGGATTTGAATTAAAGTGCTCTTCTCGACTGGGAGTCGACTCGACTTAACCCGGAGTCGACTCCCCAAAGTCTGGAGCTGACCTGGCACTTTTGGAGTCGACTCATTCCAAGGAATCCATAGATGTATTCTTCAACTTTGCTCACTCGAGTCGACTCGAAAATTCTGGGAGTCGACTCGGCGCTCAGAGTCCGAACTTCCGATCTTCTGTCTTTTGACTCGTGCCGTCTTGGAGTCGACTCGAACTGTTTCGGAGTCGACTCGGCTCTCAGTATCCAAAAAACAGTCTTCTGTCTTTTTTGGGGTAGCGCTGCCTTGGAGTCGACTCGGACTTTGCAGGAGTCGACTCGGCTCTCAATGTCCGAAAGTTGCTCTCTGACTTTTGCCTTGTATCACACTGGGAGTCGACTCTCGCTTCCTTTGGAGTCGACCTGCCAACCATCGGAGTCGACTCGAGTTCCTCAGGAGTCGACTCGGCTCTCAGGGTCCAAAATAACTTCTCTGTCTTTCTGTCTGTAACTCCCTGGAGTCGACTCGTGCTACCCTGGAGTCGACTCGGCAGTATCGGAGTCGACTCGCGTTCTTCAGGAGTCGACTCGCTGACAGGTTTTGAGTTGGATCTTTCTGTTCGTCTGTCTGTTCTCAGTCGAAGTCGACTCGTAATGTATAGGAGTCGACTCGAGCCTGTGCCAGTGCTTCTGATACGCTTGGAGGCGACTCGTAATCTGCCGGAGTCGACTCGAGTCTCAGACTTTGGTTCATATTGATTTCTTAACTTATCCAAAATGTCTTGAACCAAATCTAGAGACACTTAACCATAAATTTACAAGAATTTTACTGAAACACTAGATTGAATTCATTAGTAAACATAAGATATACTCAAATGCTTTGAGCTCATCAAAATCAAATAGGGTTATAATAATCAATCACTCCACAACTTCCCTAGCAAATCTTCTCTCTTTGCTCATTAGACCGAAGAATACTAATCACCTCTTCATAATTCAGGGTTTCCTTCCCATACACCAGAGTCGTGATCAGCCCATCATTTGATCCCGGGAGAGAACACCGCAGTAGAAGGGTCCTATCTTCTTCCTCAATCTTCACATCAGGGCTCATGACCTTCAAGCAAACTTGATTGAACTTCTAAATATGAGAAATCAGATCTCCTCCCTCTGGCATCCGCAGACTATACAACTATTTCTTTAACTACAGTTTATTTGTCATGCTCTTGCCCATGCAAGTATTTTCTAACCTCTTCCATAGCCCTTTGGCCGTGGTCTTTGAGCAAATCTCAAGTAGTACCTGATCAACCAGCTACATTCTAATGGTGCTAAATGCTATCTCCTCTAACTTTTCCCAATCTTCCAAACTGATCCTTTCCGGTCTTTTCCTAACCAAGATCTTATAGATCCTTTGTTGTGCTAACAAATCCTTCACCATTTGCTGCCATAGGGTGAAGTTTTTGAAAGTGAATCCTAGGTTCTTCAGTATTAAGCATTCTGAATTTTTTTTTTTCTTAAACCATGGTTGAACCTGATCAGGTTGCCTATGTACCTCTTCTTAAGGGGGATCAAGCCATACGTAGTTCTTTTTAAGTTTTATAATGCAGCGAAAAAACCGAATCAAACAATTTAATTCATGCATGCTTACAAGTTCAAATCTAGAAATCAGCACATTAAGAACACATAGGATTATGCCGGAATCGTTTAAATAATTATACTAAAACTTTTATGCATGATTAACTATCAGATCTGAAAGGTAAACACTCTATTCCGATTAATCTCTGAATATCCATCGAATGGATTCTGGAGATAACTCCGTGCGGAGCCCCAAAAGAGGGTAAAATCTCAGAAAATCAGACCTAGACCCTGACTCCAAAATAAAATATTGATGTGGGATTAATACCTTTTATGATAGAAGAAACTTGTGGATCTGATCCTTGACTTTACAGACACGCACACGAATGGTCTTTATGAGAAGTACACGCGAAGCCCTAGGTAGATCGTCTTCTGCGGGAGTGCTAGCTCACGCAGGAACGTTGCAATGGCTGAAGCTGTCTCCTTCTAAACACTCAATCTTTGATTGTTCTTCAAGGATATGGAGGATGGACGTGAGGAAGAAGGATAAGAAGGGATGGAGGCCTTCAAAAAAATTTTTCAGAATTTTTTGAAACTTCTAAATATTGTATATATTGAACCCAAAGCATGGGGGTCTTTTATAGCCAAAAGACCACCCCACGCCTCACACCTAATTTAGCCAACTAATTTAGCTGATAAAATCCCCAAAAAATTCTGATGGTTTGGTAGCTAAGAGGAGATAAATATATCCAAATTTTGTGAATTTTGGATCCCTAAAATATAGGAATTCATGCATCCAAAGTTCAGCCGCAGACCACCCTATTTCATGCACCATGCAATCCCTATAAATTAGGAAATTCATTTAAATATTTCTAGAAAGATTTAAGGTGCCATTTTTATAGAAAATATAGCTCCATGCCTCCTCTCTTTCATGCCAATTTTTGGCCAAAAATAAGGAGAATAGGCATGAAAAATATTGGGGATAAATCAAGGTGTCATTCTTCTCCAAGAAGATAAGGATGGGTTCCTAAAATTTAGGGATTCTTCTCCTTATCCAATTCTGATTATTTGGACTCATAATCCTCATCAAATAAAATCTTCTAATTGATTTGGATCAAGCCCAATCCAATTGGGTCAAGTTCCATCAATTTGGTCAAGCTCAATCTACTTGGGTTGAACCCAATCCAATTAGGTCAAACTCTGATGCAGCCCAAATTTAATCCTATTCAATTTGGCTCAACCTAAGCCCAATTACTCGATCAAATTAAGTTCATTAGCAATCTAATTGCTAATTAATCCTCCAATAATTCAATAATTATTTTAATGCAACTTTTGCATAGGATAATTTGTCAATCGAATTGACCAAATTACCATTGAATGATTCTTAATCATCAATCAGCCATTTGATCAACCTAGAAACTTTTATGCGTGTGACCTCATAGGTTCGAACCTAAGCCGGTAGTATAGGAACATCTTACTATACTAATCGATGTGACCATCTAGCAATGGTACCCGACATCCGGATAGGCTGAATATATGCGAAGCAAATATTCTAGAACCCTGAACTATGGTTACTATATAATTCAATCCCTTTGACTCCTAATGCCAGAATGACTTAAAGCTCACTGTCAACCCTATAATTAGTACATCCATTATGTGATTAACTTTAGATATCCCGTGACTCCTCACTAGGATTACCCTGGCCAAGGTTTTGCTAAATTAATCACAAGACATTATTTCCTGTTTTTAGGAGGGGTCAATTCCATCTTGACTCACAACTGACTACGCAAGTACTTGACTGTACCCAGTGACTTTCCGTCGCTGAATTAGAAATTCAGGTAGTCCGGTACCAAAGTACAGTGAGTTGCTTGCTAGTCATAGGTTGCGATCTCAGGTCAGAGGGCCAAACTTATACCCATATCTACTCGGAATATCTCTTGACAGTAGAGCATTCTGAAATTGGTCACGTTCGGTGAAATGTACTCCTACACTTCACCTGTGTGGTATACCAGTGTCTCCACACTCCTTGGTTAAGAGGACAACCAACGTATATGTCACACAACGACCTAATCTCGATAATGTTGTCATCCTAGTAACAACATATCATTTGGTCGCAAACAAGTTTAAGGACTCAAAGATAAATCCTCCTTTATCATAACATAAGTCCTAAGGACTTCATCATATAAGAGTTCATTTGAAGATGAAATGATGAATAATGCCAAATAAAACTTTATTAATTTGTTAATTTATTTACAAAATTCAATCATCAATATGCTGACGATTGACATTTAAGATACAATTCCCAACAGTTTTTCTTGCCATCGAACTTCTTAAAATCTGCTTTGAGATTTTCCAAAGCCATAACACCAAACAGAAATTTAATGAACGTAGAAAATTTTGTCTTGAAGGTTTACCATAGATTTTGATTTTTTTCCACCAAATCAGCAACCAATGGCTCTGATACTAATTATGGGATACATGCGCCTCAAACCACAGTACCTAGGGCATCCCCTATACTACAAGAGGCGTTGGACCTTGATTGAATGGTGAAGGAGAACAAGAGCCAAGCGAAATTTGGCTCTTCTTCAACAATGGCGGCAGTCCTAGAATTCTTAGGTATGATGGCATGAGAGGAAGAGAGAAACGAGATTAGGATTTCAGAAAGAAAGAGTTTCCAATGATTTCATTCCACACATACACAAATTACAAGAGTGTCTATATATGTGGTCAAACATGACCCAAATCCAAAAAACTCTTCTAGGTGAAACCACATGAGAAAGCACTCAACCCAAGCTCATGTACACCCATGACTTGCATGCTCTCTCTCCCTTGAGCCTAAACCCAGCCCAAATAATGTTTAGCTACCTTAAGACTCAAAATACCTAAGCCTTAAGCAAGTAGGAGACCAATTTTCGTCCCTACTTAAACCTGTCACAGGCCTGGAGTCGACTCTAGCATAGCTCGAGTCGACTCCCGCTCTCTCTGTATCACCGGTCCCGACCTAGGGTCGACTCCTGCAATCCATGAGTCAACCCCTTAACAGCACGAGTCGACTCCTGCTCACCTGGAGTCGACTCTCTCAGGTTTTTCAGAGAGCTGTTTTTCTGCCTGATTTCAGGGGTCGACCCCAGCTCTTTAGGGGTCGACCCTAGATCAGCATGAGTCGACCCCTCTGCTGTTTTTACTGCAGTTTCTTGCATTTTCTTGCTTTGGATGCGCTACACTTATGCCAACAAGATCTAGTCACTTGGATCGGTCTTCTTCCTCATGTGGATATCCGTAGAGGCCGGACGTGTGTGCGGCTTCAAGCGAACCTTTCAAGTTTTCCACAATCATCAGATTGCGGTAAAAATCTATCCGCATAAATTGAATATACGATCTTTCTCTAATGTTTTGATCTTAATATATCTACGAATGGTTTTTTTTAATTTGTTCATGAGATGAATGATCGTGCATGCATCTTCTGCTACGATTTTATTTTTTTTACAGCATGTATGGTTTTCCAACAGGTATCGCATTGTTGGAGGGCAGCAAAGAAATAGTGACCAAGTTCACTGATCAATATCCCTAAATCAAAGGGAATGTACAAGATTTAAATTTGGTCATTGATATTATACATATAAAAAAAATCTACATAAATGTGCAATCTTGAACTAGAAACAAGCGATAATATTTGATTAAGGAATGGAATGTGTATGGATTCATAACTAGCCATATCAGAAAATGATTTTCATCACATGAGATTTCATAGTCAGTCATATCTGCCAAATCTGGTTGCATGACGAGAAAATTAAGAAATAATTTTTCTCACATAGGATTGCATAGTTGGCCATATCTACCGAATCTGATTGCATGATCAACCGAGAAAATCAAAAAAATAATTTTCATTACTTAGGATTGCATAGCTGGCCCTATCTGACCAATCTAGTTGGATGATTTTCGTCATTCTTCTTCAAGTTGATGCATGGAGATTTGCAATGCATAAGTTGCTAACAATGAAACAGAATGTGTCTTCGCCTAAAGCTTTTTTTTTTTTTTTACATAAGGGGAAAAAATTCCCAAAGTTATAGATTCCCAATGAAATAGAATGTGTCTTCCATAAGTATTGTCACGCCTCCAACCCAAGTTCATGAACTGAGGGCCGTGTCAACTGCCACACCTCATAGGAAACTCTCACCACGAGCATGCATGGCACTATCATGATATCAAAATCGGGTAGTAAAAATAATTTAAATTATAATATTTAAATTCTAATTAAATAACAAAATTAAAAGTCTTACAAAATTAACAATATTCTAAAATCTTGTATCAACTATAAAATAAAATTTAGTCTAATTAAAGATGTCAAAATCTAGTCTATAATCGCTCTCTCATGATAAATCTTTGAGTAAAGCTAATTCTTCGGATATATAAAAATAATAAGAAATCATATAATGAGCTAGACAGTTCAATAAATAATGAACACTTTAGCTAGATAAATCAAACAATAAAATAATAATAATATACTAAAATTAAGCATACAAAATATATTGATTCAAAACCAAATCGGTACATTATCCGATCATTTCAAATTTTAAATGTTGTTCATAAACCAAATTCTTTCAAATCATCATGTTCATCTCGACAGCCATAAACTATGCCCAGATTTATACCTTGTGGCTTGGCTAATATGAGCTCATCAAAGTGTCAACATATAACATCTACTTGCAGGGTGTCGATATGCCAACGTATAACCCCTATTTGTAGGATGTCGATATGCCAACATATAACCCCCACTGGCAGGATGTCGATATACCAATATACAACCCCCACCAGCAGGATGTCTATATGCTAACGTATAACTTCCACTGACAAGGTGCCGATTTGCCAACATATAACTCCCACTTGCAGACTGGGTGTCGATATCGTAGCGAATAACTTCCACTGAGAGGGTATCGATATATAGTCTAGCTGTGAGTCTAAATTTGTTTTGAAGCAAAACTCGTTTTTTCATAGTAAGTGTTCCAACTCGAAAGATATATTAAACCATATGACATCAAAATCAATCGAATATAATCCATATCAAAATCAAAACATGCAATTAAGAATCATACAATATTCTAGAAAAAAGCATATGTAATAATAAAATACTATGCATCATCTTTATAAATTAAGGATAATTCAATTCAAAAAATATTTATATGATAAATCTAGAAAAATAGTTATATTACAACCTTGCGAGCGAATCCAAGGTATCAGTCCAATCAGTTTCAAAAATCCTTCTAACATTCCGGTATTTAGAAATTATCAGATTTATCATGATCATTCTAAAAATAAAAATCTTAATTTTAATACTCTCATCGGACCAAGCGGAAGTGCCCGATATTTGGTTTGGTCTAATCATGGCAAAACTCATCTGATCATGTTCAAACCAGGATAGAGATAGTTCAATAGAAATCGGAGGTGACAAAATCTAATAGTGTCTAGGAAGGGCCAAGATGAGGCTAGCATGCCGCCCGTTGACCATGGATCAGGGCCTTTCACCGAAGTTAACCCAAAATCACAAAAAGAAGTATCTTACTGGGTCTATCATCTCTAGAGTGAATGTAGAGAGAGAAAGTCCAGTAGAGAGAGAATCAAGAGAGAAAAAAAAGAAGATAGAGGAAGAGAGAGAACAAGTTTCTCTCTCTAACCAAGAAAGAGGAAGAAAGAAGGTGGCTGTAAGTGGTGTTCGGAGTCAGGGACCCACGACCGGCCAACAGGCGGCCGACAGCGACTGGCGGTTCCTAAACCATTAGAAATAGAAGTTTCAACTCTTTAAATCACGGAATCGACGTGTCTTGGTGGCAAGAACTTCGGCCAAGGCTACAGGACGCTGTTGAGGAATGGAGGAAGGCCTTAGTGACAAAATAAGCTATGGAACCAGCTGAAATTGGAAGAAAAAAGAGCTTACTTTTTGAAAATAGGGGAAACAGGGGCTTTGCCCCTTCTTGGCCAAATTCTAGCGATCATAGGCTGGAATCGGACTTTCAAGGGTCATAGAGGAGGGAGAGAAGAGTTATCTAATGATTGTCGAGTTCTTACTTAGCTTTCTGGCGGTGAATGGCAGCAACGATGATGCGATGGCGATCGGCCATTGAGAAAAAAATCTAAAAAATTTGGTGACTACTCTTCGATTGGAGTTGGTTCTTTAGTAGGGGGGATGGGGAGGGAGGGGAGAAGCTTATATAGAGCGAAGATTAGAATTTTCTAATCTCCTGTAGAATCCAAGGAGGAGGAGGAGGACTCATCCTCCTCTGCCATGGTTCTGGTTCAGACAGGCCTTCATGTTGCATTCGGATGCTGGGCCAGGCCAACAGGCTGGCCCGATGAGGCCAGGCCTTACAAATAGTGATCTTAATTCATAAGACTTAAGATTGTTTGCTTCATAATCCTCATCAACTCTCAAGCTTGGTAACTTATTTGTTGGTTGGTTGGCTTCTCTAAAAAGTGTGGCTTACATAGAAATGATTAACAGAAGTAGCAAAATAGATGATATGAGGATGCTTTCTAACCATTGAAAAGCTATTGGAAGACTCCCTTATCTAATTGAGTATAGTACTTGAATCTCCTTCTAACCAAATTTTTGTTAATTTAAGATGGTCGATGGTTGTTTGCATTCCTTCGCATGCTGCTCTAAGTTTGGTATCTAGAGCTGAAAAGCTCTAAATTTCCTTGCTCCATGAATTTCATGGGCCTATTATGTCCTCGAATAACAAAACTTGCCATGACTTCTCCATTCTTCCATGAAGCATAAAAATTGAGCTTCATGACTTCATAAGAGGGGGTATCCTTGTAACCAATTTAGATTATTGTGGGATTGAGCTCACTAACCTATCCGTTCCTTAGAGCTACGACATGCCGAACACAGTTGTGCTCGTTGTAGCCTCATGCTAGTCTTTCGCAATCCAAAGCATCCATCCCACAAAACACAGAAGAGATCTATCAATGTTTGGTACTCCCTTGTCAAAAAGGTGTATCATTTAGGTTTTGCGTGGAGTTGAAGGCTGGTATTTTTGGGTTGTTCCTTCCAATGTCATTTTCCCGACTTCTTTAGCAACTAGGCAAGTAGTTATATAATGTTGTATATCTTTCTTTATACGCTAGCATAGATCACAATCATTGCTTTTATTATGGAGGAGTCTGATAGTCAACTTTAAAGACTACGCAATAGCATGTATCTAGTAGAATAGTGATAAAGGGTATCGATCCACAGGGATTGGGGTACAATTGTTTTCTTAAAAATAATATTTGAAAAAGAGAGTTTGTGAGGACTATTGAACTAAATAATTTAAAAGAAATGCAATTAAAACGATATCAGTTGAGAGAGCCTAGGACAAAGAATTCACCAATAACATCGTAACAAGAATTATTTGTACTTTAATTCATCTTGGATTAACGTGCAAATTGGCTACAAGCCCTATAAGCATTCAAATAAAAATTCACTAAAGTAATTTTAGAAAAATTCATATTCAGTAGGTATGAAATGTCTACCCTAAAATAAGGTGACAGGACACTGCATCTTCCTTAAGCATGGATTATCTAATACTCACTCAGTGATCATGAAAAATAGTTGTACGAACATTATATTTAAAATCATAGAGATTAAATATGAGATGAAAGAAAAATATTCATTTAAGAGTAAGAGGATTCATACAACTCCAAGAAAAAAATAAAGATACAGCCCTGGTGAGGAGATCAGCCTTCTATGGTATGGGAGGTGGTAGCGGAGATGCTGAAGACTTCCATCTCTTCTTTCCTTCCTCCCTTCTCTAGCTTCCGTGGAGCTTCCCAAGTGATTGATGAGTTACTGGATCCCTCCTCCCCCCGAATGCCTTCGTCTTCACGTCCTGACTCCTTTACATAGACTGCCCACCTTCCTCTCTCCCCCGAATGCAAATTCCTTGATCCTTGGATGCGGTGGAAATGCTGCTGGGATGCGGAGGAAAAGCTTCAATGCAAGATAAGGATGGAAGCGGCTAGATGCTGACTTGTTCTGTGTGTGAAGTTTGATTCGTGGATGAGCTCTTATTCTGCTGGGGAGAATCCGGAGGAAACCGTTGCTGCTGGATGGAGCTGATCCGGCTAGGAACGAACTGATCCTGAAACAGGGGAGAAGCTTGGATGCGGCGGACGGCTGGGATGCTGGGGAGTTGATCCGAAAGATGAAGTCCTGCTGGATTTGGGGCTTATCCCATGGAAGAAAGGTTATTTTAATTCGAAGTAGGAAATCTAGGGGATGATACGCGGATGGGATGAAGGTGGATCACGGAAAAAGCTGGGAACGAATGGATCCTGAGTTCGGTGGGCGATGAAGACGGGATCCTAGAATTCGTTGAACTTGTTTCGCTGAGGGAAGATCTCGGACGCTGGGACTTGATGGATGCTGAACAGGATGAAGGGGGGATGAACTGGGGCTTTATTCCAAAGTAGGGGATAAAGATGCAAGCTAGGAAGACGTTAGGAGGAGTTGAAATGCTTGGGAGAATGGCTGAGATCTGTTCGTGGACGTAATCCGGAGGAGGTTGGCTTGATTCGGCTGGGAGGGAGTCGTTGCTGCTGGATGCGAGTTTATCCCGTGGAGAAGGAACCAATCCGAACAGAATGAAAAGAAGATCACGAACGGGATGATGGAGAGGATAAACTCTATTCTCAGGGGATCCGGAAGTTGATTTGAAACCGCGAGGGGGAGCAGCTTGTAGAATACGGTTGCTAGTTCTCATCCGAAAGAGAAGGGACACGCAAAACAGGCGAGAGGACGCTAGGAGAAATCCGTGGACGATGGACATTCTGTTCTTTGGATTTGGAAGGGAATGAATGATGTAGTTCATCCGGAACGGGAGGAATGACGTGGTTGATGCTTGGACATGGGGTGCATGTAAACGGGAAGAAGAGATTTTCGGGAGATGATCTTTGGAACAGATTTCAGGATTGGTTCTGTTCGTTGGATACGAGAGGAAGCTCAGTTTGATTCGGAAGAGGAATGAACTGGTAGCGTGGACGAGATGTAGAGCAGGAATTAATTCATAGATGAGGATGACGTGGATGATGGGAGGACTTGAATGGCTGATTGCACATGAAGGCTGATCCATGATACAGGTTCAAATAATTCAACATGGGAGATTTTGGGACAGAATGTTAGAACATGAATGAAAGGTCGAGCTCGATTAGATGTGAAAGAAATAGTAAAGTTGGGATGAACAGCTGAATCGAAAATCTGAGAGGATTTGATTCGCATGGTGCATGCGATTTGGGTTCAGGGATCATCCCAAATGAGTTTGACTCGACCTGCGTACATTAGACTCGACCGATAAAATCAAGCAAACTCAAATTATTTTTAAAAATGCAATGATGAACGGGAACACATTTTCTCATATTTAAATTTAAAATATGTACATAAAAATAATGATAAGTGCTATGAGTAAGAGGTTAATTTATACATTATTTAACACTTATCAGAGTCCCCTTGCTTCTAAAAGATTTTTGCATGGTCATTAGCCCCGAGTTATTTCCACCAATAAAGCTTCACTGTTGGAGCTGCTTCTATTTTCCACTTTTAAATCATTAGCTTGATCTATAGGTGCTGCAGAATCCTCCTTGGTCATTCTATAGACTTCTCTAACTTTTAGATTAGTAGAACTAGAATCCTTTCAAATTAATCTATCTTCACAATGTTGCTGGGAGATCGATATAGACATCACTTGTTTAGCTGTCTCCTTAGCTAATACTTGCATTAATTAGAAGTTGCTAATTCCATATCCCACCCGTGTTAATCAGATTTGAAACTTTCTAGTTGTCTTGGCACATGTTTAGATTGGGAGAGATGCAGCTTCGATTAATAGGAATGTTACTAATCTAAGCATCTTGAAACACATTAATCTTTCTGCCATCTCTAACCTGCCAATAGAACCCACATTGACGCAGAACATATAGCTCTCTATATTTGTTAAAGACCCTTTTCTATATTGATAACTGTCCCAACATGTGAAATTATATTTGGCTGGCTCCACTTTGCTCCAAATTAATTCTTTGCTTAGTTTCAAGCTTCCACCGCCTTTGCCCTAAAAGCATCTCTTTTGATCTTGATCTCCTGAAGTCCAAGACCTCCTTAGCTTTTGGTCATACATACTTTCTCCCAGGATAAAAGATGAAGTTTCTTTTATTATCAAATTTACTCCTTGTTTAGTACCAAACTTCCCACTGCCTTTGCCATGAATGCATCTCTTCTAATCTTGATCTTTTTGTCATACCTCAGATCCGGAGCATGACATGGCATGCTATTGAGGGGTACAACCCACGATAACACTAAGCCAAACGTTTCATTTAGCTTTCAATTTCATCTCAAAAATAATAGAATAAATAGGAGTCCAATTTTATTATCCATTAAATGAAACCATTATTGGTTCAGAGCTTTCAAATCCAAACATAAATACGAAATCCATAATCCTCAATATTCAGAAAATCATTGACTACAAATTTATAGTCAATTTAAAATATTAAAATTCTTCGATAAAATTACAAAGCTTGCTAGCGCGAACTCCAAGCCTGGACTAACTTTCATCCCTACTGATCCTATTCGTCTGAGGAGAGAAAAAAATAGAGATTTACGAGCAACACAACTCAGTAAGTAAACCTTTCACTATCTTACCAGATCAAACATAAGATTTGGCATTAATCGATGCATTATATAAAGAAAATAACAATTATTGCAAAATAGAACATATCATAGTATCATATGATAAAGTTATAAAGTCAATCATGCGTATATAAACCATCAACATGTCATAAACATGGTTCCAGGTGTACAATATAAATAAATCCATAAATTATTTATCATTTAACCATATCATTGATTAAATTATTTCTTTCAGACTAAATGCTAAGGTCACTATTATACCTCTGACAAGGCCGGAATCAACAAATACTAACTACTATTATCCATTGGTAGGGTCATATGCCAACTACTATTGTAAGTTCAAAATAATCATCGAACTATAATTTCACAATAAATCATGAGTCTCATAATATCATATGCTCGATCCTTGATTTTAAGAAAATATGATATTATCAACATTTAAGACTATTTTCATATTTTCATAATACCAAAAAATAAGTAAATTTTTTTAAAAAAATAATGAGCGTAAGATCTACTTACAAGTTCAAAAACTAGTAATAAGCATAAAGCTTACATATCTCTTTTGTCTTAGACTGTTACACCTCACTGGACGACTCCGCTAGACTTATTTAAAATATTAATTGCCAAGGTGGAATGATGGAGATGTAGCTATCTGAAGTAGGGATGGAAAAGTTAGTCAAGAGTGCAGAACTTTCTACCATGGTGGTGGGAGATAAAGATTAACTAAGCAAGAGTTGTATTATTGCAAGACAAAAAAAAGGAGAAATTTGATGAGCCTTTAAAGTGGTAGGAAAAAAAAATTAGGATTTTGGTCATAGGAAAATATAAGAAAAGAAAGGAAGAGCAATTTCCTACTCTAATACCATGTGAAAGAGAAAATTTGTTGCCAAAAGACGTAGTTTTCGTATTAGTTATGATAATAGGCTTATATAAAGAAATTTAGCTACATATAAAGGGATTGTAAGTAAGTTGGTCAATGATACGATACATATAAAGAAAATCTACATAAAGATGTACAATCTTGGGCTAGAAGTGTGTGATGAGATTTGATTAAGAAATAGAATGCGTCTGCATTACATAGCTGGCCATAATAAGAAATGATTTTTATCATATGGGATTGCATAGCAAGTCATATCTGTCAAATCTAGCTGCATGAAAATCAAAAAATAATTTTTATCATATGGGATTGCATAGCCGGCCATATCTGATGGATTTGGTTGCATAATTTTCATCACTCGGGTTGGCTAAGTAGCCAAGCAACATAATCTCTAAGGTATTATCCTAGAGAGCATGCAACGGCTACAAGTAAACCAAGCTCAAAACATAATTTGAAAATGAATCCAATAGATAATCCACTAATTATTATATCCAATTAATAAATCATTCAATTAATACTAAATTATAAAAATTGTCCAACTACATAGTTCAATTTCTCATCTGGTATTAGAGATGTGCACTCAAAACATAATTTGCAAATGAATCCAATAAATAATCTACTAATTACCGCATCCAATCAATAAATCATTCTGTCAATAATAAATAATAAAAACTGTACAACTATATAGTGAAAGAGTAGATGCCCTATAAGTCAATCATTTGATAGGTTTCTCTTTGTAATCCTCCAAATCATGTACTTTGACACTTGATATATATCAATAAAGGCATTGTGTTTCATCATTTGCTGCTTATCTGTTTTATTATTGGATGATAAACCCCATAAATTAGGACATTGGTTTTAGGGTTATGATGAGATCATACCAGTGAGACCTAAAATCCTAAAATCCTAATTTAGAATATTTCCAGTCAAATTGGTATATTGAGTCGGGGATCAATATTACTGGAAAGACTGGCACATCTTATGTATGCTCAATGTAGAGGGTGATTGATCTCACAATCACTTGTGTGAGACACTAATACGAAGATGTGGGTGCTCATTAGAGGAATGAGTTCACTGAAATGACCAGCCATGAGAACATCTTACGGATTCTTACTTAATTATCAAAAGATGGTTCTCATAGTGGGAGTTGTGCAAGTGATCCTTAGACCTAAGATCACCATGGTACCTTGTGCACTTGAAGCTATATTTTGGTTTACCCTCATTCACGACATTGCGTTGTGTATGGAGTATTCTGGATATGGTGGATTTTGCACGAAGGTTGTGAGTAGGTCAACAAGGAATCAGTCACTTCTAGTAAGAGAAGGTAACATCCTACTTACTCTAATCTTATGATGATTCCAGAAGCCTTTGATCAAAGCAAAATAAAAATTAGAAAGAGTTTCTAATGTTTCATTATTTGAATTATCATATAAAAGATTGAGAGAGACATGAATAAGTGATTGAGTTTGATATTGATCCATACTCATGCACTTATTCAGGATGTAGTATGACTGAGGGATTGAATTGCACGGTAACTTGCCACTGAAGGGTATGTTTGGATTTGTCCAATACATTCCTCATCTTCGGGTAAACATGATACGTTGCTAGACGTCAATCTTGTCTTGTGGGTTGATCGGATCAAAGAGTTTGATTAGATCAAAGCATCAGAAAGGTTCTGATTGCTAAGTCAGATTTAGCACTAAATTGAACCTAAATTGGATTAGAGGTATTCTAATCAGGTTAGGTCAACTTGTACCTGCACCTACTGCTGGCTAAGATAAGGAACCCAATGGGTCACACACAAGGAAATTGATCAAGGGTCTAATTGGATTAGATCATGTTTGCAAGATGAACATGTTAGCACGTGTTGCAAACCCTAGCTCCTGATTCAAATTAAATTCGAATCTGATTCTTAGATTAGGTCGATCTAATATGATTAGATCATGACCTAATATGGGTTAGCCAAGAGTTGGAACCCATTTGGCTTTAATTAGACCTGATTTTATTAGGTTTAATATTTCCTTTAAGTTGGTTAAACCCAATTGGATTGGGTTTGATAGGACCTTCACTTCTGGACCATTGGATGGCTTTCTGGATGAAGGATTTGGTCCACTAGTTGGCGTCTTATTCTGGACCACTGGATGGCTCTCTAGATGAAAGATCTGGACCATTGTTCAGCGCCTGAATCTGGACCACTGGATGGCTCTCTGGATGAAAGATCTGGACCGTTGCTCAGCGCCAGAATCTAGACCACTGGATAGTTCTCTAGATGAAAGATCAGAACCATTGCTCAGCGCCTGAATCTGGACCATCGGTGATGGCATCTTGCTTCTGGACCATTGGATGGCACCCTGGATGATGATGCCTTGATCTGGACCATTAGATGGCACCTAGATCTGGACCATTGGCTTTGGTAGTGGCATTTGGGCCCTTGGATCATCAGGATTTAAGAGAAAGACGTGAGAAAGAAGTGTATCATTAGATACGGCTTTTTCTAAAGCTTGATACACCCTTCTCCTTAGCACCCCATCATGATGGGATGCCCCTCTTGGCACATGCCTCATCATGATGAGGTGTGTGGATGGGATGCATCCCTCCATCTCTTATAAATAAGGAGGCGCCCTGGGGTTCTAAAGATCATCCAAGAAAAAGCCTCTCCTTCTCTCTCCCTTGTCCCTTCTTTCTTACAAGCCTCTCTCTTTTGTCCTAACCCAAGACAAGAGGGTCTTCTTTAGGACAAAAAGGCTAGTGAATGTTTTAAAGGTAGAAAGGAAGAAGGAAGTGAAGAAAAATCAGCCAATTAAATCCTTTGGAAGGATTGAACAATTAGAATCAAGTTTTGGTGGAGCTAGAGTCTTGAACCCATTCCTGTGTGGATCAACATTGGAGGATGAACATTTGGGCACCTTAGGACATCTTCAGACATATTGGATATAGGGTGATAGGTATTCTTCTATACCAAGATTATATTTTCTACATTATTTGGTTATACTATTAAGGTGATCTTGGCTTATTAGGGTTTCATATAATGGGTTTTATAAGAAAATTTTATAATCCCGTATCTTCCGCTGCGCCCTAGGACACTGGAAAATCTAACAGTGGTATCAGAGCCACCCTTAATCAGTTTAACCAAATGATAATACATGCTATTATCTTAATGCTATGAGATAGCTAGGTTGTTTGTATGCATGATTAGTTTATGCTATGAGATAGTGTTATATTCATGTTGTAGCACATTATAATTGCTAGTACTAAATTATAGAATGTGCAATGATTAGGAAAACTTTGGGCTGACCTATTCTGGAACAATCGACTCAGTTGGTGTCTAGGAAGGAAGCCACAGGTGGTTACTTAATTAGAACCTCACTCTCTGAGTGAGGAGTGCCTCCCACCTGCTTTTCTGGTCAATTATTTGATTGTCCTTTATGGTTGAGCTTAATGTTAGTAAGATACTGCTATTTGAAAGCCCTCACTAAATTCATAATTAAGTCGTAGTGTTAATTGCTTTAAGCTGAGCCATTCTGAATCAATTGACTGAGTTGGTGTCTAGGAAAGAGGCTACAGGTGGTTATTTAATTAGGACCTTACTAAGTAAGGAGTGCCTCCCATCTGCTTACCTGGCCAACTATTTGATTGACCTTCATGAAAAAGCTAATTGCTGATATAACACTATAAAGGTCCTTCCTTCATGCTTAGATATTATTATGTCAATATCTACGCTAGCTTGTTGTGATTCCCACAAAGCTAGTATTAGGGATTGATATTGTAATATCTTGGTGCATATGATGCATATGGCATATTTTAATATGTTGCCTTGTTGTGATTCCCACAAGGGCAGCATTGTTCAAATATGACTGTATAAAAATGAAGGGTTTGACTTAACTAGATACAATAGTTTGTTGTGATTCCCACAAGACTATATGTGTGCTAGAGGACAGGATAAAGTTGGGAATTGTACGGGATGTAATTGGAAAGAGTTTCTACCTTTGAACTTATAAGGGCTTGTTGTGATTCCCACAAGGTCTTTTATAAGGAATTTGGATCTCAACCCCACTAAAAAAATTAGTATTTTCTCGTTCATCATACTTGAGGGTTATGATATTTGATAAAAATAGTGGGAATAACAATTAGATAAAAGTCCTTATCTGATTGAATACATGTCATTATGATTGGTCTGCTTATATTAGTGTTCTTTGTAATTATAGATTAATTCTGCATAAATGGCATCTTCACTCTCACTTAGAGGTATCTTAGATACAAACAAATTGACTGGTCCCAACTATGTGGACTGGTTGAGAAATTTAAAGATTGTTCTCATACAAGAAAGACTTTCCTACGTTCTTGAAACCCCTGACCTAGGGTCAGCAGGGGAAGATGCAATTGAGGAGGAATTGGCCACATATCGTATGTGGAAAAATGACAGTTTGACTGTCAAATGTATCATGCTTGCTTCTATGAATAATGAATTGCAGAGGCAGCATGATAGCATGGATACTCACTCCATACTCCTTAACTTGAAGGAGTTATATGGTGAGCAGAGCAGAACTGCTAGATATGAGATATCTAAGTAGTTGTTCCATGCTAGAATGATCGAGGGATCGTCTGTACAAGATCACTGTTTAAAGATTATAGACTTGATCACTCGATTGAGTCAACTTGGTTTTGCTATGGACAGTGAGCTCAGTCAGGATTTGATCCTGCAATCACTATCCGACTCATTCTCGCAGTTTGTCGTGAATTATCACATGAACAAACTGAATTCCTCCCTGCCTGAGCTTCTAAATTTGCTGAAAACAGCAGAGTCTCACATCAAGAAGGATAAGGGTCCGATCCTTCTTGTTGGTGAGAGCTCAAAGAAGAAGTCGGGCAACAAGGGTTCAAAGAAAAAACTAAACCCTAAGAGTCGCATCAAAAAGAAGAAGGAAAAGAAAATCTCTGGACCCGGTACCTGTTTCCACTACAGCAAGACGGGGCATTGGAAAAGGAACTGCAAGAGCTTTCTTGCAAGTGTGAAGCCTGATGCAAGTGTTGCATCAAAAGGTATGTTTTTATTATATGCCAATATGACATTAAGTTCTTCTGATTCTAATTCATGGGTATTGGATACCAGTTGTGGTTCTCACATATGCAAATCTTTACATGGACTGCAGAAAATTAGAAGTCTGAAGAAAGGTGACTTCGAACTATAAGGCGCTAGAGGAGAATCCATCTAGGCTGAAGCTGTTGGCACCTACATACTGGAGCTACCCTCCGGAAAGTTCTTGAAGCTAGAAGACTGTTATTTTGCTAAAATTATTAGAAATGTAATTTCAATTCCTTTGTTGCTTAAGAAAGGATTCGAAATAAAGAGCAATGGTTGCTCTATTTCTTTATCTAATGAGTATTATTGTCATGGCACTATAGAAAATAGTCTTTTAGTATTATGTCTTAATAATGTTATGTTTCATATTGGCAAAGATAATAAAAGAAAAAGAGAGGATATTAATAATACCCTCCTCTAGCATTACTGATTAGGTCATATTAGTGAGACAAGATTACACAAGTTGTATAAAAATAAATTCTTTGACCCTTATGATTTTGATTCATTAGGAACTTGTGAATCTTGTCTTATGGGTAAAATGACCAAGTCTCCATTCTCGGGACATGGAGAAAGGGCAAGTGAGTTGTTAGAACTCGTACACACTGATGTGTGCGATCCTATGTCAACTCTAGCTAGAGGTGGATACTCTTACTTTATCACATTTACTGATGACTTATCAAGATTCGGTTTTGTGTATCTAATGAAACATAAATCCAAAGCCTTTGATAAATTTAAAGAGTATCAAAGTATGGTCGAAAAACAAACTGGAAAGTGTATTAAAATCCTTCGATCTGATCGAGGAGGAGAATACCTTTCTAGTGAATTTTTAGACTATCTTAAATTAAAGGGTATACTCTCTGAATGGACACCTCCATATACGCCACAATTAAATGGTGTAGCTGAAAGAAGGAATCATACCTTATTAGATATGGTACGGTCCATGATGTGCTTCACAAATCTTTCAATTTCCTTCTAGGGACGTGCCCTAGAAACTGCTGCATTAGTATTAAATAGAGTACCATCTAAGTCTGTATCTAGCACTCCATATGAGATATGGAAAGAAAAGAAACCTAATCTTAAGTATCTTAAGGTATGGGGTTGTCATGCTTATGTCAAAAGAAATTTTGGACATAAGTTAAGTGCTAGATCGGACAAGTGTATATTTGTAGATTATCCTAAAGACAGTTCAGGATATATCTTCTATGATCTTACCGAACAAAAGGTATTTGTTGCTAGGCATGCCACCTTCTTGGAAAAAGAGTTTTTCTTAGAAAAGGGTAAGGATAGAAGAATTGAACTTGATGAAGTTCAAGACCTACAAGGTAAGACACATAATAATCCTCAACCAGATGTACCCATGGAAGAGGTACAACCACCACACACTACTCCTCTCCGAAGGTCAGAAAGAGTGCGAAATGCACCTGAGAGGTATGGGTTTATCATTGAGAATGATGAAGCCCACATCGTTGATAACGATGACCCTCTGACCTATTCGGAAGCTGTCAAGAGTAGGGACTCTGACAGATGGCTGGACGCCATGAAATCCGAGATAGATTCTATATATACAAACCAAGTGTGGACTTGGGTTGATGCACCTGAGGGAGTGATTCCAATAAGGTGCAAATGGGTATACAAGAAGAAGATAGGAGCTGATGGCCAAGTAGAAACCTACAAGGCCAGGCTAGTGGCAAAAGGTTTCAGGCAAAAATAAGGTATTGATTATGATGAAACTTTTTCGCCAGTAGCTATGCTCAAATCTATTCGGATTATGCTTTCTATAGCTGCATACTATGATTATGAGATCTGGCAGATGGATGTCAAAACCGTCTTCTTTAATGGTCACCTTGAGGAAAAGGTTTATATGACACAGCCAGAGGGATTTGTCTTAAGAGGGAGAGCAAATCAAGTATGTAGGCTTAAGAAATCCATTTATGGATTAAAGCAGGCATCTAGGAGTTGGAACATCCATTTTGACATGATAGTCAAAAAGTTTGGCTTCATTAAAAATATAGATGAACCTTGTGTGTACAAGAAGACTAGTGGGAGTGCTATTGTCTTCTTGATATTATATGTGGACGATATATTGGTCATTGGAAATGATGTTCCAATGATGCAATCGGTCAAGACTTGGCTATCAAAGAAATTTTTCATGAAATACTTAGGTGAAGCATCCTATATACTTGGTATAAGGATCTATAGAGATAGATCTAAAAGGATGCTAGGTTTGTCCCAGTCTAGGTACATAGATAATGTGCTGAAGAGGTTCAGCATGGATGGAAGTAAGAAAGGTTTCTTACCCATAGGACATGGCATACAACTCTCTAGGTGTCTCCTAAGACATCTGAAGAGAGGAATAGAATGAGTTCTATTCCCTATTCTTCGGCAGTAGGGTCGATCATGTATGCTATGTTATGTACCAGGCCTGATGTAGCTTATGCCTTGGGTATGGTAAGTAGATTTTAGGCAGATCCCGGAGAGGATCATTGGAAAACTGTGAAAAGCATTCTCAAATACTTGAGAAGGACTAGAGATGTTTTTCTAATTTATGGAGGATCAGAATTGAAACTAGAAGGCTATTCAGATTCTAGCTTTCAATCTGATCCAGATGATAGCAAGTCAATCTCAGGATATATCTTCACTTTGAATGGTGGAGCTGTGAGTTGGAAGAGTTCCAAACATCAAACTGTAGCTGACTCAACTACTGAGGCAGAATACATAGCTGTTAGTGAAGCTGCTAAGGAAGCAGTCTGGATGAAGAAGTTCATCATAGAGCTGGGTGTAGTTCCTGAGATTGCCGAACCAGTCCCAGTTTATTGCGATAACATTGGAGTTGTTGCACAGGCTAAGGAACCAAGGTCTCATCATAGATCCAAGCACATTTTGAGACGCTTCCACCTTATTCGAGAGATAATCGAAAGACAAGACGTCAAGATTGAACGAATAGATATAAAGAACAATATAGCAGACCCATTTACTAAATCTCTACCACAGCAACAATTCAATCGTCACCTCGATTGTATGGGGTTAAAATATAAGGGCGATTGGCTTTAGTGCAAGTGGGAGATTGAAAGAGTAGATGCCCTATAAGCCAATCATTTGATAGGTTTCTCTTTGTAATCCTCCAAATCATGTACTTTGACACTTGATATATATCAATAAAGGCATTGTGTTTCATCATTTGCTGCTTATCTGTTTTATTATTGGATGATGAACCCCATAAATTAGGACATTGGTTTTAGGGTTATGATGAGATCATACCAGTGAGACCTAAAATCCTAAAATCCTAATTTAGAATATTCTCAGTCAAATTGGTATTTTGAGTCGGGGATCAATATTACTGGAAAGACCGGCACATCTTATGTATGCTCAATGTAGAGGGTGATTGATCTCACAATCACTTATGTGAGATACTAATACAAAGATGTGGGTGCTCATTAGAGGAATGAGTTCACTGAAATAACCAGCCATGAGAACATCTTACGGATTCTTACTTAATTATCAAAAGATGGTTCTCATAGTGGGAGTTGTGCAAGTGATCCTTAGACCTGAGATCACCATGGTACCTTGTGCACTTGAAGCTATGTTTTGGTTTACCCTCATTCACGACATTGCATTATGTACGGAGTATTCTAGATATGGTGGATTTTATACGAAGGTTGTGAGTAGGTCAACAAGGAATCAGTCACTTCTAGTAAGAGAAGGTAACATCCTACTTACTCTAATCTTATGATGATTCAAGAAGCCTTTGATCAAAGCAAAATGAAAATTAGAAAGAGTTTCTAATGTTTCATTATTTGAATTATCATATAAAAGATTGAGAGAGACATAAATAAGTGATTGAGTTTGATATTGATCCATACTCATGCACTTATTCAGGATGTAGTATGACTGAGGGATTGAATTGCACGGTAACTTGCCACTGAAGGGTATGTTTGGATTTGTCCACTACATTCCTCATCTTCCAGGTAGACATGATACGTTGCTAGACGTCAATCTATCTTGTGGGTTGATCAGATCAAAGAGTTTGATTAGATCAAAGCATCAGAAAGGTTCTGATTGCTAAGTCAGGTTTAGCACTAAATTGAACCTAAATTGGATTAGAGGTATTCTAATCAGGTTAGGTCAACTTGCACCTGCACCCTGGCTAAGATAAGGAACCCAATGGGTCACACACAAGGAAATTGATCAAGGGTCTAATTAGATTAGATCATGTTTGCAAGATGAACATGCTAGCACGTGTTGCAAATCCTAGCTCCTGATTCAAATTAAATTCGAATCTGATTCTTAGATTAGGTTGATCTAATATGATAAGATCATGATCTAATATGGGTTAGCCAAGAGTTGGAACCCATTTGGCTTTAATTAGACTTGATTTGATTAGGTTTAATGTTTCCTTCAAGTTGGTTAAACCCAATTGGATTGGATTTGATAGGGCCTTCACTTCTGAACCATTGGATGGCTTCCTGGATGAAGGATCTGGTCCACTAGTTGACGCCTTATTCTGGACCACTGGATGGCTCTCTGGATGAAAGATCTAGACCGTTGCTCAGCGCCTGAATCTGGACCATCAGTGATGGCATCTTGCTTCTGTACTATTGGATGGCACCCTAGATGATGATGCCTTGATCTGGACCATTAAATGGCGCCTAGATCTGGACCATTGGCTTTGGTTCACTATATTTGGGCCCTTGGATCATCAGGATTTAAGAGGAAGACGTGAGAAAGAAGCGTATCATTAGACACAGCTTTTTCTAAAGCTTGATACACCCTTCTCCTTAGCACTCCATCATGATGGGATGCCCCTCTTGGCACATGCCTCATCATGATGAGGTGTGTGGATGGGATGCATCTCTCCATCTCTTATAAATAAAGAGGCGCCATGGAGTTCTAAAGATCATCCAAGAAAAAGCCTCTCCTTCTCTCTTCCTTATTCCTTCTTTCTTACAAGCCTCTCTCTTTTGTCCTAACCCAAGACAAGAAGGTCTTCTTTAGGACAAAAAGGCTAGTGAATGTTTTAGAGGTAGAAAGGAAGAAGAAAGTGAAGGAAAATCAGCCAATTAAATCCTTTAGAAGGATTGAACGATTAGAATCAAGTTTTGGTAGAGCTAGAGTCTTGAACCCATTCCTATGTGGATCAACATCGGAGGGTGAACATTTGGGCACCTTAGGACATCTTCAGACATATTGGATATAGCGTGATAGGTATTCTTCTATACCAAAATTATATTTTCTACATTATTTGGTTATACTATTAAGGTGATCTTGGCTTATTAGGATTTCATATAATGGATTTTATAAGAAAATTTTATAATCTTATATCTTCCGTTGCGCCCTAGAGCACTGAGAAACCTAACATATAGTTCCATTATTTATCGAATATAACAGATGCACACATGACCACTAGGGCATCATCCAAGAGAGCATAAAACACCTACATAGTAAACAAAACTCAAAACATAATTTTTAAATCAATTCAATACAAAGTTCCACTAATTATCATATCCAATCCAATAGATCATTCCACCAATAAAATATTATAAAAACAATTCAACTACATAGTTCAATTATTCAGTTGGTATCAAAGATGCACTAACAACTACTTCGCTGGATAGACTAAGCATTCTGTAGCTCTAAAAAAAATACAACAAAATAAGATAAGCCACCAATATAAATAAAATAAAGGCAAAAATTGGTAATTATAATATCAAAATGAGGGCAAAATTTATAAAATTCCATCCCAACTATCCAACATAGCTTAAATAAACCAGTATACACACACACACACACATATATATATACATCATTAATCATCAAATATCAATTTTATTCAAAAGTGATGCATTGTTTTTTTTTCAAAATAAACTTTTTATTCATCGATGCACACTCAAAACATAATTTGCAAATGAATCCAATAAATAATCCACTAATTACCATATCCAATCAATAAATAATTCCATCAACAATAAATAATAAAATCTATCCTAGTACATAGCTCTATTTTTCATCTGGTATTAGAGATGCACACATGACCTTGAGGGCATGATCCTAGAGAGCATGCAATGCTTACATAGCAAACAAAACTCAAAACATAATTTCTAAATCAATCCAATACATAGTTCCACTAATTATCATATCCAATCCCATAGATCATTCCACCAATAATAAATAATAAAAATCGTTCAACTACATAGTTCCATTATTTAATTGGTAACAAAAATGCACAAACAACTACTTCACTCATCTATCATGCCCAAACTATCCAAAACTAAGCATCCTGCAGCTCTGAAAAAATACACCAGAGTAAGATAAGCTTAACAACCCAGTAAGAATTCTCCTCGCACACCAATATAAATAAAATAAAGATAAAAATTGGCAAATAAAAAAATATCAAAGTGAGGCAAAAATTATAAAATTCTATCCCAACTATCCAGCAAAAATAAACCGGTCCACACATACATATATACATCATTAATCATCAAATGTCCATTTAAATAAAGTGTTATATCATTTTTTTTTCACATAAAACTTTTTGTTCAATAGTGGTTGTAAGTATCTAATCTTCCATTTCTCAATAAAATGGTCTGGATTTGACAATAGCAAACTTTTTCTGATTGCAAATACATACATAAATAAAAATGTTAGAAACAAACATGTACATTTCTATCTAGATATGCCATAAATATGGGCATTGCGCACCCATAAACAATTTCAAAAAAAACAAGAAAAATGTAACTGTTCTCCATATTTCAGATACTACTCATAGAACAACCAGGATAAGAAATCACTTCTTATTTCATAATATATATATATATATATATATATATATATATATGTTACATGAAAGTGCTGCTTGTTTTACAAAATATACAATCATAGGCATAATAGAACAAAGGAACTTATTTCATATTACAAAGGAGATGAGAACTTCAAGAAAAAGAACATCTGCTTCAGTATGTCGTATCTCATCGTAGCATACAACACTAAGAAATTCCATTCCCCTGCGGTCAGTCAAAACTATAGCCTGCATATCGATGTACAACACTCAACAGACAATATCTCCAAGAATTTTGATACTGACCATCTACAATGCCGCACTTCAAAACATATGAATGAATAAATTGCAGATTCTTAACTTTGTACAATAATCACACAACCTGAGGGTGCGAAGACATCAGCTGCTATTACATTGTGAGAGTGCTCTCGTTCGATACTCATTGAATTCCATAGACCCCGCCATATAAGCTGGTAGTTGTGCATTCCTGGATATACAGATTATACTGAGAAGATCTGATTAAGCAAGTAACATTACAGCTGCTGACAACTTTATTTGCAAATAAGACACTCCAGCAGGAGCGTGACTCTCGAAGTCAGCATCTTTGTGCTCATACAACTGCCCTATTTATGGCTCATAAGACCATCCAATAGCTGTATTTATTATTCATAAGAAAGGGGAGATCGAAGAGAATATTATCCATAGGATTAAATAGATTGGATGAAATGAAAAAGTGTAAATAGAATATTATATAATCCTAGGGTACCTACCAAGTTGAAAGAAAAATTTTAAAAGATAGCCATACGACTAACTATACTTTATGGTATAAAATGTTGGGCAGTAAGAAAATAATTTGTGCACAAGATGTGTGGCCGACATAAAAATGTTGAGATGGATGTGTGGTAATACAAAAAAAGTTCGAGTAAGAAATGAAAGTAGGTGGAGGTAGCACCAACTAAAAACAAACTAAGAGAAGAACGACTTTGATGGTTTGGATATGGTACAACATAGGCCAAGGGATGCACAAATATGAAGGAGTGATTTGATATATGCAAAAGTAATGAAGAGAAAAAGAAATATACCGAAAATCACCTAAGATGTAGTAATGAAGAACTTGATATATCAACATCTTTCAAAAACTATAGTCCTAAACTGAGCCAAATGAAGGAATAGGATTCATGTAGCCGACTAATTAATTTGGGATCAAAGCTTAGTTAAGTTTAAGTTAAGCTGCAGCTTCTTAAAGCTGTGGTCTCAAAAGCCATAAATTAGGTGGATTTGTCTCTGTGCCTCAAAGAAAATCAACCAGTTTTTCAGTTGTTCAAGTTCAAAATCAATCAGATAAAAGGATATTTCTTTCCTTTCATTTCATGGTCTAACATTGTCTGTTTATTCAATTTTGTATAGGAAATAAATGCAAGGGTATGTTAAGACCAGCCCATATCGATGGAATGCAGGTTTTGTCTACAGCTATATGTACGATGGATTTGGGAATTACAGGATATAAGTTATCTAAGACTCGATTAATCATTCGTTCAAATTTATGCTTTTTGCACTGTAAGCCTATGTGATGCAACAATTGTATATGTAGGACAAGGGACCATCACCTCATGACCTCATGAACAAGAGTTGTTTATATTATTGTTTTTGCATTTGCCTATTACCATTCGAGTCTAGATAATGAAGAAAAAAAGAAATTCTGTAAAAGATGAATTACCAGATCAGGAAGCCCATTAGAATACAGCTAAGTTCTGATGAAATGCTATTCTCTGGCCCTTCCTGTGACATGCTCTGCTTGTCACTATTCAACACCTGAATCATTAAGAGCTCTAGCGAAAAAACCAGACTCAACTCTCCAATCAATAGCTCCTATGATACTGAATCTAGTGTATCAGACTCAAAGAAATGTGCAACAGCAGAGTAGATTTGCTCCTCTTCAAATGGCTTCGACACATAATCATCCATACCACATCGTATGCATTCTTCGTATGTTGCCTGGATTACATCAGCCGTCATGGCCAGTATTGGTATGTGCCAATGGGCAACATTGCCAAACTTCTCAGAAGATGCTTCTCCAGACTTAATCAGCTCATTCACTTTAGTTTCCATGGAGCGGATTTGTCTTGTCGCTTCAAACCTGCAAAAGTTGTACTTAATTTAAAGATAGATATAAGAAAAGCTGAGGAAAATATACACTATACGAACCTATCAAAAAATCAATGAAAATGAATGACTAATATCTATCATCTTATTAATGATTTTGACAGTTATAGTAAAAAAAACAAAATATGGAGTATACACCCATTAGTCAAATTTTTCAAAGTAGATGGTTGAATAATCAAAATAGATGACAATAAGAAAATTGTTTGTTAACACACAATATGGTCTTATAATGTAAAAAGCAATGGAATACCCTCCACTTACAAGAAGAGGGTGTACACTCCTCTCACTTTCCTAGCTGGTGGATTTTAACCTAGGTGGTTTAAATTTCAGCCCCAAAATAACACCAGTAATTATGGAATTATGTTGTAATGCTACATCAGTACTGATAGAGCTTTTTACAACTTCAAACCATCCAGATTTAGATCTGGTGGCTGAAAAAATAGTAGCTACCCTCCAGAAGAGGATTGTCAACCTTTTATGTAGATAAGGAAAGAAGAAGTGCTTAGCACTCTAAGCTCAATCTGGAAAAGGAACATATCAAAGATTTAAGAAATAAGAGGACTGTATTACTGTAATAGTGGAAAATGATTGTTTTAAAATGGAAAAAATCCAATAAAATTCCAAAAAAAATCCATAACAAGTTGTGAAATGATAAAGAAAGTTCTCCAAAATCCATAGAAAAGTTTTATTTTTTAACCAGGTTGCAAAAAACAAGTGAAGACATAAAAGAAGAATAACAAACAGATTGCAAAGTTTTTTAGTATCTCAGCAAAACATGGACAAGGTCCATAGAAATGATAAACCCAGCAATCCATGAAATTGGCTCCCCCCCCCCCTGTGACCAGCAATATTCAAAAAAAATCAGAAATTTCAGCAATGTCATACTGTTCAAACAGACTAGCTAAACTAGAAAGGAATTTTTTGAGTTACAATCCATCTCATGAACAAGAAAAAGGAAAGAAGAATACCCATCCATCTCCGGCATCTGAACATCCATAAAGCAAGCATCAAACTTGTGAGGAGGTTGGAGCATCTGAGTAGCAGCCTTCCCACTGTCTGCACATGTAACTCCAGCTCCATATTTCTTCAGAGCACCAGCAGCAACCTTGCGATTGACTGCATTATCGTCGACAACTAAGATTTGCTTCCCACTCAGAAGACTTTGAAGTGCCATGGCTTGTCCTTTTTCTTTTCGTCTCTTGTTCCCTACGCCTAGTGCTTTTCGAAGACAAGCAGCTATCATACTTGGGCGAAGGGGTTTCATCATAGTATCAGTATATCCTGCCGACTTCAAATCATCAACCTCCGTGGGACTTAGGGAGGTTGCCAACAAAAACATCTTCGGAAGATGTTCTGGTGGTTTCATTGTACCATTTTTCCCAAGCTCTGCAAGAAGGCATGGGAATGCAATACCTGAGCCTCCACCCCAAGCATCCTTGTCAACAAGTACCATGTCCAAATGCCCCACCCCACTGGGAAAGTAACAATACGATAAGAATTAACAACACTGGAAATAATCTGTTGGGGAGCTCCAACAAATGCGGTATCATGTGTATTGGGTTCTCTTTATTACTTTAAGAATCACCAAAAGAATACATAATCATGCAACTTAGTTGTGCTTGATTTTCAAAAATTACACCAAGGTATGCCGTACTAGCCCGAATAGGACGGTATGGGACGTACCGTACCATACTAGTTCGGTACCGGTACCCAGTACAAGTGGCATACTGACACTCGATACGCTAAAAAAATTCGTACCAACACTGTGCTAGTATGGCACCAATACGGTATCTGGTACCGAGACGGAGAACCTTGAGTTACACTATTTTCTTTCTATTCCAATTCCAAGATATTGAACCTTAAGATTATTCTATTACAAGGACATATTTGGCTCTTAAAAAGCACTACTATAAGATGAAACAAGATGTCAGGAAGCTGGAAGTTCTACTTTCTAATACCTGATTGCAGGAATTTTTAATAATATCACAGCTTTCATTTTTTCCAAAAAAATGCGAAGTGACAAAATATTGTGATCTGGTACTATTGATAATTTACTTTGACAAACAAAAACAAAAGAACAATAGGAAAAACAAATTGAAGGGGAAGAATAAAAATAGAGAAAAAAGGAGAACATCAAGATTTATATGTAATATTCTGTTTTTGAAATTTTAACATGTAAGTATTAAATAATAGAAATCCATGCAATCAAGATGTTACGAGCATATTGCCTTAAAATATGAAATATTGAATTAGATGAGCTCTGGAGGAATTTTTTCTTGTAATCACCATAAAGAAACCTACCTTAAATTGCAGGCTTCGAATATGCCAGATAGTGCCGATTTTGAATTAAGGGCAATGTCCACATGTATCCCTAATCTCTGAAGATGATGCTTTGTGATCTCAGCACGTATGCTTCTTCCATCAACTACCAACCCTCTCATTCCTTGGAAATCTGACACAGGGGTGTCAGGATGATGCCTCTTCATATCCCCTAAATTCTTCCGCCCTTCCTGAAATACAGCAGTGAAAGAAAAGGTACTACCAATCCCCAGTTTACTAACAAATCCTATTTCCCCACCCATTAGATCCACTAAACATTTACTTATGCTCAAGCCTATCCCAGTCCCACCATATGTCCTTGAAGTAGAACTGTCTGCTTGCATAAAAGGTGTAAAAATACGGCTCTGAGCATCTTGAGGTATTCCTACACCAGTGTCTTCAACCGTCACCAACAAGTTGATTGCATCGCTAGCTTCTGTTGAAAACTTGAACATCCTGAAATTCTCCCAGCTTTTCCATCTATCTACTATGTGAGATCCGCTCAATGTATTACATGACGTGTCTGTGCCATCCTCAGTATCTCTTATGACTCGATTGCTAACATCACATGAGCTCTTAACTTCCTCCACCAGATGCACTGAGACGAATATATGCCCTTCTGCTGTGAACTGTAATATGTACAAACAAATTAACAATAGAACAATAGACATATAAATAAAAAGAATGCAAAACATATGCTTCATCAGTAGTAAGAAACACGAAACCTTCCATCGTATTTACCTGAAGATAATCATCATAATCATCAAAGGTTGTACAAAAATATTTATGACTTTCTGGAGAGGCACCTGGTATCCCATGCATTACATATCACATGAAAATTAATTTTACCGAGACATGCAAGCCACCCTAACATATCCATGTTGAATTGTGTCTCTGGTGTTTACATATAAACATTACAGAAGGTATGGGTCAAATCCTTGCAAATTCATGTCAGACTTTCACCTGACACACTTTGTAGTAAAGGCTGTATTCTCAGTGAACTCAACCATACATGCATGCACGTATGAATTCAGTGCATGCATGCACCGTAAATGTGTCCAATGCATGCATGCACAGATACATAAACAGAAGCATGATATAGAAGAAAACGAGGAAGATGAATTTTAAGATACGACATGTAAAAGGAGTTTGTAGCAGCGATGGTTCACAATAGTAATAGTGAAAATGTTGATTCCATGAAGATCAGAAAGGTGCTAAGAAAAGGTCATCCTAGTGCACGAGGCATCCAACACTGTAGGGCCTGGGAGGGCTAGATGTATGCAGTCTTATCCCTACATATGGAGAGACTGTTTCCATGTTTTGAACTCATGACACCCATATCATATTAAAGCAACTTTACCATTGCGCGAAGGCCCACCCTCTAAGATTAGGAAGGTGCTAATTTGCAATATTAATTATTTTCTCATTATTATTTCTTTTTTCTCCTCTCTCTTTGGGGGCATGTCCAAACATCAAATATTATATATCAACAGTTTGCTCCAAAGAGTATCTTATTTATGATGAACCTACCAAAGAGTTACCCACTTTTCAATTTTGATATGGTCCAAAATGCTTTGCTCTTAAGATAGATGCATAAAATAAATTACACACTTGTCAGCATCTAATCCTGTGCTAATTAATTCTATATATCCCCAGATGATATACAACTTCCATAAACATCATCAAAAAGAAAATCAAAATACAGAATACAGGTTCCATAATGTGGCATCATATTTTTTCCCCCTCCTTTGTAAATAGACATATTATGATCCTTAGCACATCTCAGATTCCAATTCCTATATCCATTTGCATGAAGCAGGGATTAAAAGTGGAAAGATGCAGGAGTATCTAGTTTGTATCATTCAAACTGGACCAGGCGTTGTTGTTTTCCTTTTTCCTATAATATGAAAGCCAACCTTGTCAAGGATAATCCACAGCCGATGGTCCATATTAACCCTTATTAAAGATATGTATGCACCAGAATTGATAATAGCAAACAGGTAAATATGTAAGACAGGCTCATCACTTGTTATTTGCATTAGTAAGTTATGCATGATGAAATGTTAAAAGTGGAAAACACAAGAAAAGTAAGTGGTATAGAATAATGCTCATTGAGCACTCAGCCTACTCCTATTACTTGAGCCAATGCATCCACACAACTTTATAATTTACCTTAAAAAGTCAGCATATATATAGAAGACCAGCATGATCATGTGACCTGTAGCTGCATATTAACACCAGCAACTTTTGCAAATTTACATAATACGCAAAAATTGTAAATTTAAAAAGCATTCTCTAGTGTCATGAGAATAATGCAGCAGTAAGGCAACTTTTGCATGTCGTGAACAATCTTATACAAATGTAGAATATATGAATGAAATGAAGGATGAGATCAAACGTGAAACAAACCTTCACCGAATTTCCAACGAGATTTGTGATGATCTGTCTGAACCGCCCAGGGTCCCCAATGAGAACCTCTGGAACCCGATCAGATACATACACCGCCAACTGGTTGAACCAAAAATGCAAAAGAAAAAATATAAACACCAAATTATATCAAAAGCAATTTAGGGTGAAAAAGCATTTAAAATTAAAGCAATTTAAGTCGGATTTTACCTCTATGCCTTTTCCCTGTGACTTGTCAGAAAATAAAGACAGCACATTGTCCAGAACATCACGAACATCAAAAGGAACAGCTTCCAGCTCAAGCCTGCCAGATTCTATCTTAGCCCGATCAAGGACCTCATTTATCAGAGCTATTAGAGCTTTTCCACTAGCTTGCGCAGTCATTGCAAAATCTTGTTGGGTTGCATCAAGTTCTGTGTCCATCAGCATCTGTAGCATACCTGAATTGGCAGAAGCATCTGATTACCTTTTCTTTTTTCATAAAAGCCATTTCTCACGTAAGCAGTGGAAAAGCAACTATACAAGGCTAACAGAGTATCAAATTCAACAAAATTTGCACATAAATAACCGACCTAAGACACCATTCATTGGAGTTCTGATCTCGTGGGAAACCGTTGCCAGAAACTACAGTACATGATAAAGCATGTCAGTTTGAGAATTAATAACAAAAATCAGAAGTGCACTTTCAAAAAACAAATATACACAATTCATTGGAAAAACTAAAGAGAGAATCAGCATGTGATTCATTGGAGAAAATAGTCTTGCTAGAGGATAAAATCAGCATGTAATTCTTCCTTTATGTGCAAGTTTCCAGTCTCCAAAGGTACTTCCCAAGTAAAGAAAGAGGATTTATAAAGCCACAACTGAGACATACGTCTAGCAGCTAATCTCACTTTCTATATGTAACTTTCACAAACATGACTTTAGAGAGAGAGAGAGATCACCTGTGATTTTGCTACATCAGCAGCTTCTGCTCGAACTTTCAGCTCCCTCATTTCACGATAATCATCTTCCACCTTCTCAATGCGGTTTAATGCTGCATAAAATATATGACCAACAAGCAAAACAATCACTGCAACACCTAGTGAGGTTGTTATTGCTGACCAAGGTAGTGGAGGCTCATGCTTGAATCTGACATTAAGATAACTAAATTCAGGATAAGGTAAAAATAGTTCTCCACGGTGCAAGATATTTGTCTAGAAATGAGAATGGATACCTGCAATGCATTTCATGCTTACGAAGTGGATCCCCAAAATCCACATTACTGATATGAATTTCTCCAGCACCTTTGACATCAGGGCCATACATCTTAATAGGGGCAGACGAGTTAGTTGTGTCATACACATTAACAACGATGGTTTGTTTGCTGGCAAGCTGGTGAAGAAGCTTCTCCACCAAAGATGGGACATCAAATGATGCACCTAGGTATCTGTCCGAAACAATATTTTCCAAGGTTATAAAGATGTCTATTTAATTATTGGCTCCTTTTTGCAACTGGAAAAAGCATATAGCTACTCGCAGCATGTTCAGGCAGGCAACTAACCCTAAAGTAGCTTCAATGCGCTCTTCTGGAGTAGGATTTGGAGGAAGGTCAGCATTATATACAGAAAACGTAAGCACAACTCCTAAGTGGTTGGATTTCAAAAGATTAAAAGGAGACGTCAGAACCCCTTTCCCTGATGCCCTTGCTCGCAATATGTTGTCACGGTCTTCCTGAGCACAATGTCAAAAAAAAGTGATTAGGTTCAATACATTGCAAGAAGTCATATTATCACATCAACAAAGTCAAAAAACTTTACTCCTGAAAGCATTAGTTACTTTTTTAGTCCGGATATCTGCATATGTGAAATTTACACATAAGGCAAGTGCTTGTATAATTTAGAGCAGCAAAATAAGTTTATATTAGCATATAGGACTAATATCAAATCTAAGTATAACATACATATTACCAACAACCCATCTCCCATCATCTATTTCTCATTGATTTCATAAAAGAATCTACATGTTATCAAGTGCTATATGCCTATATCCTTATGTAATGCAAGCGTTTTTAACTACTTCCTCAAAACTACCTTTAGGCTTTCTTAGGTCTTCATCTCATCCTATTTTGTCTTTCCACACAATTTCAAGCCACTCTTCCTACCTAGGTTTCTCAATCTTTTGTCACCCATGCCACACCATCACAATCAGTTCCAAAAAACTTAATTCTCACTTGGGCTGCACATATTCATACCATCATGTTGGTTCTCAAAAGGTATCTTCTTTATCGATACGACACCTAATCTTAAATCTGTATAAATCATAAATATCCCCAATAAGGATATGGAGTATTGTTTGGATGTGGATACAGATGTCCAGATATTTAACTACAAATGTAAAAACCATTATGAACATATGATATAATGGTTCATTTTTTGTCCTTATGACGTCTTTAGATTTTACTTCTAATTTTTTTATTGTTTTCTTTAAAATCAACGTTTAAATAGATTTTATTGATTTCCCCCATCCTGTAATATCTGACTCATTTGTATCTATCTTCAAATAAAAATAAAAATCTAATTATTTGATTTATATGTGTCTCCATTTAAAGAAAAATTGATTTTGCAAATATGAATATATCTTAAACAACATGGATACTTCTCTTATCCTATAGGTAGTTCTAGATGTTCATAAGAAATATGTATATAAATTTTAGTTTTCTGATTAATATTTGTATTGGTCTCTGTATCAGTTTTTAGAAGCAGATATAAATATAAATGTTGCCAAATTCTTATTCATATTCAACCTGTTAACAGCCCATAATATAAAACTAAAAAAAATTAGATACAAATCCCCAAAATGTACATACAAACCAATACAGATACATGCGTACATGCACAGATATAAATATTTAGATAGATAGACATAGAGATTGAGATGGATTATGGTTTAAACCTATCAATAAAAATCAATGATGATCGTCTTGACTTGAGTATGTACTCCAGTGACCATGATTTACAGTAGTAGATATGAGAAAAAATAAATTATATGTTTTGGAAGTCTGTTGCCCATGCACTCATTAAATAATTTATGGACAGTACCAATGGAGCCAGTTTGCTAAAATATTGAGTTCTTATATCAATTGCATACAACGACCTGTATTTACATATTTGCAAATTAATGCCTCTCTGATCTCAGAAATTCCCCAATAGAGAACCAACTTAAGTTTCCATCATCTATAACAAAATACTAACCAAGTATCCTATTGGGACTAACCTCTTTATATTATCTGACCAAATTACCATCATTTATCTATCACAACTGGTGCACTCACCAGTCAAAATTATAGCCCATATCTCTCATCACTTCCCATGCCTCTCCTTTTGGCCATATGAAGCTTCTAGAAAGTTAGTTGTGCTATTTGATGCCCCTCTTGATGAATTTGAGCACCTGAACACCACCCATGCTGGGGTTGAGATCTTGATCTCCTTCATCACCCTCATAAGGAATTAGGTGATCAGTTTGCTTAAGTGCATTTTGACATTTGAGATCATGAAAGTATTTTGTCATTGACCTCAGGTTAAGGCCTGTCGGTTATTCAAAGAATAGGACCCATTTCAAATTTTATAGGACAATCTCCAAATATGTAAGAGAGGGGTCTGTATATGTAACTAATCTATAAAGATAGAGACAATATATAGAGAAAAGAAAGCACTAAAACATATTGTAGACCATACAGATTTTGAATACACAAAATTGATCATAGTCTAGATATCCGAAAACACATAAAAGCCAAAATTCCACTAATTTAAATGCTTCTAAACTAAAGTATATTTTAAATCAAAACATTGCATAGTTTCATTAGAATAGCTAATCTTGCAAGCACTTGATGCGTAAGGAGGAACTCTACAAAACATTTGTTTTCCTTCTTTACACAATGTTTAAATGCCTTAAAAAAATGATTTTTAATATGGACTATCAATTTTAATGTTCCATTTATTTTGCACTAATAGATAAAGCCTTGATCCTACTAATAGGATTCTCTGTGTGTGTGAGTGCCTGTGCATTCATGTGCATATCTTATTAGAAAATAGTTATTAGATATAGTTAATGTAACCCAATCCTCTTTTAGCCTTATTCCCTATTAGGCTAATAAAAAACCCTAATCCCAACCATACCGCCACTTGTTAATCGTCTTTCAAAAAGAGGTCATGCAATGAAATTTGGGAATGTCTTAATTGGCATTCTCCCCTTACAAATTGCTAGATTCATTGTTTTCTTACATAATCTTTCTTTTCTCAAATTAGCAGGCAAAAGTGACGCAACTTCTTATAAAGAGCACCTCCTTTTCACCCTTAGAGGCACTTTGTTTTCTTGGTGAGAATCCTTATGTCATTTTTATATAATAAGGGTGACTAAAACACCTGCTATTGATTTCAACATGAAACCAATCTTTTAAAATATTTCCTTGGTGAAATATTGCTTTGGACAAAGGAAATGAATATGTGTCATATTGGATATATCAAAATCAATCACACTCAAACAGCCACATCTTTCTTTTAGTCTTCTTGCATCAGTTGAGAAACCAAACCATGCAAGGTTGCTAGAAGAGATTATACATACATGAAGGTCATGGCATGATTTCATGTATAAGGTAGTTAGGATTCTATGTACAACTGTCATGTATTTTGTTAGCTAACAAACGAATCTGTTTATAAACATGGAGCATCCAGATTCCAGAGAGAGTACATAAATCACATGTACTATAGACATAAGATGGACGAAACAAGATGATAAACATATGAATTCACCTTCCCCGACATCATATCAATGGACACGATGTGAGACACAGTTTCCTGAGAGAATATAACAGGTGCATATTCATCTTGGTCAGGTGAAGGGTCAAGCTTCTCAGGTGTGTAGTCATCTTGAACAGGGGACTGATCCTCAGTTTCCATTTTCTTTATCTTCCACCCATGTTGCCTCTCAAATTCCTCCCTGTGTGAGTGAAGTACTTTTAAAGCGTAGGCAACACCATTCGTCAGTGGCCTTTCAAATGCCGTTCTGGCTGTATACTCTGCAAATGTTTTCTGCAAGAAAGTTAAGGAAAAGGTAAGAATAGCTCAGATATCCCCTTAATTTTCTAATCACAGAGGTGTCTGATAACCTTGTACCTATTGGTACTTCCAAAATCATGATAACATCAGACCTAATTCCTTACTGTGAAAAATACAATTTCCCCGAAAAGATATGTTATGTAAGTTAGATTCTACATAGCGATGTTCAATGTTGCAGAAAGAATCCACATAATGGACTTTAATATACACATAGCAATCACAGTTTTAAGTATTTATTAAGAAACTGACAATCAGATGAACAAGTATTCCTCATGCATATTCTGTTGCTATGATAAATTCGATTCCATGTGACTCAGTTAATACTGTGGAGACTAGACTAACATAACATCAGTAGTATTCAGCAAATGAAAAAGGATCTAGATATAAAATTTGAAAAGAATTCAATTGCTCAAGTTTTCACAAAGTTACAGTGTACACTACATGGAAAAGAGAAAAGGTCTTCCAAATAATATAATAAATAATGCTGTACTTGTTTTCTCAACTCACAACTTAAACAACACCATCATCTTTTAGAAAAAAGAATATTATGAAAATAATGGGAAAAAAAATTAGATACACTGACGAGATGTATTTGTAAACAAAACCTGATCAATCGTAGAAGGGTTTTTTCCATGGTGAAAAGTAGAGACCAGAATGGCCAATGCATGCACATGGTTCATGCTCACATTGAATTGATCCTGCAACATCCGTGCTCTCTCATCACACATGTTTGCAAGAGTCTCCTTCCTCCTTGCAATAATATTTGCATTCATGCTTAAAAAAATCCAAATAGACACCAAAACTCCAAGTAAGATCCCCAAAAATAGAAATTTCTTTCTCCATTTCCCACAACCCTTAGAATTTTGTGGTTGATAATACTTTGGCTGCTGAACTTGTTGATCCTTGGACTTCGATAATCTGCTAAGAGCAGATCCTTTACAACAGACCACCATCCTCACTAAGACCCACCAAACTATCTTCGAGAAAAACTTGAAGACTTTTGATGCTTATTGATTTTTTAGTGTGTGATTTTTCACTCTCCTGCACATGCCAATGTATTTGTTAGTCACTGTATAACCATAATGTCCAAATCTACGCAATCTCAAAATATTTGCTAGTCATATGCATTAATTTGAATGAATTAGTGTTCCATGAATGTGGATACAAAATGGAGCATGGTGTGTTTCAGAATCAAAAAAGCATAATAGTCAATCCAAAACTTCTCCTAATTGTTAATGATATTCTCACAGCAAAGTACACGAGATAGCATTCTTTGTATATAGAGAACACATGCATATGTATGCACCTCCTTTATAGGAATGATATTCCACAGTGAAGGAGAATAAGAAAACCCTTGTGCATTTTTTGCTTTCAAATGAAAGGAAGGCAGAGATAGCCACCAGGCTTTTATTGAAGAATAAGAAAAGCCTTCCGCATATATGTCTATATATGCAGAAATACATATGTATAAAAATCAAAAAGTAAAAACATTAAATTTTTCCACCATCTGTACGTAGAACATACAATTTAACCTATTTTGGAGCATCAGCATCCTTTACTTTGGTACCATATTATACTAATTTAACTAATATGAATTTTTTTTAAGAGCATAACACACATACAAGATCTGGATCAGCAGATTCAGACTCTTTTTCTGAGCATGACAATTATACCAATCTCAATAGGCGGCAAGTTGGGTTCGATACTTACTGAACCATTTGATGGTCTGATAAAGTGCCAGATAAAGCGCCAGCCTTTAATCTCACATCCTCGAAAGGTGACATAAAGATAAATAGATATGTCTATATATGCAGACATATATATTAATAACAAAGAATCAAGAAGCAAAAACATTAAATTTCTTCATCATCTGTACGTACAATTTAACCTATTCTGGAACATCAGCATCCTTTACTTTGGTGCCATATTATACTAATTTAACAAATATGAAATTTTTTAAGAGCAGAACAAACATTCAAGGTCTGGATGAAGTGGATTCAGACTCTTTTCTGAACATGACAATTGTACCAATCTCAATTGGCAGCAAATTGGTTTCGATGCTTATCGGACCATTTGATGGATAGACAGATAATTAATTTGATGGATGGATAGATATATAGTCGGTAATACTATGCAATGAATTAATGTAATTCATAGGCCTTAATGACAGTAAAACATTTAAACATTTAGGAGCTGAAAATTTGCCTCACAAAGTGCATGAAGAAAGAGATGGCCAAGAGCCAGTTCCTTAGGACTATGGAATTAAAACATCAACCAATATACTCACAACGTGCAAGCTTTCTTATTGGAACATAAAATTTGAAGTAATAAATAATTTGATTTTGTGCCAACTTGCTATTTAACTGTTTATGCTGTTGTTCCTTACTAGTATAAGGTATATATTCCTAGTAGGACAATTGGAAACCCTAGTAACAAAAAAGGATACTTATTACACAGGAGGGGATTAGATCATTCATCTTTCAAAAAATAATTGTATATACTTTTTTTCTTTTTAAAATTTTTGCTTAGTCCAATATTTTATTTAAGCATACTGGAGAAAGCTATACCATAGAATCATCTAGCTGTTTGAATCAACTAGGTGCAGAATTTAGAATTACCCAATTAAAGGGGTCAAAATTTGCAATCGTGATTAGAAACCTCTAAGTCAATACTATCGATTCAAAGTTAAAATATGGAACCTATTGAATTGTAGAGAGGAATACAGTGACAATGGATGATGGAGATCCTTCCTAAGGATGATTTGCCCAACTGAAGCAGTATGCCAAACTCATAATTGACTAGCAAATGTGCATAAAAGAAAGGACTGGGATAGGAAGTGGCAGCACTAATGTAGGGTTTCTCGGGGGAGCATGAGAACAGGTTTTTCAAACAAAAAGGAAGGACTAGCCAGAGTTAATGGAAGCTATTGATATGCTAGCCTTTCAATGGGCAAAGGTGGTGCCGTGAAGAAGAAGAGGAGGAATCGAACCTCAAGGCCCAGCTGGCGGTAAAAAATTAGAATTGGAGCTGCCAGAAGATGAGGACAGCCGGTGGCTTATTTTTGCCAGCTTTGTCTTCCTCCATTTGGTCCGGCGTCCAGTTCTTTTCATTTTTTAATTGTGGAAGGCCCTCTGTTTTTTGGATGTCTAGATGTTGATTGGGTGGTTAACTTAGAGCTCCATATAGCAGCAAGATTGTAAAAATGTATTTGGATCTGTTTGATGGCTCTTTGCTGTCTAGGGGAAGATAATTGAGTCTTTTGTAGCTGACTGACTGTAGGTGTGAGTTTGCTTGAACAGACTTTGCTTAGGGACCTTTTCCTTTCCTTCCCAGAAGCCTCTCAAGGTCCCCTCTTTTCCTTCTTCTTTTTCTAACCTATTTGATTCTATCAATGAGATGAATTGTGGGTCATTCCACTGTTTTGCCCAAAAAAATACCAGCAAATATAAAGGAAGTCATTACATACAATTACAACATTGTGTATGACTGCCTGCACCACCTCATTAGGAGGATAAGCCAGCCAGAGTACAAAACAGTTTTTGGATGGGAGGATCATAAACAAGGTCAAGACAAATTCATTAGGTATGAAAGGCATTCACCTATAAATCTCTCATGTCCCTATATATGATGAAGTTGTGCTTTTGTGGGTGTTGACATATTGGATAACTGGCTAGAAATCTGACACAATTGCTTGTGCATGTTAATCTTGGTCGTCCTTGCTATAAACAGGTGGTTCTAATTAATGTAACCAAGGTCCGCAGTACTAGAACTGGCACCCATGCCGGTAGACTGCCGATACAGTACGATGCACCCCCATGCCGTGTCATTCCAGTGTGAACCGATAGGAAAACCGGCAAGGGAGGGGAGAGGAAGAAGAGAGAGAGAGAGGGGGAGGGAGGGAGGGAGGGAGAGGAAGGGAGGGAGAGCGTGGCGTAGAGAGAGAGGTAGAGGGAGGGGGAGGGGGAGGGGGAGAGGGAGAAGAAAAGAGAGAAAAGAGAGAGAGATAGAGAGAGAAAGAGGAAGAGGGCGGTGGTTAGCGGCGGCCGCCGGAATAGAGGCAAAGCCCCTGTTTCAAAAGGAAATAGGGCCTTGGGCCCCTTTTTCTATTTTTTTTAGTTTTTTAAGTGAAATCCAACTTCACTTTAAAAAATCAAAAAAAAAATAGGAAAAGGGGCCCAAGCCCCTCTTCCTCAGCTCTATTCCGGTGGCCATCACTCACCACCGCCCTCTCCCTCTCTCTCCCTCCCTTCCTCCCTCTCTCTTCCCCTCTCTCTCTCTCTCTCGTTTCCTCTCTTTCCTTCTCCCTCTCTCATTGCTCATAGGTTTCTTAATTTTATTGCTGGAACCATCCCGGTCTACCACCGATACAGCTCGATGCCTCCTGAACCGAGACGGTTCCACCTTCCTTGAGTGTAACATTAATAAGTCCAACTATAGCAACAAAATTGTTGGTTGTGACTAAAAAGCAATATGAATTCACATGCCACAAGAAAGACTGAATAAAGGGGCAATACATGCATAAAGATTTTGAACAAATAGTCAAGCATAAGCCAGATAATTTCAAACAAAGGTCAATGTGTTGGGGATCCAATGGACAATCATCCACGAAGTTTATAAGGGAGTTACAAGAGAGAATTAGCAAGAAGCTATGAACTTTTCAATTTGATGATTTTAATAAGGTTATTGTCAGATAAAATGCTATCAATGAAAAATCATAGAGGAAAGAATCATGAAAAGAAGTGGAAAGTAAAAGAGAATGCAAGAAACGCTTCTACAAACCTTGAAAAGTATCAAGTAAAAGTTCAGTTGAGAAAAGAAATAACAAGGCAGGCAACAAGCAGATTTTCAAGATAATGTTCATTGCAAACAAGGATCTACATCAACTAGAATTTGTCAACTCTAAGTTGATCCTCGTGATCCTAAACATTGAGGCAATGGGCACTACAAAGTACAAACTCAGAGGTGAGATGATTTTTCATTCCTACTTTAAGTTTTAATTCAAATAGTGTATTGAGGCTTCCCAGAATCATAAATGCCACATAAAAATCCTTCTTCAGAATTTTGGCTAGAGACTGAATCATATGCACATAACTTTTCATTGCATTGGATCCATAAGATAAAGATTGCTAGATTAAAGATCTCCATTTGCTGTGCTTCCAACCTAGTTATTGATGCTGATGCTTTCAATCTTGATAGAAACTGCAGGAAATTCAAATTTTTTCACTGGAGAAAATATATAACTAGAAAAGACTTTGGGCCTACTTTCACATAGGCCACTGCAGGCAAGATTATATTAAACTTTCAGTTTCAGCACAAGAATCTGCTGAGAGTCATTGCGTATCCCAGCCAGATTAGAATTAATTCCTATTTTTTTATGATTATTCTTGTTGAAATAGGAGTATAGCATTAAGCAACTATTCTAGTACATGAGTGGATATGGCATGGGCCCCTATACAATAGCAAGGATTAGAGTCCTAGACAAAGTAGGACTGAGAGAATTAGGTGACATCCCAGGCAAGTGTTGACATTAGTTTTGGTTTAATAGGAGTAGGATTTTTATTGTTAGGATAGTTTGTCCAATATATATACTTGGGTGTCCACCTATAATGCTGGAACCCTAGTTTTAGACCAACATATGCCTCCATGCTTCTAATGTTTTTGAAGTGGAGTATCCCTTGTGAGAGGTGGGGCATCCTTGGCTCTTGGTTTGTGTAAGTCCGGTATAAAGCTTTTGGTCCTAGTATTGAATCTAGTCGTGGAGTCTAGTGGTCGTACTTGGTCTGATCCTTAGAATATTTATTCAGTTTATTTTGGAGAGAGATTAATAGTGTGTCGGTTAACTTGTAATACTTTTATATTTTAATGAAAGTTTTCTTGTTCTCTCCAATTTTATTCTTCACTCATATTGTATATAGTGGTGTTTGTTTTGTGATCCTGGGCACTGGATGGTCCTATGTAGGAAGGTACTATTCTACATGGTATCAAGGCGAGGTTGGAAACTTTATGTGGTCATAGACTTTTAAAGTTGGTGGTTTTTAAGTTTGTGGTTCAACATGGTTCTAGCATTTTTAATAATTCAATGAGCCTGTATGCAAACATGTGGACTCTATTTGTGATTGGATATTCAGATCATGATGGCTGATTTCACAAATATCAAGATCAAAGTTTTTTCCACCATTTGTCCGCTTTATAGATTGAACAACATAACACCAATTATCCAATTTAGAGGTCAATAGTTCATACAAGTTGCCATAATTTTATTATCTAACAAAAGTTTTTTTCTCTCCAATTCTATTGTTCTTGCATATCGTATACAATAGTACTCGTTCTTAGGATCGCAGACGTAGGACAGTCCACCTATGCAGAATTGTAACATTCTACAAAATTAATATATAAATCTTGTGGTAGCCATAACTCTTCATCCAACATCGGAACATCGAACTAGGATGCAAATCATGGTATGCCGTACCGTATCATACCGGACATACCGTACCGTACCGGTACCAATGGCATACCAACACTTGGTACACCAGGCGTACTGCATAGCGTACCGTACCGTACCGACACTATGATAGTGTGGCATCGGTACAGGGTCCGGTACCGATACGCCGAATCTTGGTGCAAATAAATGCCAAAATGATCAATAACCAAGCCCTATAAGTTCCAAAAAAATCAGAGTTCTAGTTCATGTTAGTCTTGACATAATTAGCAACTATTTAGCCCTGCAAATGTCATGGTATAGAAAACAATTATTAACACATAAGATCTGGCCACATGATAGTTCATAATCAAAGGGTAATCTAGAGAATATAAAAGTTTATCGAAAAGGATCAATGGAACAAATATGTCAAGTCAAACATATATGGCATATAATTTTTTTTGTTTTGCAAATTGATATTTCATGCTGCTGATAAGTCTGAGGAACAAAAAAGATCTTGTACTTCAGGGAGAATAGTTTATAGTTTCATGTAAACAAAAGAATAAATCAACCTTCAATTTCCCAAATTGGCAGGAATACGTACTCATCTCTTAGATAAGAACATATGTTGAGATTTGTTGATGTATTCTTTTTAGAAAGCAAAAGCCAACAGACATTTTCCTATATACTTGAGAATAGGTATATGAGTCTAGTAAAGACTAAGATCAGAAGGCAACATGACTTGGAGATCTCTCTTGGATTTAATTTTAGTTTTCAGTTTGCTGTATTTATCTTTCATTTCTGTTTATGTTTAGCTTTAGTAGGTCTTAATAATTGTAGGGCTGATATTAAATGATCTTGAAGCCATATTAGATGACTAGATGAGGCGATGACATGGCATGACTTAATAATAGAAGCCACATCAGCCATCAATAGGTCAATAGAAAAATAGATATTGGATGATTGCTGTTTACAGCATTGTCATGCTACATAACCATGAAGAGTAACTACGGCTGAAAATGGATCAGATGCTGGTAAATCAGAATATGGATATCAAAATTAAACGGATACTAAAATTAGTATCTATATTTGTTCTAAGTGGATAAAGATATGAATTGGATATTAAGCATATTCATATTTATTCTAAACAAATACGGTATAAGTCGGATATTAATGATATCCATATTTTTTCTATCCATATCTGGATATAAGTTGGTTACTATTCGGATATAAATTGGATTTTAGCGGAATGCCATAATAAATACTCATATTAATTATATAATCATACATAAAAGAAACAGAATTTATTATGCAGATCACATGCGAGACACAGGTAATTAAGAATCTAAGGCCAGTTATTAAACCTGCATCGAGAATGACCTGGTCAAGGATCCAAGCCACTAGTCCAACTCGGACTAGATACATAATAAATATATATATATATATATGTACATTAATAAATTTTTTGCATCAATTACTTTCATTACTCTTTAATTACAGCATAGATAAAAATAATCCTGAATTATTTATTTCTAGAGAGCTTGTAAAAAATTATATATAAATATAAAAATACATAGAAGCTTTTATTTTTAAATATTTTAACAATAAACTTTTGAAAATATCATAAAAATAAAATAAAGCTTATTCATTTTTCATTTTATCAAAGAGAAAAGATTTTTTATGAAAAAATAATGATTAATATATGAAATATCAAACTATATGTCAAATGATTATATAATGACTTGAATACCTGTATAAACTACCAATGTAAAATTGGAATGAATGTTGTAGCTTAATGATTGAGAGTTTGTCATCCAATTGAAAGGTCAGTGGTTTGAATTTTGGGTGTAATGGTTACTTTAGTGATTTTTTTTACTAGATATCTGAATTTAAATCCAAAAAGTATTTAATAACAAGATATCCAAATTTGTATCCAGATCCGATTGAATACCAGAATTATCCGAACCGGACATGCAAGCAAATACGATCGGATTTTTATCTGACCTGTTTTCAGACCTAATGACTTGCATTATGACGAGTATTTTAAAAAGATCAAAAGTCTAGATAGGGTTTTTCATTTTTTCTTTAATTATAGGATGTAACATAATCAGGTTTTATGTAGCATATGAATGAAAGAATGAGGTTTTTCTGTTTCTTCTAGTGGTGTTCTTATATAACGGAAGTGTGAGGCCTTCAAACCTCGGTGTGACTCCTAGGTCCCGAAGTGAATCTGGTACTATCTTATATCTTCCCTTTGCTTTTAGTTTTTCATGTTTGATCCCATGAGTCTTCATTCTTCTTTACTTGATGTTGCTCCCTTGTCTGTTATTTGTCTCTCTTATTAATCTTTCGAGTTTCACTTCCCATGAGATTTTCTTTTTTTCGTCATACAAATATCATATTTTTTCAAAAAAAAGTCCAGCAAGCAATCCAGTTATTTAATTGCATAAACCCTTAAAATCTCAAGTTTAGCCCTAGAATCCTAAACTCTAGGATAGATAATATCCATCCATTACCTAGTTTATTCAAAAAATATTATTTTTTAATTTAGTTCTATTTCATGTCTGAACCTAAACTTTCAGCAACCTTTAGACTTCCGTCCTATCCTAGACCCTTATAGGTCCCCTCCACACAGACTGCCCTACATCAGCTTGGTATCAGAGCCTTCAGTATGCCATAATGTTTTATCATAATAGTTGATCCAATATATGGAACAAATGTAACAATCAACAATGCCTATATGAGCATGCCATTGATGAACATTTACTAGCGAACTTGAACCAGATAAGTTCCTAGACTAGATTGCAGGTTCGGAATATTGCTTCGACCGGTATAATATGCCTGATCAGATGTGAGTATGCTTTGCTAGGACTAAACTATAAGACCGAGGTTACATATGGCAGAGGCACAGAAGATCAGATGATTTGTTGAGGCCGAGTTCCTATTGTCAATTCGGAAGAGATAAAGAAATTTCTTAAAGAGAGGTATTCGCTAATCGCTACCTACTACAAGAAACTCTTTACTGTTCAGCATTGGAATAAATATGACCAGCCTATTTCTACAAAGACTGTAAGCAAAAATCTTGCAAAAGTGGAAGAAACTTCTTAGTTTTCAAGGATCCACTTAAGCAAACAGTCTTGGTTATACAAGGAAACTGTTGCTAAAAACAAAGTGTACATAGAAGCCAAGAACCTAATATCTTGAGATATTGTCAGATATAATTAGAAGCAAAAAGGGTAAAGGTAATTTCAGTTAACAGTCACAACAAAATGTTTTCGCATCAACTGGGGACATGGGCCAATAAAGAGAGCATCAAACCCACTTGTGTGGCTGTGGAATTGAAAGAAGAGAAGAAGGAGCTTCTGCAAAAGTTTGAAAATGTACAGGATCCAAAAGACATGATGGAAGAGACAGTCATGCAAGAAGCTTCACAAGATTCACAATATAAGGAAGAGCTTAATGAAGCAAATGATGATGAGGATATGAATTTCAGTGACTCTAATGTGGTGTTAGAAGAAAAGGTGACATCTATTACTGATACATTAAAACAATGCTGTTTGGAAGCTAAATTTCCTAAAGATGTTTGAAATGGGTGCAGGTTTGAAAAAGGATCTTAAAGTGTCTAGTGTTAGGCCAGGAGCGTCTCTTAACGCCTTGTTTTTTCTTTCTATCGGAAGTTATTTCACAAAGACTTGCTATGGTAAGGGAGAAGGGAGAACAGGCACACTTGAAGAGCGCAATACAACGGTGAGTCGTATGCTACGTTCGGGAAGGATAAACAAATTGGGAAAATTACTCTTTTTGATCCTCCAAAATTTAAAGAACATGATGGCTGACATGATTGAAGCTAACCTAAAAAGAATTACATTTTGATAATGCTTTTTTCATGCAAGGTGATGTCCTGACGAGCAAAGCTAACTTCACGATTGATGAAAGGTGGGCAGATTCAAAGCAAAGCAAGATTTATTTTAGTGAAGAACAATCATATTTCTTGGGATCACATGCTAGCTGGAGTTCAAGTTCTATTGGGAGCATCATGTGACATCATATATTGGCATTTATCATTAACTAACCATCGGTTAGATTATCAACCAATGCAGCTTTAACTTCAAGAACATGATGCCAGTTTTTATGCAATGGAAGCAACTGATGGAGACCAAGATCAGAGGGTGGCAGACTCAGGGATTTCTCTTGGGTTTAGTTTTATTTTTCAATTTGCTGTATTTCTGTTTAGTTTTGGTGGGTCTCAAACTCTCAATGAGTATAGGGCTGAGATAAACAATCTCAAAACCATACTAGATGATTAGATAAGATGATGGCATGGCATGACTTAGTAATAGAAGCCACATCACCCATTAGTCGAAAAATAAATGCTGTATGATTATCGTTCATGCCACTGTCATGCTACTGTAACCTGCATTATGAAGGGTATTTTAAGAATTCCAAAAGTCTAGTTAGGGTTTTCCTTCTTTATTTAGATACCGGATGTAATGTAATCAGGTTTTATGCAGAATGTGAATGAAAGAATGGAGTTTTTTTTTTGTTCTCGTGGTGCATCCTGCGATGGACATCCCGAAACGAGTGCACTATTATCTTTTACTTTCTCTTTGCTTTTGGTTTTTTATGTTTGATCCGACAATTCTTTATTCTTCTTTACGTGATCTTGCTCCCTTGTCTCTTATTCGTCTCTCTTATTAATCTTTCTTATGAGTTTCACTTTCCATGTGATTTTTCCTTTGGTCATATGGATATCAGATTTTCTAAAAAATTCCAGCATGTACTTGGTTTGAGTTATTCAATTGGATAAACCCTTAAAAGCTCAATATAAGCCCTAGAATACTAAAACCTAGGTTAGATAATAGCCAGTCATTACATATGTTTTTCAAAAATATTAATTTTCTAGATTAGTTCTATTGAAAATTTAGGTCTGAACCTGAAATTCCAGCAATTTATACCTATCCTAAGTCTTTATAGATCCCCTCTGCATAGACTCTTATAGCTCTCCTTGGTTTCTGGTGTGCCCAAAGGTAGAATTAAATGTGCATTTCGTATGAGCTGTGCGCCTGCAGCCTTCTTATAAATGGAGAAACAATTGCTTGAGGACTGCTATATCTTTATTGCATGGTTAAACAAAACCTAATATATCACCGAAAAAACCCCTAATACAAAACTATAACAATTGCTAGCAGTACTTGTCACTTTGATTGCACTCATATGGCCTAATCTCTTATTCAGAAGCTTAGGCATTGTCAGGTATAGAGTTCATTATATAAACATATCAGTGTTGAAGACTAAGATAAAAATGAATTATTGCAGACAACAGATGAAGAAAAGCATGAATATTTTGTGTTTAAAATAAACAAAAGAAGCAATTGCATGCACCAGATATATTCCTGTTCGTATGTATGGTCAGCTTAAAATACTTAGTATATACACTTTTGATGTTTATTTTGATCATTAAAGCCATTTCAAACAGGGCAATTATATAAAATTACAGAACGCTCAAGCATGCAGCCTATGAACGCAAAGGCCTTTTAGCAAATTGAAACTGGAAATGTGTACTGACCTTTAGACACATCACATTACTGTATCTTGTAGAAGGCATGATATCTTTAGGGACTTTATCGGGCATAAATTCATCCTTAGGTGATGAAAGTTTGAACTTCCCCGAAATGCAGTCATCTCTAATAGGGCACAGACTTTGAAAGGGTATGTTATGATCTTGGAGCTGCTCCCTCTCAAAGAACAGTACCTCTAATACATGTGAGAGGCTACCACCAAATGGTCTGGGTGAGATAGAGATTTCTCCATGCATTTAGCGAATGTTTTCTGCAATACAAAGCAAAGGTCTACATCGGGGTTGGCCACTAAAGTTGTGGACAACAGACTTATGAAAACAACTGTAGCCTTCTCAAAGATTTGGAGAAGTGAATGGCAACCTTTATCCATCAAAGAAAATATTTCCAGACTGACATAACGATGCAGTGCAACAAAAAGCATCCATTGACATAAGGTCTCTCCTTTCAAACACAACATGCTAAACTCTGGAATCAATATGGTCAATGGCCTTAATGCTCATCTACAATAATGTAGAAGTGCCACAAAGCTTTGATCGGTCATACAGCTTGAGTGCTAACTGATGTGACATGATATATGAACTGGAAAGACTCCAAAGTAGATGTATTTGGGAAAAAGAGTAGAATATCATACAGAATAGTCGAAATATTTACTCTACATGATGTTGCACTATCGAGATTTTTCTTTCAGACATACCACTGGCAAATGTACAAGCACCAATTCAGCTTTTTTGTTCTCAGAAGTTTTTCTTTGGGTGCCCGTAAAGCTTTGTAACTGTTAAATGTGTCTTCACCCTTCCAATGTCAAATATATGGCTTATCATGCAACTGTTCAGGATTAGATATGGTGTATTGGTTTCAGTCATTCAGGTGGAGTTGTAGTATATATGTATCCGTCTAGTAAGAGTGGAATCTGCTGGTGGACCAAAGCATTAGTTTCTAACCAAGCAAAAGAAAGAAACTTTGAAGTTTTAAACTAAGTATCTGAAGAGGAGATAAGCTAAGCAGCCATGCCTAGCCTTCCCATGCTCCACTCCGACATCGTATCATTGGTTATAGGGGCCGCAATACCAGAAGCAAGAGATCAAGCTCATCCAGTTTTTCATCTAAAATCCAATTATGTTCCAAATATGACATCCTAGACCCATGCTAACTACCCTTATTTCTATTACTTTTCCATTTCTCCCTGCTACCCATCCCAATCCCCACTCCACTTCCCCTTTCTACTTCATTTCCTTCCCTTTCTGTCCCTCTCTTCCAAATCTATAAGGCCCACTGTCTTCCTCGATTTTCTCCACTTCAAGCCATGTGCATTTCCAACCAGCCATTAAAATGCAAAAAGGAAGCGGTTTGCCAGAATGGAAGGATGGGTTGGAAGGCAATGTTCTCAAAAGATACAATCATACAAATGAGACTCGAGACATGCATATCCCTGTCACCCTGCTTCACCCATAATAATACCTGCTCAAAATGCATGACCATAACAGCAGCAACAGTAGCACTGAACTAAACTTACAACAGATTGTCAGCTAAGATGGAACAGAATGGAAACACTTAAATTCACTCCACATCACTCCTAAGAATGATGGGCAACCATTCTTCATGAATCGAAATTAAGTTAAACCCGATCAGTTCATCAACACAGCTGCTGTGTGTAATATATAGGATGAGTTGGGCCCATATTCTACTATGTTTAATCCTTACTGATATCCATGCAAACACTCCACTTTTCTAATTTCAATTATTTCCAGTAAAGGAAACTCTTTTTCCTAGCCTTTTGTTAAATTTTCATATAGGGCTAGATGAAACGTTACAAAATATAGTGCTAATTAACAATATCATTCACAACATCACATAAATAACCGAATTTAAGGACAAAAACTTTATTTTTTATGCAAGACTTACATTTGGATATAGCAGCCGACGACTTTGGGTCGAAGCTAATGGATCAGCATAAGCATGGGAATAAGTATCTCATCCCCACCAACACCTTCAACGCTTCCAAAGGCCTGCTCCAAAGAACCCAGTAACCGATCCCACGACGACATTAATTCTCATAAAACCATTCTAAACAAGTGAAAACAATCAAAAAAAAAAAAAAGGAAGAAACCAAACAGGAATTCTTACCGACCGAACGAAAACTGTGTACTACTACAAGTTATGGAGGGATAGGATTGGCTTCTCATCCTAGGGGTCAGCAAGTTGAAGAATTAACAGAAATCCTCATGGCCATGCTCCAATTATTTGTTCATTATTGCTTCTTGAAAAAAGGGACCTTTCATCAGTAGCTCATTGTTGCAATGCCCCAGAACAGCCAATGGCTTATGAACAAAAACTTTATCAAAGAGACAGGATAAGGGAAGAGCAAAAGACTCCAAGTGCTGTGAGAGAAAAAAGGGGCCCCTCAGCCTGTAGTTCTTCTTTGGAGACTTGAGAAGGACATAGAAGCACATCCGAACGACACGCAGGAACCCATGAAAAGCAGCAAGAGAACTAATGAAGAAGATAAGAGGGTAGGCAAGAGGGCAGGGTGGTAGGCTGGGAAAGGTGGTTTTGGTAAAACAGGAGGGGCAGGAGAGCGGCAACCTGGAGGATGGAGATCCGGTAATTGCCAAAGTAGGCAGAACAAAGCTAGGAGGGGTGAGAGAGAGAGAGCGAGAGAGAGAGGGGCGGGCAAGATGGGAGGCCACGAAGCAAGGGGTATTTGTGGAAGTGCAAGCTTGGAAGAACAGAAGCCGGGTAGATTGGTCCTTTGCGGCACGGGTGGTGGGGAACGGGAAAATGTCTTTTTAAGTCATGACCAGCTGGCAACTACAAGGAAAGGTTGCTAAAGTTTCCTACAAGCTAATAGAATTAGGCGGGTGCAGTACATGTGCCTGCATAGAGGAAACAAGGAATATACATCAGATGTTTTCTTTTTTAAAGAAATACATCTTACGCAATGAATTAAAGTTTTAATATAACTATATTGGATGTGAAAGGGAAAAAAATTCTTACAAAATTGGATGGATATAGAATTCATAGACGATTAACGAGAAAAAGTAAAAAAGATAGCATACACTGTGACACAGAACTAGCCAACCTAGGAGGAGAAGAGAGGATAAGAAAACGCTTCTTTTTTTTTTTTGGCAAGAGGAGTATGCATCCTCAGGCTCAATTTTATGATGCCGGTTTTAGAATATGATCCGATGATGGAGAAGAAAGAACTTTCTTTAATCTACTCAACTCAAATATCTTAAGAAGAAAATTTAAGAATTAGAGAAAACAGGGTCTAAATTTCTTTTCTTTCATTAAGGGATAACAAAGTGAGTTGCATAGTCTTGTACTAAGAAGGTCCGTCCTTGCACAATTAAATTTGAATTTCTATTATAGCTAAAAGAGATTACAATTTTTTTGAAATAGACGTAACTAATAAAAATAATCATAAAAAAGCTAAAATTTTTAAAAAAAATAGATTTTAACTTTTACATCGACTTTATCTTCAATTGTTTTACCTAATGCTTCTGCGATTAAAAGATATGTCCAGTCAAAATATTTCTAAAAAAAATTGTATTGATTTGCCCATTTTTGGACCAAAACAATAGAATTTGTTCCGGATCGCTTGGTGCATTGCATCCTTAAAGGTAAGAGAGCTCGAAAAAGTACCCTATTTCTAAAAGAAAAAAGAAGAACCTCAAAAGAGCATCGTATGGGCAACTTACGGCATTTGAAAGATTGATGCATTATTCAGCTTCCTAATGTAGCAAATCTCGCCCCTACTATCTGGTCCTTCCAGTTATATATTATTAGAGAGAAATTTAAATTCAAAATGAATTTTAGTTTATTTAAGCTATTACCTTTTTCTTTCTGCTTAAACATATCCTGGTATGCATCATGACACATCATTTAAGAATTATTACAAAGGTCTTGCTCCAAGCTTAATCCAGGTAATTTATCAATTTTTTTCTCTATCTAACTGGGAATTTGTGAATTACGATTAACAAAGAATTAACATGCACTACTCTTTTGAATACATGGCTAATGTCAATTTTCTATGTAGTTGAATTATAGCTCAAGCATGGAAACACTAGGAAAGATGAATACATGGGTAATTTTTAGATTTTTTGCATAAATACCCTTCAAATTCAAATTTGCATGAATACCCTCCTAAGTTTATATCTGCATATATACCTTCATAAAATACTTGTTTTACATATATGTTCTTCTTTTTTTACTTTTGTTTGCCTATGTACCCACACCATCTAATATCATTAAGAAATGAACGTTTTAAAATTAAAATAACTAAAATATCCTCAATGGATAAATGTGCAAAAAAAATTTATAAGGGTATACATATAAATAACAACATAGCAAGGGTATTCATGTGTATTAAAAAAATCTTTTGATATCTTTTCCTATTTCCTACGTATATCAACTGATATCTCAAAATACTTAGGTCATTTTATTTTTTCCCGATATCTACCTCATCTATATTAAACCAATATCTCACCTTTTTTTGCTTTCGTCCACCTATTAAGGTTGACAGGTGGACAAGAGTTTCAATTTTAAAAAACTTGTAAAAGTGGTGAATAACCTTCACAAATTAGTGGACTAGTTTTTACATAGTATCTTGACTTACACCACTAAGCCTTTTTCCAACTATTTGAGATCGATTTTATAGATCCTTGTTTGCTATTTATTTCCATTAAGAACCATATCTACTATTTTCAAAGCTCCTAATAGAAGCAGTTTATATTTTTCAGATTGGTTACTTGTCCAACATTAACCCTCCATCTTTCTAGACTTGAAATCAGAAATGGTGCTATAATAACATCTTGGATCTAGAATTGCAATCTTATTGGCATATGTTCATAGATATATAGAATACCTCACTTTGGCTAGCCAACTCTTCTACGAACCATTGATTTTGAGAAGGCAATCACCAGTTTATTGAGGAAAAAAATAAAGCATCTATAGTATATGCCCCTAACTGTTTGTTTTGCTAACTATGGAATTTAAATTGCTTTTACTCTACCAACTTGACTCTCTTGTTGACACAAAACAAAAGAACAAGGTGTCTCATTGGGGTTCTTATATTAGTTAAATTGCAGACATCACAATCTAGTCTTATTGCTCAAATATGCAACCCAAGAGGAGGCATGAATTGGATTATTTTTGAATTCTTAAATAGGAAGTCCGGCAGAAATAAAATTGTACTATGATTAAGTGAGGTGCAGCAAATTATAGCCATAAATATGCTAATGCAAGATTAAAATTAATATATATGTAAGCTAATAGTAACAACAAGAAGCTAAATAAATAAAATAATAAGTGTATGCATAACAAAAATGCAGATTTTATCGAGGTTTAGAGCCAAACTCGGCTCCTATGTTCTTTTCCCAAGGAAATCTCCTTAAGAATTACAATTCACTAATTGTATCTAACAATTACAAGATCTGTCAATTTCCCATAGATCTATACCATCCCAAGTTTATTCCTAAGCTTGTACAACAACCCATTTGAAGGCACGATTAGGTCTTTCCCAAGTTTCTATACAATACTTGAAACTTGTCACTAAAACAAACAATTTAGAGGAGAAATGAATTGCAACAAGAGTCTCCCTGTTTAGAGCAAGATGCACACTTTTCAGCTCAATTTGAATGGAGAGGGAACTAGAAATATGCCAGTAAAGTTCTTTCCTACTTGAAATCTCAATTGAATGCTCAAGAAGAGATTATTCTCTTGCAATGAATGCTCCTCAATAATATGCACCCAAAAGAACTTGTTCTACTTTAATTCTTGAAACTTTTATATCAAGTGAAGATGCTTTGGAGGCTTTCGATCGTTAGAGAGCTTTGGTGGATCATAAATTCTCATTTACTGCATTACGCACGTGCTGAAAAACTAACCATTACAGTCTCTCAAATGTAGAAGAGTCAACTGTTAATTTTCTGGAATCGGCTCTTAGACATCTAGGATCGACTCTTTCCTGATTGGAGTCGGCTCTTGAAATATTGCAGAAACTGGATCTTCTATTTCTACCATGTGGCTATTCTGAGGTCAACTGCTAATCACCTATCATCGACTCCTTCTCGATTGAAGTCAACTCCTAAAATGCTACAGAAATTGTGTTTTATGTTTTCATCCTAAGAATTTGGGGTCGACTCTTCATTGTGTGCCAAACGACTTCTATGTATTGGAGTCGACTCCTAGGATGCTGAGTCAACTTCTGACCATTTTGTTGAAATAATATTTTTTTTATTTTAGCCTATGGACATCCTGGAGTCGGCTCCTTTAAGACTGGAGTCGGTTCTTTCCAATCTGAAAATTCTAAAATAGTTTGTATGCATCTCCAACCTTTAAAATTGATTTTCCAATGCTTCTCCATACACTTAAATGCAACAAGCATTATGAAAGATAGAATTT